>NC_084468.1:138676666-139010833 GCF_027409185.1 Cynocephalus volans
ACACACACACTTTTACACTACCTTAAAATAAACTGATATAACCTTAGATAATAATAACCCCCCTCACATCACCTGTCCCCAAGTCACTGTTAGGCAGTGAGCAAAGTAAAGATAGCTTTGTATGTTTGTTCATTTCTTTGCTTGTAAATAAAATGCTACATGCATTAGGTATTTTTGCAGTGTTGCCAGCTGTTCTTTAGGACTAAATTGAGGTCATCACATTGTCCATAGTACACCAGAAATACAAATGGCTACAAATTTTCATCATTATGAATGCAAAGCACATTTAAAATGATAAAAGCCTCTACAGCTTAAACAAAATACTAGTTGCTCTCATTTATACCATCCTGGAAGTACTTTTTACAAGTTAAAAATAAAGTCCTAAATTATTTTACCATAGTATATATAAGCGTAAGTTCTCACATCTATCAGATTATAAAACATACATGTTTTCTGTGAAATTTGGGCTAAAATATTTTTTGGCTCTTGATCTTATATGCCATCTGGGGCTTTATAATTCCTGGTTTGTACATTAAAGAATAACATGTGGAAGAGAATAGCAGTGAATTTAGTTTGACTTAAACAGGAAATAACATTCTGTTTCAAAATATCTTATTTTCAGTCTATTCATCCATTTTTTACTTTACACATATCTCTTTGCAGGACAGCTTGCATTTAAAGTGTATGAGACAAACAGGATTTATGAAGTGGATCATAAAGAATAAAATAATATGTTAAATGCTAATTTTTAACTTTAATACATGCATAAATGTCTACTGTAGGCTTTAGAGCCTGAATAATACATTTAACCAGGTGGAGCTGTAGCCAAGCATATCCCAGAATTTTAACTGTAGCAATCGTAGAAAAGGTTTGGAAAATAACCCAGATTTTAACATACATCATCCAAAAATGTTCTTTTAATCTTTTGTTGCTGTTTTTCTTCATTCAGTCTTAAGAGAGTATAGATAGTTCCATCAAAGTGAGAAACAGAATCAGAGTTACAGAAAATATTTTCCATCATTTTACCCCAACCAACACTTCATGCAGTATAACTTTAATTTCATTAAACTGGGGAACCACAATAATAACACCATCTTTTCAGTAGTATTGCCTCTTTTCTTTGTTTACTGAGAGTTGCAAGCACAATTATGCCACTGTGTGTTGAGGCTAGAGGAAAAAAGACTTAAACAAAGGTCGCTGCCTTCAAGGAGTTCATATTTCAGGGCTAGAAATACTCATAAACCGGTTATGATGTTGAATGTGATAAAATTAAAGTGCTATTAGCAACCACTAGGTACAATAGTATGTGGACTTGACCTCCATACTAGCTTTAAACAAGCACCTTTTAATAGCACACTAACTTTTTCAGAGTATTCAACAGCAATTAAGTTGGATTAATCTGTGTTTTTCCTTATACAAAAACTTGTGCGAAAGTAAGCCACAGCATTTGTAGAAGTGTGTCATAGGGACTTGGTAGTGAACCCCCAAAAAGCAAAGTCAGAGTTCTTACAGTCCTAAGTTTTAGCACAACTTTGATATTCTGATGTGTGATTCTTATAATGAAACAATGAGAGATTAATAATAGCTGATAATAATATAAGCTCCAGTTGGTTGAGAGCTTATTCTGTGTAGGCACTATGCTAGTCTCTTTATGTGATTTTTCTCACTTATTCCTCAAAACACTGCTATGAGATGGATTCAACTGTGATTTCTACTAAGCAATGAGACCTAGCCTAAAAGAAATTAAGCAGTGCCCCCGAATCTACAGCAATCCTATAAAGAACAGGTTCAAACCTAGGCTTGTCTGGCTGTAAGCTCAGAGATTTGTTCACGCAGTTAACACAGATAAATGGATATATTTTACTAAATGTTCCAGCTGTTATTCTTAGGGATATTTTCTTTCCCAAATTTGATAGTTCACACTCACTGGGGACAAAATACGTTTTCCTGTGCTCTTTCTAGTTAACCAAAAGTTGTCTTCGGGAACAGTATTCTTCCCACCTATGTCAGTTTGCTAGGGCTACCTTAATGAAGTGCACAAACTTGGTGCCAACCATAATTTATTTATTCTCTCCCAGTTCTGGAAGCTAAAAATTTGAGATCCGTGTGTCAGCAGAATTGGTTTCTTCAGAGGGCTGTAAGGGAGAATCTGTTCCATAATTTCTCCTGGCTTCTGGTGGTTTGCAGGCAATCTCTAATGATCCTTGTCTTGTAGATCTCTGCCTCATCTTCACATAGCATTCTCCTCATATGCACGTCTATGTCCAAATTGTCCCTTTTTAAAGGGCACAATCATATTGGGTAGGGCACACATGACTTTAATATGACCTCATCTTTACTGACCCTGTCTGTAATGACCATATTTCTAAATAGCATCACATTCTGAGGTACTGGGAATTATATATACTTCAGTGTGTTAATTTGGGAGGATGCAATTCAACCCATAACACATGCAAGGTAAAGTGAACATTTACAAAAAATAAATCTAATATAAACAGTTCGGCATAAAATTTAGCACCCCTACTCACCATGAATCTTCTCTCTTGCTTGATTCAATGAACCTCACACTGCAAACTCAGAAACATAAAGGTGGCTAGAGACAGGCATGGAGCTACGGAGTGTTAGTGTATAAACATAGATTGTGTGAGAAGGATTGAGGTCCAGCAGGAAAATGCATGCCCCATCCTAAGAGGGAGGGAGCTGCTACACAGCTCTAACAAATTGGCATCATGAATATAACTCCTCAAGATCATGTGGAAATCTAGATTTTTTATGTTTAATCACCAATCACTAAATATAGGTTCCTACTAAACAAACACACACACACACTCTCACACTGTATGAACCTCTGTATCAATCAGCAGAATCTAGCCCACAGTTCGGCAACTCCAAGTCCCACATGGACATTTCCACTCTGAGCTTTTCTTCAAACTGCTGTCCACTGTGCAAAGATGTGACCAGAGATCTCTTCTTCTCTGCCCACTCTTTCTTGGCAATCTCACAGCTTCAATATCTTGTCTAGAAAATTAACTTTTAAATCTTCCTTTACCCTGGCTTTTTTCCTGTGCTTCAATCCAATATTTTCAACCACAAGCTAGCTATAATTTCAAACTCAGTATATTCCGAATGAACTAATTATCTTCAATACTCCTGAGCATTTCCTGTTTCTATGAGGAGCATCACTCCCACTTTGCTCATCTTGGAAAATTATGGAAAGTCTCTGACTCCTCTCTGTTAGCTTCTATGTCTGACAACTTGATAAATTTTCTCCGGGGCCCTTTTAAAGGGTTGGGAAGTTAAATAATGTTCCCACAGGTAATTCTTTATGTGACTGGGAGTGCACATTTGTCCTATTCCTCTAGAACAGCCAGCAACCTGGAAAGGAAATTAATATGCCCGCCCATTTTCATGGAATGTTTTTGCAATATGCATATGCAACTGCAGTCGACAGTCAGGTGGAACTTTGGAAGCCAATAACATATTCTGGGGTGTGCACAAAACCAGTGAGTTGAATGGTTAATCTCAATTTTAAATGCTTTAAAATGCTTCCCAAGAAGTTGCCTAAAAAATACACACATACGCAAAAAATACCAACCGACCAATAAATAAACTAAATTGAAGTACACACATAGACAAATAGAAAATGTTTTGACCAATAAAAGAAAAAAAAGTGAACGTGTGTGTGTGTGTGTGTGTGTGTGTGTTGACTCAGCCTCCCCCAGCGGAAATGAATTGCTATGTGTTTGTTTTCATGCGTGCAATTTCTTTGAATAGAAGATTGGTTTCTTCCCAATTACACTAGATATTGAATAAATACTCAGAGAATGTCATTTGAATAGGAATCAAATTATGCACATTTCAGAGCACTGACAATTCTTCCTTTAATAATTCTATACCATTTCCCCATCCTGCTGTCATCATATTTATCATCAGCCCTTAGCTAAAATACCCTTTAACTGTTAATGTGAGCTTTTGTGATGCTCTTGAGGTTAACTTTTCTTATACAGAAAAAATATCCAAAAATAATTTTGTATATTAAGTTAGCATTTAATTTATTAAAATTACCAAAATTTCCAAGAATAAGGATTCTCTGAAAGTTTAATAAATATAAATGTAAACGCAAATGTTTAATAAATGTAAATATTATTACGTTTTCTAGGGATTTTTAACCTTTTATCAGTTAAATGCCCTCAATTATTTTAACATGCACTTATAAAATTAACATATTCTGATTCCTTACAAATATTGCAATCATCTTTCATAATCAACAAAACCATCCCACACATTTAGGAAATCTTAAAAATTTAATAAATGAATTTATAAATATGGTGATTTTAAAACTGTCTTAAATATTTTAATATTAGTTGTAAACTTATTTTTAGTTTAAAGCCACAAATCTAAACTAATTGTTCAATTAGATATTTTTAAGCAGATAAAAGACACCCTAATATGCATTACAAGCATTTATAATACCTAAAATACAAAAATTGTTGCTAAAGAACACAAAAATATAAATATCAGAGTGTTGCTTTACTAAATCTCTATATGTAATTCCAAATCTTTCCAGGATTAAACATATTTGACTACTATGGATAAAACTGTGTGTTCACACATTGGAGCTAATTGCTTATCATGCAAAAATTGTGGCTGGCTGAAAAATCCGTGTTTCAGACACCCAAGATATTCTTGTGACTCCACAAGGCAGGCTTACTTACAGTCCTCCAAAACAAACTCTTAAACTAGCTTTTCCAGTAGCTCTTTTTTTCCTTGCATATATGAAATACATAAAAAATTACTCTTTCAAATGGCAAATTTCACCAAAAATTAAACTGAAAACAAGAAATTAAGGACTTTGGGATTTTCAGAGTGAGATGAGGAGGCTTGAGAGAGTTTGGGGGACAGGAAACAAACAGGTGACTCACCCTGGCTGCTATCCAGAAAATAGACATAAACAGGGGCCAGGTGAGTCTTTGAGGAGCAAAGACCTTGACTATCCCAATAAAAACTTCCCATCTAGTCAATGGGCAGTAAGGAAACACTGAAGGTAAAGTATTTGTAAAAGAGAGCCATTCTTTTAACAGAATCTATTCAGGCCATCATTTACTGTAAAGTATTATAGTTTATCCAATTAAAATTTTATAAGTCCAGCGATGCACTTATGTCAAAAAGGAAAGATTAAAATGCCATTGCTTCATAATCCCGTTCTCATAAAATTGTGCGTATTTGATTTTAAAAAGTAAAAACTTTCAGATGTCCCTTTTTCAAGATTTTTGTGACAATAAATAAAAGAACTTGCTTTAAAAGCATATAAAATTTTTAAAAGAAAAAATTTTCAAAAAAATATTTTGTTAGGATAAATATGAAAGAAATTCTGGAAAGCCAGAATAAAATTTTATATAGTTTCAGTCTTTGTTGTTGTTGTTGTTAAAATTACTTCATAATTTATAGTGATCATATCTCCACCATGTTTCCCACTTCAATAAAAGCTACAAATAATAACTGGTAAATCCAGACTGTTTAAACATTTTTATTATGTAAGCTTCTTTTCAAAATAGATATAATTAGAGAAAAGTAGATGAACATTTCATCTTCTTTATTCTCAAAGGTTTTGAAATACTTGCTCCAGGAATCAATGAAAACCCCTCATTTTAGATTTTTTTCATAAAAATTAACTTAATAATAAAATAGAAAATACAAAGTAGGGATGATTTGATTTTGACAAATAAAAAGCCACGTACTCAATCAGATCCAGAAGTGGTTTTAATTTTATCATATTAAATAAATTCAGTCATTTGTGCTATTTGTGCACTAACTTATTGTAGAAGTAAGCAAATATTATTTCATCTTTTGCCATTCAAGTAAATCAGAATCCTTCAATAACAATTCAAAATGTCAGAGATTTTATTATTTTTAACTAACTTATACTATTTTAAATTTTCTTAGATGCTTTCAGGAAGGGTACAATTGAAACCTAAATTGTGGCTAAAAGAAAAAATGTCATTTTGCTTAAAGAAAACTGTAGTGTTTCATGATGATTTAAAATTTAAAAAATTCAATTATGAACTACAGTATTGTTAACTATAGCCCCCATGCTGTACATCACACCTCCAGAACTTGAAACTTGCTGAGAAGGTAGACCATTTTTAAAATTTATTTATTATTTTTTTTATATTCTATGATGCTGTTGTGGAGCAGTTGTGGGGGGAGGGAGAAAACAGAAGAGGGAAGGAAATAGAGTGGGAAGAGTAGGAAAGAGGGGGGCACTGTGGAACCCCCTCATTCTGGCAGGAGAAACCAGGGGGTTCTGGCAGCAGCTCAGTGGTCATCACAGGACTGGCTGCAGATGTCAGGGGGGCATGGCTGAGGCTGTCAGCCCTCAGGGTGACTTCTGGTCCTCCTAGGTGTTATAGGTGTTCTTTGGTAGTGTTAGACCTTTACTAGTGACTATCAAACTTTGTCTCTGATCTGTGAGTATTTTTTCTTTCCGTTCTGTGTTGCATTATTTGCTGTTCCCACCACTTAAACTCTGCACTGGAACTAATTTTTTGCTCTTTGGTTATTTCTAAAATGGAGGAACTTCCTGTGGGAACCAGCACCTGAACCCTGTGGTTGAGCTAAATTGCTGCTTTGCTGCTGATTCCCTGGGGAAGGCTTTTTGTGCAGCGCAGGTTTTAATTGTTGACCTTGTACGTACTTCTTGTGCACTTGTGTAGAAACTCTGGTCTTGGCCTGAGTCTTTTCAGCAAACTGCACCCCCTGCAGTTCTATATTCCTGACCTGTCTCCACTGAGTGGTCCTGTGCTGATTGGGGGTCAGATCAGCTATCTGTGCTGTGCCCAGTGTTCCCCCAGTAGGCACATCTCCCCCACTGCCCACACTCCAAATACTTCCCATGGCACAGGCCATGTGCCAGTCCCTTGCAATGACTCACCAGCCTCTGAGTGTCTACTGCTTTTAGCTGTCTGTGGCTCCTAGCTCTTATGTGGGTCCATGGGAGCCCTGGTAGTGGTCTTGCTGGCCTGGGGGCCACCAAGGCCCTCTTCTCCTCTGCCACCTCCAAGCAACGTCATATGAAGGGTACAGCTGCGGCTTTTGCCAGCTCCTGCTCCATGAGCTCATCAGCTCAAGGCTTGAAGCAGCCAGGGCTCAAAACGGTGGGAGCAATCCTTTCTTTCTCTCATCATGGCTTCTCCTGCTTTCATGAACTCCGTAGGTCTCTCTTCTTCTTCCCCTGAGCTCTAGTGGCCCAAGGTTGGCTGTCATTAATTTTTAATATTTGTAAATTGATTGATTTGTGGGAAAAGTGATGCTGGGGATGATCTATTCCACCATCTTGACTGGAAGCTCAGAGGGTAGATCTCAAGTGTTCTCACTTAAAAAAAAAAAAAAAAGAAAGAAAAAAAAAAGAAGAGAAAATGGTAACTATGTGTGTAGTGATGGATATGGTAATTAGCTTGATTGTGGTGAACTTTTCACAATAGGTACATATATTAATACATACAAGTTGTATACCTTAAATATACACAATTTTTATTTGTCAATTATACCTCAATAAGGCTGAAAATAAAATAAAAACACTGACCCTCTTGAGATGCCCTTGAGACAATTCAGACAAAAGAAGACTTACTAAAAGTCTGATGTGAATATAATAATATAAACAAATTTTCACTGGGAAAAATACAGGCAAAGGGATTTATATATGCACAATTTTTGCAACTAAACATCATTCTACACGTGGTAAAAAGCACTACACAATAGTCTAGGATAGTATCAAACCTGAGAGCATTTCATGGTTTAAGACCCAGACAAAAATGTAGCACCTGTAATGAGGCAAACATCACTTTCACTCCTGCAGGATCTTAGGAATCCCCCATGCCTGCATTGCTGGTTGGAGCTGAAGAAATATCTCAGACAGAAGGTCCCAGAATTATTTGTTTTTTTAAAAGACTTGGTTAAGCTTATCAGAAATAGATTTTAGTAAAACACAAAATATATTAATTCCTATAATTTCCTTCTAAATCTTTTTTTAAGCAAAGAAAATACAAATTATATCAGTGTGATAATTGTGGAATAAAAATTCATACTGCTAGTAGGTTTTATGCTCAGAAAAAAATACAGTCAATGAAACATATTAAGTATGATTGTGGTATACTGTTTTACTATAAGCACATAGATTCAAATTAACTGACTTTTGATTATGCCAGCTATTGAAATATTAATGATAATGGCAATACAGTTACAATACATTTATATGTCACTTGAAATTTAGATGTAATTATATTTACATGTAATTATAAAAATATTTAATATGTAATTAACACACTTTGTTAAACTTTAAATCAATAATGATCAAGTCTGCCCATTCATTTCAAAGAAAACTGTAAACAAATTTATTATAAATGCTGTACAACGGTATTCTACAAAATTCTCAGGTACCCTAATAGAAGAGACTTACTTGAACCAAACAACAATAGGAAAAACATTTAAAAATTGTTTTAAAAAATTTTAAATTGAGATGAAGCCAGAAGTAATGTGGGTAGAAGTCTTTGGTCAGGGCATAAGCATTATTTATCCAGTTGAAAAGAATGAAGAGTTGTCCAACAGTAAAGATGACAGAATGAAAAGTGTGAAGTGTTTGGGAAGTAAGAAAGTACCCCACTAATAGGAACTGTCAATCGCTGTGGAAGGTGGAGCATTAACATCTTAACTCCTATTAAAATCTCTGCTTAAAATCTCTGCCAACTTTAGCTTTTCAGGTATTAATCTCTTCATAAATTTTCTCCTTCATATCCTGGATTTTTTTTTTTTCCTCATTTCATTATGTTGTCTGAGTCTTGTTGTATCTCAGTGAGTTTCTTTAATATTGTTGCTCGAAATTCCTTTTCAGTCATTTCAAGGGTTTCCTACTCTATGGGGTCTGGTATTGAAGAATGACAGTATTCTTTTGTTGGTGTCTTTTTTTCTTGGGTTTTCACATTTCTAGCATCTCTATGTTGATGTCTGGTCATCTGGTAGAGCAGCTGCTTCTATTATTCTGGAGTGGGCTTTGAGGAGACAGATGTCCTCTTCTTTTTCTGGTCTCCACTCATGACTCTCCTTGTGTCTGTGCAGTCAAGGGTCCAGTGGGCTACCTGCATGGTGGCTGTGGTTGCAGCTATGGCATCAAGCAGCTTCAGAAACCATGGCTGTGGCAGGCCAATCATGCAGAAGTGTTATCTTCCTTGCTTTTGGCTGGGAGGTGCTGCCCTCAGCTCCTAGTCTAGGACCCTGGTCATGCTCTCTTGCCTGCTTCTGGACAGAGCTACCTCTAGCTTTCCAGACACTAACTATATGTATGTGTATATACACATTCATTAAATGTTCATTACATAGCATCTAAATCAAACATAAATAGAAGTACAAGAGAAGACATACTTTGAAAGCATAAAACCTTCTATAGATAAAATTTCCACTCAAAAAAGAGGATTGATACCAGAATGGACATAATGAATTAAATGTACTGAACATACACATACATATACACATGCACACATGCATAGACCTGGAATATCACTCCAGAAAGGGACCCGCCCATGGTTATGATTGCTGCACTTGGGCATAATTTCAGGAGAAAGTGGTAAGTAGAATAGCCCAGCTCCAAGCCAACAGCCACATGAATGCTGCATCATGTTTATGAACACCTGCAACTTATATCACATGCACTTTTGTTTGAGACATTCTGCTAAATCTGTAAAATTATTATAGTATGGTCCCATGCTCTGTCACACCATGACTACACCTTTGATCTAGGTCCATAGGGAGCTTTTCTTCATGTGGGCAGCAGCAACAGCTGTAAATACAATGCTAATACTATCAGGGTATTGAATTTCCCTTTATTTTCCAACTGAAATCAGAGGGTTTAGCTGCCCTACATTTCCCATTTATTATACTTACAAGTTTCTGAAGTTTCAAGGCACCCACTAAATGTAGTTGCTTGAAAACTGTGACTATCAGGTTCTATTAGAATAACTTCAAAAACAATCTTCGTGTTTCTCTTTAGCAAAGGGAATTGACTGTTGCTAATAAATTTCAACCTTCATATTTTTGAGCCTTTTGTCCCTCACCAGTAAGTATAAATCATAGTTGTTTATTGTTCACAATTAACAAAGCATGAAAATATAGGAAAAAAGGTGAACATGCCCATTCTACTATTTAAAAAAATGTTTATTTAATAGGTACCATTGTCTTCAAAACAGACATCAAATATCTTAAACTTCATGGCCAGCCTGTAGGAAAGCAAGGAGAGATTTTAAAGGCTTTTTACCTATGTTCATGTCTAATAATGCTATGAAGAGACTATACTTCTTTCCATCTGACATATAGTCAGACCTCATAATCCTTTGAATAGCCTTGCTACTCAAAGTGTGGTTCGGGAACCAGCCACAGCAGCATTACCCAGGAGCTCCTCAAAAGAATTTTAGGCCCCACTCCAGACCTGCTGAATCAAGAGGTCCATTTTTAACAAGGTTCATCTGTGTTTTGTATGCGCATCATGGTCATTAAAGTTTGAGAACCACTATGTTCAGGGAAAGATTCCTAATTTCCTCTCTAATCTTGGGCCTTTGCCCTGCTGTTTTCTTTACTGTTTTATAAAGCCATTTGACCTGATTCTCTGCAATCTGTAAGTCAGTCCTCCTGAATCATCCACTGGGTGACTTTCACCAAATTCACTTTTCACCTGGATCCCAGGCCAGCAATCACTAATTTCAGGTCTCATGTGCAGTAGATAAAAATGAAAACTACTTACATGGGGCAACTAATAACATAAGAATACTAGGATTTTGGTTTTTTGTTTTGGGTTTTTTTTTTTTTTTTTTTTTTAACAAAAATAACTAAACTTGTTTAAGACAGAGAGAGAATGTGAAAAGAACATGGTGGAGGGTAAATGGGCAAACAAAGGCTCCTCAGTGGAACAGAGAACAGTTGAGATGAGTCATTGCCCACTAGCATCCTCAGTTTCTCCAAGGCAACATGTGCCCTGTCCTCCAGTTGATTCTATTACATTTATCTCTGCTTTTTTTTTTTCCTTGACAGAAGCGTTTGGAGGGAGGGGCTAGTTCAATTTCCATTTATCCAATTGTGTTCTGAGCCCTTCCCGAAGTCTTATCTCAAGCAACATGAGAGAAAACAGTTTTCCACATTCCTTAGAGCTGATAAAGGCCTCGTCCTCTCTTTCTAGCTATATTTCCCACTATTTCCTGGCACAAATCCATATTCTTGGTTATGACTGAAATCCCCTTTCTGAGCTCTTAATTTAAATCCTTCACATTGTTTAAGGCCCAAAGCCGTAAACTCTCTGTAATAAATAGTCAAAGAAAAGCTTCCTGATTTCAGTCCTATAGTAGTACTTTCATATGATCTGGGACATTTATCACATTACACCTCATAGTAGATGACTCCACTCCGAACTATAGTTACATTTTCATGTTTTGGTTTTTGTTTTCGTTTTGGCTTAGAGATCACATCTTAAACCAATTTTGAATCCTTCAGAGCAGATACCACTGAGCCTTGACTTCAATAATTGTTCAATATCTATCAGTTTTATGAGCCAACAATGTGAACACTGTAATTTTCTAAATCCTTAACATGTTCTCTTATTTTCCAGTTGAATCAAAACATTGTTTAAATATGCTTCCCCCATTCCTTTTATTAAGTTTCTGAAAACCTATTGTAGGTGTGTATTGTATATTCCTTGCAGAGAAAATACATACATAAAGTTTTTTTTTAATAAAAGTCCTGACTTCAAATTTCAAGATGATAAACCTATCATTAAAGTTGTGGAATAAGCTGTATTCAACTAACTTTGAGTTTAGAATTTTGGAAATTTAACAAATCCCACAAGAAAATTCTATATTCTGCTCCAACTGTCTCATATGGCCTGGATTAATTTTCCAGTGTCAGTAGACACCCCAAAAGTAGTTCAAGAGCTTAGTGATAATGTGCACCCAGTAGAAAAGCATGTTTGCTCTGGTTTGAATGTCCCCCCAAAACTCATTAAAGGTTGATCCCCATTGTAATAGTGTCAAGAGGGTGGGAAATCAGACTAGAGTATTTGAAAGGTAGAGCCTTTGGGAGGTGACTGGATCATGAGAACTCTGTCCGTATGAATAGATTAATCCATTAATGGATTAATGGTTTAATGGGTTATCATGGAGTAGACTGGGGCTTTATATGGACAGGAAAAAAGCATGTGGAAAATGTACTTTTGCTTGGCCCTCGTTATATTCTATGCTGCATTGCCACAGGACTCTGTAAGGAGTCCCCACCAAGAAGGCCCTCACTAGATGGGCTCCCTGGACCTTGGACTTCTCAGCCTCCAAAACTGTAAGACATAAATTCTGCTTCTTTATAAATTATCCAGTTACAGGTATTCTAAGTGACAGAAAGCAGACTAATAAAATGTTCCTCCTCTTTCTCACTAAAGATACTGGTTCCTTTTGCAGCCTAATAAGTCACCAAGATTTGCTGGGGTAGGTTATGTTAAACATGCATTGCATATTTGAAAATTTGCATTGCATATTTGAAAATAAGCCCAGGGCTGGTTTTCACTGAGAAGTTTTAAACATTGTAATGTTTAAAACTTTTGTGGTAAAAATTATATTAATAGCTTTTATAGACTTTTCTTAAGTTTTCTATTAAACATAAATCTCTCTCAAACAAACAAACAAACAAACAAAAACAAGTCAACTGCATCAATAAAATCTTTAAAAGGGGTGCTCAATATGTTATGTGTTTCTTCAAGTACCACAAAAAATGTTCACATGTATCTAAAAGGCATATATGTCAAGACAAAAGGAAAGATCTCGAGTCCTATTATGAGAGAAATAAAATAAAATCAAGATAGATATGCACTCATTTCAGGAGAATTATATAACGTAAAAAATGCAAAACATGAATTATGAGACAAGCTTTCTTTGTTTCTAGGGCTATAAATCATTTGTGTTGAACCTCAAAAGGGGAAAAATATTGTGTCCTTATTCTCTCCCTCAATCCTACATCTGTTTGATGTTTATACTTTCATTAACGTTGTTATTCTTTAACACTATAAGTTATTTTTTTCTATTTCAAAAATTACCACTCACAATAAATTTTCTGAACAGTAATATATTTGAAAAAGAAAATGTCCTTATTGACATGTTAAAATTATCAAACTTTTCTTTGCCAACAGGCTACTAGAATTATCATTCATCTTCTACAGAAAAAGGAAAAGAATTCCATTATAAACAACCCACAGGATATGTCCTCAAAGAAGTGCTTGAATACAATACTGAACACGAAGGTGGTGTTCAGTTAATCTCATCTTCCAGTTAATCTCATCTGCTATAAAATGAGAACCTTTCTGAACAGGACTTCATTGTAGATGCTAAACTTTTGTAGGAGCAAAATGAAGGTAAATTTTGTTTCCAGTTCATACTTCCTTTAAAAAAAAATGTATTGTGTATATTTAAGATAGAGAACATGATGTTATGGGATATATAGAAGAAGTGAAAAGGTTACTATAGTGAAGCAAATTGACATATCCATGGTCTCATATACAGATATCCATTTTGTTTTTGTGGCAAGACCAGCTAAAATCTTCTCATTTAGCAGAAATCACAAATACAGTACAATTTTAAAAACAATATTCCAAATGTTGTAGATTAGATCTCTAGACTTGTTCATCCCACATGACTGCTACTTTGTATCCTCTAACCTAAATCCTCCTATTCTAAGGCAATGTACTCCCCTCATATTTGATTTAAAAAGAAACACCAAGTAATGGTAAAAATAAAAATGTTTTCTCTATAACCTGAAGAATAGTCCCTGTTCCGCAATAAATTAGGAAGAAATGACAATTTGAAGTCTTTATTTTTTTTATTAAACTTTCATTTAGTTTCTCAATTTTTCCCTTAACAGTCCATTTTATAAACTTTAGAGAAAAGGAAGCGTATTTGTTAATTTTCAGTGTCAGCTTGACTGGATAAAGGGATACTCAGATAGCTGGTAAACATTGGTTCTGGATATGTCTGTGAGGATGCTTCCTGAAGAGACTGGCATTCAAATCACTGAACTGAGCAGGGAAGATCCACCCTCACCCATCATCCTTGCAATCAGCTGAGGGTCTGAATAGAACAAAAAGGCAGAAGGAAAGCAAATTTGCTCTCTCTCTTTTCTGGAGTTGTGACACCTTATTCTCCTGTCCTCGGACACCAGAACTCCAGGTTCTCCAGCCTTCAGACTCCAGGACTTGCACCAGCAGCACCCCCAGCTTCTCAGGCCTCAAACTGAGAGTTACACCATCAGTTCCTTTAGTTCTCATGCTCTCTAACTTGAACTGAAACATGCTACTGGCTTCCCTCGTTCATCTTGCAAAAGGCCTGTCATGGGACGTCTTAGCCTCCATAATTGTGTGATCCAATTCTCCTAACAAATCCCCTCTCACACACACATATATATGTACATATACACATACGGATATATATGTACAATATATGTATACCAACACACACACACACACACACGCACACACACACACACATGCACACACACGCACATACATACTACTGTTTCTCTGGAAGAACCCTGACTGATACAGAAGAAAAATGCATATATTGCCTCAATTTTCTCTGTTCCCAGCAAGGTAACGAGTCTCGAGACATGAGAAATGCAGATACCAACAACCTGAAAAGTAAAACATCCAAAGGTAAAACACCACTGGTCTCCACCTTCGCAGCCACATACCCTCTTGGAAGCTTGGCTCTTTATAGTTTTCTTTGTGTTGCTGTTGGAGAAGGGGTGTCATTTGTCTATTCCAGACAAACCACGTAACTTAGATACATAGTTCAGTAAGAGGCCCTCAGGTTCATCCCTTATTCCTCAAATGCAGAAATTATAACAAAGGAAAGGAAAATGAAGTGATTTTGTTTAGATTATCCAGCTCAATAGTGGAGAACGGCAACTAAACTTTTAAATTTGTTCTAAAAATTTCCTGAAAGGAAGAAATTCTTGAAGCCATAATGCCAGGAAGAATACGAAGACATTTAAAGTTCACTTTCGTCATGAGAGAAACCCGTCTGAGAATGTGCTGGATCACAAAATTAGGTGTTGCTGGTATTTTCACTACTGTAAACAACTGCTATACAGACGTAGTCTGGGATACCCCCAGTATGATACCAAATTACTCAGAGGAACATTTCATTCTGACAAAAATGAACAATATTCCAATATGGATCAACTCAAAGCCTTGGCTTTACCTCCAAAGTAAATTTTAAAAAATAGATAACAATATTTACATTACCAGAAGTGGACATTAAATTCTTCATAAACAATTTGTGTGTAAAATATTAACAGCTAGTTTATGTCATTTAACTTTTTTTTTTTTTTTTCAATTGGGCCCAAATTTAGTGTAACTTACAATCACCCAGAGTTTTGGGGGGAAAAACAATCCATATGCTCAAGCTTTACAGTAACCTTACTGAATCAAAGTCTCCAGGACATGAGCCATTTATCTTCTAAGTTCCTCAAGTGATTCTGATGAAATCAAAGTTTGAGAATCACAGCAATCGTGTAAACTATTGACTAAGATTGTATACCTGGCGGGGAGAGGGGGTGTAAAAGGTATGATGAAAAAATATGTTTTGTGATTTTACTTTTTTGTCTTTTGGTTTTTTTAAGAAAATATACAAAACTTCCTTTCCATTATTTTCAGTAACACTTTGATTTATATTGTCTTGAAAGTTGGACGTCAAACATCTTGGTGTTTTGAGACATAGAAAATGTTGGTCAGTGTAAAAGAATGCCCTTTATTTCAATTTGAGTAGGTCATACTCAGAGTTTAAAGCTAAGACTTCCCTTTCACCATAAAATTTAAAAAGAGCAGTAAGTCATTAAAGAAATTCAGTTAGACAAAACAGGAACCGTAGATGTTATGTGAGTAGCAGAGAGTGGGCCTCACACATTAGTTCGGGATCCCCATGCATAATCACGTTTACAGCACATAATTATCATTACAGCACTATATTACGTTGTGACACATATGATATTACCAGAACGAATTTAGTAAAATTCTGAGTCAGAAATTTAAGCCACATCTATGTGGCTTTTGTGTTGGAATTTGTTAAAAGAGTATATGGATTATGCTATGCATTTGGAGATATTGAATTAATGTGAATTTGTATAAAAAAAGTTTGAATAAGAAAAAATATGTCTAAAGGAGAGAGAAAATTCATGCTTTAATTTTATATAAATTGAGCTAATAATTCTTTAATTAAAGCAAGTAAAGATGTGCCAAGTATATCCTCAGTACTATTCTGTGGGATTCATAAGAGAAGCACAAGGTATTCTACCTTCACAGTGATGACACTGGTTGGGGAGAACGATTTCAGTAGCAACAATGATAGGATATGATTTTACATGCTAAATAATGTGGTATCACCAACCTCTATGGGCAGGAGGAATTTAGAAGTAGTTTTTGAATTATTAATGTAGAATCTATTTTTTAAATCATATATATTCACTGCAGCGTAATACACAGACTATATATTGTTTAAATTATCCACAGACTTGTTCAATAATTGGTGAGGGGTTAAAGAAAGGATTCTCTTTCCACTTCAAGATATGAAATAGTTCTCAATTTATTACTGAAAACATTCCCCAAGTTACTTTGGCTTGCTGTTCATAAACCATCAGGATTTTATCTCATCTGTCTTAGATGGGGTTCCATGGAAACAGACTCTGAGATGAAGAGGGGAATAGAGAAAGTTTATCGGGGAACGGTCTCAGGAAAATACCTATAAAAAGGTGAGGAAGTCAGGTTTGGGCAGAGGGAAAAACTGAGAAACCCAGCAGGGTTAACTGAGACCTCTGACAATTCTCCCCAGGAGCTCTAGATCTTTAACAGCCCTTGTCCCAAATTGAGGGAGGGGGCCAGGCTTTGTATGCCCACACCAGCCAGTCAGCCAATCATTGGCAGTGAGCTGCCCCCCAAGAGGGAATGTAAGTTGGGGTGAGGCAGTTTTTGTAGCTAAGGGAAATTGTAGGGGAAAGATTTGATTTTGAGAAACCAGCAGCGGATATACCAATTAGTGTATAGCCCTAAAGAAAGGGTGTGGACCACAGTATTGCCTGCAGTCTATCCCTTGTTTCACTCAGATCTCCTTGCTTCGTACAGTAAGGCAGAATGTGTTTGGCCCACCTGGAAAGAGCTTCCTGAGGAACAGAAGAAAAGGGTCAGTGGAACGAATCATAACCCAAGACTGTAGTCGATCTGAAAGTCATAACTGTTACTCATCATCCCTCTATCTGCCACACACTCTGAATTTCCCTCATGCTTGGCCAGCAATTCAGGTGGTACTGACTGCAGGGATGAGGCAGATCCTCGTTCACAATGAATCTAGCTCCTTCATGGGCCGTGTCTGCTCTGTTGTCCATTTACCATCAAAGTGGGTATGAAACACCACAAGATGCCACAGTGGATCACCTGACACCAAACATTTTCTTCCATGCTCCATTGTACTACAGCAGCCCATTTTCTCCTGACCATCAAGTTAAATCACCACTGTCAGTAAGATCATTCATTCTCTTGCCTGATGATCTCTTGACATAAGAAGCCTAATGTCATCAAGCAGCATATTTAACTTAAAGTTTAATGGGACTCTCACCGTGTTTTCTGGCACAAGTGTTCCTCTTTTGGGAACAAGGCTTTTTATACCCACGAGGCCATTAGGGTGAGCCTTAATCCAATCTGACTGTTGTCCTTGTAAGAAGAGGAAAATTGGAACTGACAAGGAGACATCAGGGATGTGCATGCACAGACAAAAGACTATGTGAGGACACAGCAAGAAGGCGGCCTCTGTAAGCCAAGGAGGGAGACCTCAGAAGAAAACAAACCTGTTAACATCTTGATCTTGGACTTCCAGCTCCCAGAACTCTGAGAAAATAAATTTCTGTTGTTTAAGTCACCCAGTTTACGGTATTTTATTATCATAGTCATAGCAAACTAGTACTTTTGGTGTAAAGCAACGTTGGTTGAAATCTTATACTGGTGAATCAAAGAATCTGCAAGCCCTCTAATACTGGTGCTAGCCAAAACCCTGTGTGCAAAAAGCATTCATACTCAGAATAGGTATCAATCTTAATCAAGATGACTTGCTTCCTTCTCAAGGTGGAAGTGTCCAATAAGGCCATTTGCACCAAGTAGATGTTTGATCTCAGATAATTCTGTATAGGGGCTCAATACTGGTCTCTATTGCTTGCAAGCTGAACATTTGGCAGGGGCAATAGCTAGATCAGACTTGATGAGTGGGAGTCCATGCTATCAGGCCCAGTCAAAGTCTCCATCCCCACTTCCATACTACTTCATATGCCAGCACTGGGGTAGCCAATGACAGAGGCTAGCTGAGGTCTAGTGACTCTACTTGTTTGATGTCTCTTCAGTGGTGGATATTTTCTAGTGCCTGTCTATGTCTCATACTAGTAAAAGCACCAGGACAAGACCTTCTTACTGCATACCTATCCCTATAGATCCATTCTCATGCCTTTTCTCCAGACCTCTTCAGCCCAGATATTCCAGTTTTGTTTTGTTTTTTTTTCTTTTTCCAGACCCCTGTTCATACAAAGTAGATGACTAAGTACACCAGCCAGAGGTCCATGCAGTGGGAGGACTTGCCCTTATTGCTTTTTTCTTTAGGACCAGCCCTGAATGGAATTGTAGTGAGCAGCAGTGGTCTTTTCTTCCTCTCTCAGATGGTCGTATCTTACCCAAACCCCTACATAAAGCCAGAGGTGCGAGGTGGCAGATGAGATGGTGAGGAGGGTTTGCACCACTACTTGTGTAACTTACTTGTGCCATCTGGTCCTGCTTGTGCGTGGGTCTTGTGGAATCACTCCCTTCTTATTCTAGATTACTGCTGGTTCTACCTGATCTTCTAATTTGGTGGGTCAGCAGCAGAACTTTGCTCAGGATGGGCGTCTCATGCCACATGAGGCTGGACATTTGTTCCATGGTTAGATCTCTACAAAGGACCAACAGCAAATCTCTACGAAGGAACAATAAACCAACTGAATGTTGTTGACTACTGAGTATGCCCATCCCATTATACACTGGATAAATGACCACACAGTAGGTTTGTGAACACAGTAGCCCCACTATGAGCAGGACCAGGCCAGAACTCCATTTATTACTTGGCCACCATATGTTCCCATTCTAACAGGAGGGCCATATTGGCACTTTGGGTCCCTGAGTGCCAATATTGATTCAGACCCTTTGTCCAATAATCTTCTAAAGGTCTTGGTATTTCCCTCTTCCCAGTGCAAGGTTACATGAGTTGACATTCATAAATCACTAATGAAAGGCCTGGGGAATTACTAATGAATACACTTGCTGCCCTGTTACAAGGTCCTTCCTCAAAGGAATAGGGCTTCTCCTTCAGTTAATGGAATCCGGGTGTGAATATTGGCTCAGGCACTCTACACTTCTCTGAAGGTTGGGCTCTCCCGACTGCCACCCCAATCTTACCACTGATTGTTGTAATTGCACACACCTGGCCTTTATTATTTCAGAATGCTATTATCAGCACTGATGGAAGGGAGTCAAGTTCTGTGACAGTACAAACTATCATCATCCCCTGTCTAGATAAGGACAGATATCACTAAATTTCTCAATGATGCTGATGTCAGATTGTGGCAGATTTATTTGTTAAAAAAGGAAGACAACCATATCTAATCCCACATGCTTTTCTAAAATCTGACCTTGACTCTCCCCCATTAAAAGATTAGGGCTATAAATCCAGCAGAATTGTGACTTACTAGTAACTAATAGAATGCGGCAAAAGTGATGCATTCTGAGGTGTGACTTCCAAATCTAGGTCAGGAAAGTTGATGTAGCTTCCAGCTTGATCACGGAAGCAATTACTCTTGGAGCCCTGAACCATAATGTAAGAAAATTAATTATCCTGAAGCTGCCATGTTGTAAGAAGATAAGCCACATGGAAGTCCATGTGCAAGTGCCCAGAAATCCCAATCATTGAGTCATCCCATCTCTGGCACCAGACATATGAGTGAATGAGCTTTCATATAATTCCAGATTCCAGCTGTTGAGGTATTTCCAGCCTTTGACTCTCCGCATCTGAGGCCCCAGACATCATGGAGCAGAGACAAGCTCATCTCTCTCCATAAGCATAGATAAAACAATTGTTTAAGCCATTAATAAAGTATAGCAGAACAGTATTAACTAGAATAGTAATCTTGTTCCGTAAGTGGAATGACTCCATAACAAAACCTAAAATGTATAGCACTGGCTTGGTAGGAGTAACCGGACAACCTTCTCACCAATATATCCTTTATCCCTATGGTAAATGGTACGTTCTCTGTGCTCTCCCATGGAACAGGGTTGGCTGGGAGGTGTTCTGGCCTTACGTAGAACATCCACTTTAACATGCCTACTTTTCTGAGCCCTTTAATCCTGTTCTCTACTCTCTGCCATGACAGTGCTGGCATTTCAACTTCACTTAGTGAAAACCAGTATTTATTTTCAGGTTTCCAAGAGACATCTTAGCAGCATGTAAGCACATTTTCCTCAAATCCTTGCCAGGTGTTACATCCTGTATGGTATATTATATTAGTCTGGTTTTGTCACTTAGAACAAAATACCTGGAACTGGGTGATTTATAAAGAAAAACAAAATTAATTGCTTACAGTTTCTGAGGCTGGGAAGTCCAAAGTCCATCTGGTGGTGGCGACAGTGACCCAGGGGTCTCACATTGTAAGATGGTGGAAGCAGAGAGAGCAGAGAGAGAAAGAGAGAGAAAGACTCTCCTCTTCTTTTAAAGCCCTTAGAACCACGCCTCTGACCGCCATTTTTAATCCACTCACTATTGCATGGTCCTACAATCCAATGACTTCTTCAAGGCCCCATCCTTCAATTACCAGAATAGGATTTCCCACCCTCTTAACAGTCAGAGTGGGGCCCACATTTCTAATGCATAAAACTTAGGAGACACAATTCAAGCTTCAGTGAGTTTTGGCGGGACATTATTCAATCCACTACATGTATCCTCTACCCACTCCAACTTTATGTTCCACCCACCTTCATTCAGTTCTTCCAGGATCCAATCCCATGCACGCTCTCAAATTCTGTAGGTACCTCTTAACCAGATCCTGCATCATGCAGATGCTGCTGTTCCTCTGATGTTCCTGCTGTTCCATCATCCCCCTTAGCAGGACTTGAACTTTCACAGTTTGGCTATGTTGACATCTGTCCCTTGTTTTTTCTTGGTTGTCATGTGGGAAAAAAGAGGGAGAGCCTGAGCAGAGCAAATATTATTGTAAAAGACCCTTGCCTCACATGAGGCTTCTGCCTGAACATTGAGCAAGGTGGGTGGTTACTATCTCCTCGTAAGGGGAAATGGGCCACTTCTGTAGGTCTGGAGGGTTCATAAGATAAGAGAATTCAAGGCTCTCAAGTGTATCTATCCACATATTCCCATCTTAAATTTCACAATATTGTTACACCTTTATTAGGGCACTGACCTTGAAATAGGAGACTTAGCAGGGCTAACCTCAAATTCCTTTGATGCTCAGTTTCATCTTTAACAACTGGTCTCTGTCAGTTACATGTTATCTTTATCTTGATTGATAATTTTGATTTTAATTTGGCTCCATTTATTTCTTTCTTTTTTTTTTTTTTTTTAAATTATTTATTTATTTATTTATTTTATTTTTTTTTTTAATTTTATTTTGTCGATATACATTGTAGCTGATTAATGCTCCCCATCACCAAAACCTCCCTCCCTTCTCCCTCCCCCCCTCCCCCCCAACAATGTCCTTTCTGTTTGTTTGTTGTATCAACTTCAAATAATTGTGGTTGTTATATCTTCTCCCCCCCCCCCGCGGTTTGTGTGTGTGTGTGTGTATGTGTGTGTGTGAATTTATATATTAATTTTTAGCTCCCTCCAATAAGTGAGAACATGTGGTATTTCTCTTTCTGTGGCTGACTTGTTTCACTTAATATAATTCTCTCAAGGTCCATCCATGTTGTTGCAAATGGCAGTATTTCATTCGTTTTTATAGCTGAGTAGTATTCCATTGTGTAGATGTACCACATTTTCCGTATCCACTCATCTGATGATGGGCATTTGGGCTGGTTCCAACTCTTGGCTATTGTAAAGAGTGCTGCGATGAACATTGGGGAACAGGTATACCTTTGACTTGATGATTTCCATTCCTCTGGGTATATTCCCAACAGTGGGATGGCTGGGTCGTATGGTAGATCTATTTGCAATTGTTTAAGGAACCTCCATACCATTTTCCATAGAGGCTGCACCATTTTGCAGTCCCACCAACAATGTATGAGAGTTCCTTTTTCTCCGCAGCCTCGCCAGCATTTATCGTTCATAGTCTTTTGGATTTTAGCCATCCTAACTGGGGTTAGATGGTATCTCAATGTGGTTTTGATTTGCATTTCCCGGATGCTGAGTGATGTTGAGCATTTTTTCATATGTCTGTTGGCCATTTGGATATCTTCCTTAGAGAAATGCCTACTTAGCTCTTTTGCCCATTTTTTAATTGGGTTGCTTGTTTTCTTCTTGTAAAGTTGTTTGAGTTCCTTATATATTCTGGATATTAATCCTTTGTCAGATGTATATTTTGCAAATATTTTCTCCCACTCTGTTGGTTGTCTTTTAACTCTTTTAATTGTTTCTTTTGCTGTGCAGAAGCTTTTTAGTTTGATATAATCCCATTTGTTTATTTTTCCTTTGGTTGCCCGTGCTTTTGGGGTCGTATTCTAGGAATTGAGTTAACCAAGGAGGTGAAAAATCTCTATAATGAGAACTACAAACCACTGCTGAGAGAAATTAGAGAGGATACAAGAAGATGGAAAGATATTCCATGCTCTTGGATTGGAAGAATCAACATAGTGAAAATGTCCATACTACCCAAAGTGATATACAAATTCAATGCAATCCCCATCAAAATTCCAAAGACATTTTTCTCAGAAATGGAAAAAACTATTCAGACATTTATATGGAACAATAAAAGACCACGAATAGCCAAAGCAATGCTCAGCAAAAAAAATAAAGCTGGAGGCATAACACTACCTGACTTTAAGCTATACTACAAAGCTATAATAACCAAAACAGTATGGTACTGGCATAAAAACAGACACACTGACCAATGGAATAGAATAGAGAATCCAGAAATCAACCCACACACTTACTGCCATCTGATCTTTGACAAAGGCACCAAGCCTATTCACTGGGGAAGGGACTGCCTCTTCAGCAAGTGGTGCTGGGAAAACTGGATATCGATATGCAGGAGAATGAAACTAGATCCATACCTCTCACCGTATACTAAAATCAACTCAAAATGGATTAAGGATTTAAATATACACCCTGAGACAATAAAACTTCTTAAAGAAAACATAGGAGAAACACTTCTGGCTCCATTTATTTCTATATTAGATCAGAGTTTTATCACACAACTATTGCCCATTGCTTCTCTTACCTCACATAATTTTGTTTTAAGTGTGCAATTTGTCCCTCTTCTAATTTTAGTGGTAAAATTTAGAATTTTACGTTTCCAATAATAATAGTAATTAATTTTGTGCCCAGACATGAAAAAATGCTCAACATAACTAATCATCTGGGAAATGCTAATTAAAACCACTCTGAGATATCATCTCAACCCTGTTAGAATGGCTATTATCAGCAAGACAGAAAATAAATGCTGATCAGGATGTGGAGAAAAGGGAACTCTCCTACATCGTTGATGGGAACGTAAACTGGTACGGCCATTGTAGAAAGCAGTAAAGGTTCCTAAGAGAAAAAGGTTCCTAAAAATAGATCTACCTTATGACCCAAAGAAAATGGGTATCCACCAAAGATAATGAAATCGATACATCAAAAAGACACCAGCATTCCCATGTTCATCACAACACTATTCACAATAGCCAAGAGATAAAATCAGCTTAAATGCCCATCAATGAATGAATGGAAAAAAATATATACATATATATATATATAAGATACAGGTACATAGTGTTCTGGGCTCTTTGACCTGCCTATAATCCTGCCAACTAGGCCAATTGTTGAGCTAGGGCTGGGTTTGGAGCTCATAGACCCCTCATGCCTATTCACAGGCTAGGTCACAAACCCTTCACATGCAGATCTAGGAGCTAGATAACTGGGCCAAAAGGTCCTTGGAGCCATAGGTCTGAGAGCATGGCCACACGGGGTGGATGCTCAAGGCAGTCAATGCCAGCCAAGCAGCTGTGCTGCCCAGGCACACAAACTACATCCACACACAGCTTATTTACAAAGAATGTGCCGCACCACCCCCAAACAGACCTAACGCAAGGGGGCCTGATTAAATTATTCTATTTTCCCAGCAATCTACCCCTTCAGGGTCCCTTGCCATATAATCTATGTGTTCAGAATCTTCCATGATGTTCCCTTAGTAAGGATAGACAACCCTTACATTCCCATATTACACATTCCATCCCAGTCCTAAAAGTCTTTAGCTTGTTGCAGCACCAACTCAAACGGCCAAAGTCCAAAGTCTCCTCTGAGACCAAAGGCAAAAGTCTTTCCAGCCGTGAACCTGTAAAGAGTGAAAAACAAGTTTATCTACTTCCATAATACAGTGGGACAAACATTGGGTACACATTCCCATTCCAGAAGGGAGGAATAGAAAGGAAAAACAGGCCCCAAACAAATCCGAAACCCAAACAGGGCAAATGTTAAGCACACTGGGGCACCTGGACCCCTAAAGCATTGGGCAACCTTGCCCCTACAACTCCACCAAGTGCAGCCCATTGAGCTGCCCTGATGCCTGCAGCTTTTCCAGGCTGCCACTGCACACTGCCATTGGCCCCACAGTTCTGGGCTCCTGATGCCAGTCCAACCATCCTGGCTCCACTAGACATTTCCTCAGTGGGGGTTCTCTTGAGGGATCCGACCCCACTTTTCTGCTCCACATTGCTCCATAGATGACCTCCGCAGAAGCTCCACCCCTACAGCAGGTCTCCGCCTGAGTCCATCAGCTTTTTCATATGTCTTCTGAAATCTAGGTAGAGGCTGCCACACCCACACAATTCTCACATACTGCTGGCCTGCAAACTTAACACAATGTGACAGCCACCAAGGTACTGGGCTTTTGTTCTTCAGAGGTACTGAAGCAGGATTGCTCCAGCCAGAGTGGCTGGGATGCAGGGAGCAGCAGTGCCCCAAGTCTGTCCTCCAGAGAAACTCAGTTCTCCTAGGCCTCTGTGATGGGAGGGGCACTCTCTCAAACTTCTGAAATACCTTCAGTGCCTTTCATTGTCTTGGCTATTAGCATCTAGCTGCCACATCACCGGCTCCTGAATTACTTGAATCAGCTCAGCTTACACCAGCTATTCACTCACAGTCTCAGGCAGTTCTGCAGTGTTCACCCCCAGTCGAACAACTGGATTCACTCAGTCACTCTTTTCTTGGGTTATTTCAGCACCCAGCCAGCCATCAGGTTTAAGTGGCACACTCCAAGCCTACTCGGGTTTAAGTGGAACTTGGCAAGCCATCTGCCTTCAGAAAAACACAACATGCATTTACTATATCATCTCCAGAGCATGTTATCCCATCCATCCCTAGGTCCCATAGCTGCAGCAGCCAGGGGCTCTCCCTGCTTCTGCTGCTTTACTGTCTTCCCAAGTCAACCAGTTCAGCCTGGGTATAAGGGACAGAGGTGGTGAACTGGGTCACCTATGGATCACCCACCAGTTGTCCATCTGGTCCCATAGGCCGCTCGTGCTTCATTTCCTGATGCACAACAGGTAGTGCCTGGAGATGCATGGTTTCCCCCAACTCACCACGTGGTTGGTCGTCTTCCCTGGTGTGAGAGGCAGGAGTGGCCAGTTGCTGCACGTCATCCTCCAGGACATTTATCCGTGCTTCCAACAACTCTGCTTTCTGCCACAAATCTCAATCAGTTTGCAGCATAGTGAGCAGCAGCCAGGCTCCGGTCAACAGGAAGGTGGCCATAGGGCACAGCACATTCAAAAGTAGCCTCATTTCCTCCTTCTTCCATGGATTTTCAACTCATGTACCCACTCAGAATCCTGTCGCAGACTACAGCAATTGTCAGGTTCTTTTGCCTGCCGATAATCCTCCTGAGTTGGCCAATTGTCAATCTAGGACTGGGTCTGGAGCTCATAAGCCACTCAAGCCTGTTCACAGACTGGGTCACAAACCCTTCACATGCAGGTCTAGGAGCTAGATAACCAGCCAAAAGGTCCTTGGAGCCATAGGTCTGAGAGCATGGCTGTGTGGGGTAGATGCCTGAGGCAGTCAATGCCAGCCAAGCAGTGGTGCTACCCAAGCGCACTAACTCCAACCACACACAACTTCTTTACAAAGAATGTGCTGCACCACCCCCAACTGGACCTAAGGTGAGGGGGCCTGATTAAATTATTCTGTTTTCCCAACACAGTAGAACAGTAGTCAGCTATTTAAAAAAATGATATCCTATAATTTGCAGCAACATGGATAGAACCAGAAAGCATCACGTTAAGTGAAGTAGTGAGGCACAGAAAGATACTGCATGATCTCACTCATAAGTGGAATCTAAAAAAAAATGAGGTTCTCATAGAAGTAGAGAGTAGTACAATGGTTAACAGAGGCCAGGAGGAGAAGTGTGTAAGGGGAAAGAGAAGTGGTAGACTAATGAGTATAGAACTACACTGTCTACCCTAAGTGAATCATTGTATAGTATATGCATGTATTGAAATGACACATTGTACCCCACAAATATGTACAAGCAAATGTCAAAATTTTTTAAAATATTAGAAAAATAGGGCCAACCCCGTGGCTCACTCAGGAGAGTGCGGCACTGGGAGCGCAGCAGCACCGAGGCCGCGGGTTTGGATCCCATATAGGGATGGCCGAGCGTGGTGTGGGCGAAACCAAGCCAAGGGTTGCGATCCCCTTACCAGTCACAAAAAAGAAAAAGGAAAATAATAATTTTGTGCCTGAATTTTATGCAATTCTCTGTTGTTTATTTTCTGTCTCATCTTTTTCATTTTTCAAATATTATTATTGAAAATTTTGGTGGTATAATCTTATTTAAATCTTACAATTAATTACATTAAGGAATTTTCAAATTATTCTGTTGAAGAAAAAGAAGAAACACTACTCTTTCTGGTTTCTATAGAACACAAATAGGTTCCTAGGAACCTATGAATCTTCCTTCTGGAAGGAAGACTTTTGGTAGTAAATAGGTTTAAGATTGTTTTTCTGTTGCTTTAACATGTAAATGAGAGTGCAGTTACCTGTAAAATAACAGGGCCACATCTCTCTTTTTCTTAAAATTCCATAGCTGATAGTTCATTATCAGATGAACTCGGCCACATTTTATTTTATTTTATCAGATTTTATGTTACTTTAAATCTCATTGGAAGGTGAGTTGTTCTTTCTGCTTGACAGTTTATAGGATTTTTTTAAGTAAAGATGAAATAGAAATACTGAGAGGATTCCATATGTAGATTTATTACTAAACTACAAGTACAACTTATTATGCACCATCCTGAAATCAAGAAAGCCTTTGACATGCTTGTGTTTTTGCACTTATCCTGTCATTTGCTTCTAGCAATAACCTGTAAGAAAGATAAAAAAAAGTACATGTGAAAACATTTGGTTAAGGAGGGGTGAACTGCCAGAGATTACTGCTTATTATGAAAGGGGAAAGTCAGGACTACAAAGCAGGGTTCTTGACTTTAGCCTCCTGTTTTTTCATTGTTCTTAGTTTAAATTTTTAATAAAGTGAAGTCATATATGATTTGAAACTGTGAGTAATTTTAAAAGACTATCTGGTTCAAACTTCTGACTTTGAATACATGATCGGCAGCATTTAATAATAAGCAGACTGAAATGTGAACAGTTTAACATTTTTATATGAAGTTAATAACCTAAGTGAGCATTATACCCACCCTCCTGATAGCCAACTTTATTGAAAAATCTTGGTACTAAGAATCTAAAAAGGTAGAGGCCCAACTATAGATCACCTTTCAGCTTACTGACAGTGAGACCTCTGGAAAACTCATTTATTTCCTGAGGCTGAACCTCTATGCCCTTCAAATTATGTATGTATTTAGTTTCTAACACCATAATGTTTAAGCCAATATTTTACTTCCAATGGCTCCACATCCATTTAACATATCTTTGTTTTTCCTAAAAATGTTTGACAATACAAAGTCTCATTTAGAAAATTATGGTTATTTTACTCCATTATTTCTGGGATAAAAATTTATATGTAAGTTTAAAAAATTAAAAGATATCTGTTCTCCTGTGGTTACCAGAAGTGGGAAAGTGGGAGAAGGAGGGGGGCTTAGTAAGAAATTGGTAAAGGGCCACAAAAAGTAATTATGTTGTGTAACGAGGATATACTGATTACGCTGATTTTATCATCACATATTGTACACAGGTATTAATATTCAACTCTGTACCACATAAATATGTATAATCAATTATGTTTCAATAAAAACATAGATATTGATTCTCAAACCTTAGCAGAACTAATATCCCTTTTTATAACAAATATTTTGTAATGCCTCTTTAACATTTACTATATTAAAATAAAATTCAGAAATAATATAATCTTTCTATTACATATAATTAATTTTAAATCAGTGAAATTCTCTAATCCTAAGTGGAAAATAAAAGGAAGTTTCTTATAATAAAATAATTTGTAATTTTATATGCCAATGCTTGACACAACAGCACTAGAGACTATATTAAAGTAGTCAGATGTGCATTTATATACTTATAGAGAATAGTTTGAATATAAGAAAAGCAAGAAAATACTTAGTAAATATTTTGGCTCTATTTTTAACATTTTAAAATAAAGTGTTGATACAACAGTTATAAATACAGGTTGATACGTACATGTACTGAATTGATGACTCAGTCCCACCAATGACATTGCCATCTGACTTTCCAAAACAGTAAACAACTCCTTATAACATTTTCAGCAAAGTTAATTCATACTTTTATTTACAAGGTACGTGCAGTCCTGGAAAATTCAGTATATATTAAACCGTTCAAAAATACTTTGTACTTATATATGACAGTACTTCAAAAAGTTCGTGGAAAAATAGAGTTAAAAGATAATGCAAATCTTTCATGAATTTTTGAAGTACACCTTCGTATACGTATATATGTGGAGTAAGGTTCTAGGTTAAGATAATCATAAACCGATTTTTCATCAACGTGAATGCACAGTGGAGTGTTCCAAAGACAAACAAATGAAAAAATTAATGTAGTTGAGGAAGCAGTGATTTGAGTTCAGGACCACCCTGGGCATTACAGGAAATGCAAAACATCTAGACCCTTCCCACTAAATGTCAGCAACACATTATTGTCACAGCCAAAAACATTCATTCAAATACCCAAAATAAACCCTAGTAGACTTGTCCATTTCTTCCTCTCTCTTCCACTAATTGAGAAATCCTGGGGTAGGATAAGTATTCCAAACTTCAGGTTGAAGAAAGGGAGCCAAGAAGATTACTTCTAAGTCTTTTAAGGTGTTTTCTCTAGATTTTATCCAAGAAAACCTGATCGTATTGAAATTTCTAGTCTAAGGCAGAATAAAACCAGTTGGAAAAAAAAAAAAAAAGAAAACTATTGCTGAACAATGGAGAATATACAACCACATTATCTTCCCAACTTCACTATTTGAAATGCATATATGTTTTTTTCTATTGATGAAATAGCTATAGAATTTTATGGAGAATCATTTCCTTCCATTGAACTTTAAATTCTTGGATGCACCAAAACCTGACAGAAGGAATCTGCATTGAGGTAAGAAGTGAGCTTTTATGGCAAGAGCTGAAATATTACTGAAATGAATGCATGTATGCAAAGTATACAATAATGATATCAAGAACTACAGATTGGGGATGAAGTAAAATTTGACATTTTTCTTGGGCAGTACAATCAGGGCGCCATGGAAATTGGAATTTAAGAAATCATTTCGGTCATCTTTTTACCCTAGCAATTACTATTAGATTTTTCCAGGTGGGCTATAATCCCTAGTGTTTTCCCAAATTTCAAGTGCACACTGCCAGCACTATAGTGGATTGTATGATGAAGGCTACAGAACTCTGAAGTTTCAGGGTGGAATGCAATGGCCTGAAATTAATCAGGTGGCAATACCGCTAGTACAGTAGTTTCAATTACAAAGTTACTTTATATTCATTCCTCAATTACTCTGGTGGAAATATGGGTAGAAAAATCATTAGAAGCATCTTTGATAAATATTTTCTTTTAGAATCACGTTTGCTTATTTTTCCCTTAGAGCTCTTATGAAAATTAATAATACTAGAGCTAGATGGATAATCTAATGAACTGTGGCCCCAAGGTCTGCCTTGAATCAGATGTGTCTAAGAAAAAAGGTGCATTATTTCCAGTGAAAGGGGCAATTTCAAGTTTTCTTTCTCAAAAAGATGTGAAATTGAAATTTTGACAAGTAAGAAGGGAAATGACTGTATTATACTATACCATGTTTTCAAAGATTTCTTAGACTTCTCAAGAAAACATGTTACTATTTTCTTGTATTTGCAGAATATCTTTCAATGTCAGCCTAAGTAAGGAATACTTACTTCTAAGGTAAGAGGAAGGAAAATAGTGCACATTCTGAAAAATATTTTTTGAAAATGATGGTTCATTGAAAACCCAAGAAAAAATAGTAAAGGAAAAAATATTAGTATATGTACTACTAACTAGAAACTCAATCACATTTCAGTTTTCTATTCTGTTCCCTTTTACCTGTGAAAACTTTAAACTCTCAAAGAAGAAAACGCAAAGCAATTCCTTTTAACTTTAGAAAAAATAATGTGTAATACCCTATATTTTGAAAGTTTTTTAAAATATATACTTTTTGCCAGTTTACCTCAAAATTTACTTCCCTAGAATATTTCAAATATATAGTCCTTGAATTGGTTTTCAGGTTTTCTCAATATTAAAAGAGAGTAAAAGACCACTAAACTAATTTCATATAGCCTACACTTCAGATTTGTAATTCACAATAACACTTTTATTACTATTCTGAACCCTCATCAAATAAAAGAACAGGAACTAAATCTCCACTTGTCATCTTCAGAGGACTTAAATCGAGATCGATTTTATTTATTTCATAGTTTGACCTCAATTTAGACTTAAATTTTAATCAGTATTATTTACATAACTCAGTAATTGCAGAATCCAAGGGTGAGAAACCCAAGCTACTCCTTGCCCTTCTTTTAACCAGTAGTATTAGTGGACCACAGAAGACCCGTGGTTGTCTGTCCTCTAAAAGCATCATTTATACCATGTGCATTTTTTGGCTGGCCACTCTATTAAAGGCAGTCCTGAGACTAGAGGCATTAGGAGGTGACATGTTGATAAACAGAAGCAATTATCCAAGTACTGATAATTCACTTTATTAAATGTAGAAGTAAATACTCATTAAATGCTAACAAATTCATGAAGGATCTGTACAAAGGGCAAAAGTTCTTTCTTTTAAAAAAATCCTCTAAAACCAGGAGGTCAGAAAATGGGCTCATGACTTCAAAGCATTAGCAACAAAATCGTTCATTAGAAGCAACGATCTGTGACATGGAAACTAAAGAACATGATGAAAGACAGAAAACACAATGCCATCTATGAAGTCAATTAAAACGAACACACAGGAGACATGATTTTTCATGATTGAAGGCATTCCATATCTTTCTTTCTCCAACGCTCATTTTTAAAAATAATAATTAAAAAAAATAAAATTAAGGTAGCCTCCTGGGAATTATTATTATTATTATTATTATTATTATTATTATTATTATTATTATTATTATTATTATTATTATGTCCTTTTTGTGACCGGTAAGGGGATTGCAACCTTTGGCTTGGTGTCGCCTGCACCACGCTCAGCCAGTGAGCGCACCGGCCAGTCCTATATAGGATCCGAACCCGTGGCAGGAGCGTCGCTGTGCTCCCAAGCGCTGCACTCTCCCGAGTGTGCCACGGGGTGGCCCTGGGAATCATTATTGATGAAATAATTGCTCTTCTACTGATTTCAAAGATCACTTTCCCATTAAAAGCCTAAAAAGTAAACAAGGTAGATAAGGGAGTGGAGAGACTGGAGTGAATCTTTGAGTAGACTGTGGCACGATCAAAAGAACTGCACCTAGGAACAGCCCAAACTTCTCTTCCAATTCTAATACTCCAGACTCCAAAGGAGGCCAAAGAACACAGAGGTCATGCTGACTGTCAACAACTGCATGTCCTGTGTCACCCAATGAAGACGAGGAAAGAAAGCTGAGCGTGATCTTCAGAAAACGAAAGCTGTGAGGAACAACCACAGCTAACATTTCTGAGGACTTACAACGGCACACACACTCGTTTATGCGTGTTGTGCATATGAACACGTTTGATTTTCCCGACAACGCTATGAGGACTTGGAGATAAGGGAACTGCAGCTCAGAGAGGTAAAGTCACTCATCCAAGGTCATACGAATAGGATAAAGCAGTCAGGATTTAAAGCTGGGAAGTCTGGCCCCAGACCTGCGCTCTTAACTTCTGTGGTATCTTCAAGAAGTTCACAATATGTCCCAGCAAAGTATGGTGCTCTATAAATACACAAACAAATAAATATATTAATAACATAATCAATAAACCAGACAAAGAGTGAAAGGGTGGTTGGGTGTGTGGGTGAGTATACGTGCATATATACACACACACATGTGCATGTATAAAAATACATGTACGTATACATTAAATGAATACGTTTTCACTAAGATATTAATTCTCTTTTATATTTTCACAGTTAACTCCTAAATGGACATAGACACTGTCTGAGGAGAGTATACAACCAGTTGAGCTTTCACAGTTTTGAACGCTAGTTTGCAAGAATCCTAAATTCAGTTTCTACCGTTCAATTTAATATCTTCTCTAAATCCCTATTCTCTCTAATGCATAAAACTTAATTTAATCATACCCCAGGTAAACTCAGTGAAATTTGAAATTACTCCATAGGTTCAAGTTAAAAGTCAGGTAACTGAATTTAAATATGGAGAGTGTTACATATCCAACTTTTTCTGCATATCTGACATTCCTTCTGTCTGGTCTTTAAATGTCAGTTTCAGTACCTGCAGCAAGTCTGCTGATAGCGTGCCCTCGTCATGACTGGTAGTGCCCTTTCAGTCCCTTCATCCTCTCTAATTGATGGGACACTGTTTAGTAGCGGTCACCGAGACCCCAGAGTCTCATGGAGCTCTCTCGGTCTCCTCTGTCTCAGACCACCCAGGCTTCCATTTTTACTCACAGCTGTTATGTAAACACTGGTAGGGGCTTCTTTGGGGGGCTAGTTCTCCCCAGCCTGTCACCTAGGAACCTAGCCAGAGATGACCAGCATAGCATCATTTTTTCTGGGACCACACCAAGAGCAAGCCCTAGAGTGGTTAGCTTTTCTCTTGCGCTCCTGTCCTCGCTAAGCCAGTAAAATGTTATCTCCTTCTGGACGGAATCTACCTCTTACATTATCAAAATTCTTCCCACATTTATGTTTTATGGAGAGACTATATTGTCTGATACCTTCCAGCTCTTTATCTTTTAGAACCGAAAAAAAAGTGTATTTTTCTCTCAAAGACAGCATCTTGGAAATCAAAACTGCTTTGGCAAATTTAATTCTCAGGCTAGATTGCTTGGGTTCAAATTCCAGCTCTGTCACTCACTAGCTGTAAGATCCTGGACAAGTTATTTAAATGCTATGGTACTCAGTCTCCTCACCTTAAAAACATAATAATACATTACTTGAGTCATAGAGATGTAATAAGAATTAGATGAAAAATATATGTAAAGTGCTCAGAGCACAGTAAGTACATAAAAGTATTAATAATAATGTATTTATTTATTTATTTAGGCAAAGGCTAGGTAAAGAATCTCAGATCAAGAAAAATGCTGGAAAAGAAAAGGCTGACTCAGTACTCAATAGTTTTATCCTGCCACAATTTTTTCTTGTCTACTCAGAATATCTTCGCAAAGAAAAAAGAAAGTTTGGTGCTTTTTTAAAGAAAAAAAAATAGATTCTATGCCTTGTAACACCAAGGTCAAAGATTCGGATCCCTGTCTTGGCCAGTCTCCAAAAAAAGAAAAGAAAAGAATAGATTCTAAAGGATTTACTGATGTGGTACATGTCACTGATTGATCTGGTGAAAGAAAAATATTAATTCAATTCCTGGACTTCACATCCACTCTTAATTTTAACTAATATACTAATGGGCAGTGTGAAGACTTCCTAGGCTCAACTGGAAAAAAGAAAAGAAATAGAAAAACTAGATTTTATGATGCCATATACATTAAACCCTGTAAAATATTTAAATTTTTGACAAATATTTCCTGAGGGTCTTACTCTGTAGAGCTTTATGCTAGATGCTATGGGTCATGCTGAGATTAAAATATATAACTTTTTTTTTGTTTATCTTCTAGGAGTTTACAATATAGAAAGGCAAGCAGATACATGCTTAACTAATTACCCCTTAGGGTAGAAAGGCACTTTAAATCTGTCCCTGCTTGTTGTGAGGCATTTAATTCTGAATTAGGCAAGACCCGAGAAATTTTGTAACGAATGTGGAATTTGAGTGGAGACTTGAGAGAATATGTGCAAAAGAGTGCTGGTAATTTTTTAACAGCTCTCTGAAAAAAAATACATATATACATAATTTTATCATGAAGCTTAATAATAGAAACATATGTGCTATACAATTTACAAATACTGAAATATACAATACTCTTTATTGTAATTTCCATACGGATGAGATATTCTCACAGAATGCTTTCATCGATTTTTGATAAACTCTTGTGACTGTAGACAACCCATGTTTGCAATCAATGAATGGGTATAGTTTCAATATGAATGTTGGTTGATATTCTCATTAAGTTAGTGACTGAGATGAAATGCTGTAAGCAATTTCTTTACAGGATTTGGTAGTACTTTTGAACACTGGATTTTTTGCTCTACTTCTTATGTAAAAAGCACAAACACGACATACTTTTCAGTTTAATACATATTATTAACATTGTCTTAATCACTTTCTTTAGAGACAATCAACAAGATGATAAATCAAGCCCTGATTTTTAGTGCTCGCTGATTTCCATGGTCTAAATACTGTCACCATGTCTGATTTCAAGCTACCAATCTACCTGATGTCAGTGAAAACAGAGTTGGGAAGAGTTGTGCAGTTGCAAGACATTACACAATAGACATAAGTAACATAGAACACAGAACATAGTAAAGTGTACTAAAGCATTTAGGAAGTGATGAGTTTTGAGTGTTTCTTGCCTCTGTTTTTTATATAATTGATTTAAGTGCAGATTTATATATTTTGATGTTTTTCAATGGCTGTGTTAACAAATGTCTCGTAAAATTCCTGAAAATTTACCTGTAGACTCTTATAAGCTGGTTCGAACCAGCTGCAGCACACCACTGGATGTTATCTTTATAGAGTAAATACATGCCTGAATCTTTACTCTAATTTATAGATGAGGAAAGAGACGATTGGTAAAGTTAAGTGATTTGCTCAAGGTCATTTAAGACCTAAGTGGTGGAGCTAAGATTTAATTCAGGTCTGTCTGATTTCCAAGAATTTTTGGTGATTGGGTAATTCACAGGGTTGTCTCCAAAAGTTATTTTGTTCCAGGTTTGTAGCCACCGGAAGGTCGCCCCAAGGATCTGCTTTTCCTACATTATGCTACATGACTCAGATCATTTTGATGTCTGTGATTTACTTTAAAGTATGTCCACACAGACAGACTGTGTCAGAAAGGGCACACTTCAAAGACGACTCATGCCTTGTTACGTGTATCTCAATTAATATTACACATTTTGCTAAGTAAAATAGTGAAGGTCAGAAAAGGGTTTGCATTGGGAAAACCATCAGCATATGGATGTAAGAAGTGTGAAGAAGTGTGATCTCACAGCTGAGACTATGTAGATTAGTTAAATGCATTTATAGATACTCCCCACACTTGGGTGAACTGAGCATAAGAATATTCTGGTACCCAGTGCTTGCCCCTTAGTAGTTCTCTGGTTTGATAGATTCCTGGAGATCCAAAGCGACTCTGAACAAAACAGAAGGCTGCCACTGGAACATTTCCACATTAGCCTTGAGTGAACTTTTCTCTCTAGGTGGCCCTTGGAGCACTGAAGCTAGAGAACAGGTTATATGTACTATTTCGTGACTGCTTGCTAACACATGTTTTTAAGTGTATGTAAGGGACAGAATTTGGTCTGAAATTTGTGTTCATTTAAGTCTGGATATAGAGGAGAGTATTTGGCCCTCTTCTACCTCAAAGTTACCCATGGCCACTGCTATCTGCCAAAATAACACAGAAATTGGCGTCAGTGGTTCTAAACGTAGGTACGTCTTTAGTTTTGATCGGCAAGGAAAGAATGGGGTTTTCATGACGAGGAAAGTAACTGTGCAAGAGTCCAGATGTGTATGTGAGCAACAACAGAGAAGTGTGACTTGGGAGGGCTGGACAGTTTTTGGGGGACAGGGACAGTAGGATGTTGAAGGGTATTTCTCTCAGGCCATGCCAGACCTAAACTCTGGATTGCAGCAAACCAGTTTATCCAGTTATTTTCAAATTGTGAAAATATCCACTCCCTTTTTTGGTAGACAAAGAATTTGCAAGCGTGCTTCCAAAAGTGTTATTTATTCCTAGGGTCTGTTCACTGGAGAGTCACCCCAGTCTGGCTTTTCTAATTCACGTGGGCATCACTGTTGCCTTCCAAAGCATATCCCTGTCAGAGTTCTGTTGTCGACCATTTCAGACAGCTGCTTTTTTATCTACTCCTCTGAATTTTTCAGGAGTCAGACAGCGTGACTGTTCCCTGGATCCTATACTTGGTGTATCTTAAGGGACTCCTTTGTTCAGTCCTGCTGCCCACGAATCAAAAAATATGTCACCACAGGGCAGTTTAAACCTTTCCTCCTCCACTCAGATTTTTTAAAATTTTACTTTCATCAGCAAATTGACTCCTAAATGGATCAAAGAGTTCCCTTTTTGAGACCTTGTTGAAGGAAGAATGTGGGCAGATTGTGAGTGACTTTGAATGCTAACGAGTTTGGACTTGATCCTGTGGGACAACAGAAGTCTCTCCAGGGGAGTGACATGACCAGGGCTGTATTTTAGAAAGATAATTATGACAGCAGCGTGGTGAGTGCATCTGAGAAATGAGAAATTGGAGAGCACGTCAGAGTCGAGGGGCTATTTCAACAGTTCAGAATTAAAACGATGAGGGCCTGAATCAGTATAATAACAACGAATATGGAAAGAAAGGGCAAATATTTGAGATTTGCTTTGAAGTGGACAATCAAGGGCTCTATGACTGATTGGAAATGAAGTGCAGCAGGAGGTACTAGTAAGTGCTGCAGTTAAGCAACAGAGATGTGAGCGGGCTTCTGTAATGTTGAGAAATGAGTATGAGGGACACATGTAATATGAAATAGCTAGCAAAACAGTGAAAATATAGTTCTATTAGAAAATAGAAACTAAATTGCACTGGAGAAAATGGAATTTTTTTTCAGTGAAGTAGTCATATCATTTTCACTGAGAGTAAATTATTGGTCTCTTAGGAAGACTCCTAAAGGTCATCCAGTCACCTACAACATGTAGTAAACTAAATGAAACATTATAGCAAACATCCAAAAATGTGTCCTAGGAATGAGGAAATATCAGTCTGATCATATCAGAATCATTCATAGGGTAGGGAGTCCACCAACAATGATGTTTAGAATCAGAAAATCTTTGTACGTAGTTCATGCTTAGACATCAGATCTTTGAACAAAACAAGCCTCTTATGATCATAGCTTTAATTATTCCTGATGTAAATTTAATCATTTCCTGGCTCAAAATTCTTTAATTGTTCTACATCACACATAGGGACAATCTAAACTTCTCAACATTTCATATAAGAACTTTCATAGTCCAGCCACTGTCACCAGTCCAATTTCTCCTCCAACGAATTCGCTAAAGGACTGCTGCATAAGCGTGGACGTACCGTCTACCCAGAGATTAACCCATTGAGTTGGCTATGAATTCTTCACTTTTCCAGTCAATGGGTTGGTTAGATTCAGGCTCATAAACTATACTGAGGGAAAAAGCATTTGAAGAAGTAAAGGACAGAAGACAGGTACATTTTGGAAAACGAGACACAAAGATCTTATTGCTCAGCCGTAGAACAGCAAGAGGGAATTAAATGCCAGAGCTAAAAATGACAAAAAGAAGATAGGGGGCTCTAAATCTAAAGATAAACCACCCTTGCCATCATTCTCACTTGTGGTGGCCCTATTTTCAATCTGTATTACCACTTTTTGTGGAAGATGAGAGGAATTAAAAACAGAATGTCCACAATCTTTCTTCTGAGATAACTTATAGTTTGGTAATTAATTTTATAATAAATTCATTTTAGTTTTGTGAGGTCTTTGAGAATTCCCATATTATTTATGGCATCAGATAAAAAAAAAAACAATGACCATTAAAAATGATGAATAAAATAGCCAATCATATTCTTTTTCTATAAATGTTGTCTAACCAACCATCTAGAAAATTAGTGTTCAGTATGGTAAAAGTCAAGTCCACATGGCAGCATTAATTGGAACCCTGCCTGTACACTTCAATTTCTTTTTAGATACACTACCCTCATCAAAAAATAATTTGATTATCAGAAAGAGAACAACATCTAAGTTAACAAGAAAATAAAATATTCCTAATACTGATATTGATGGTTAATGCTATGTGTTTCGATTTATAATAGTTAGAAGAAATGAAACAAACAGTAGCTATCTCTAAATGAAAGCATTAAAGGGGACTCTATCAAAAATGTCATCTCACTTAATTTTCATCCCATAGCTGTTCTCACCTGTAAAAATAAGGAAACAGGCTCTAAAATGTTATTGTCCAAGATGGGATAGCTAGTCAGTTGTAAAACTAAGCCTGAACACAGTTAATCAACTCCAAAATCCATCCCCAAAGTTTATATTATTTTGCTTCCAAAAACTTTTTTTTAAAAAGGCTAGTGAAAGGTATATAGAGAATTCAACTAAGATAATAAAACTCTTTGAGTAGTCGTATTTATTATAACCTCAATAATTAATATAAGAGGCTTTTCAAGATGGCGGCGGCTGCGGTGACTGGCGCGGAGTAGCTGAGGTGGAAAAGGAGGCCACTGGGCCTCAGGCAGCCGGGAAACTTGTGGACCTTCCTCTCGCCATCTCTTAAGGGAGGACTGCTGCTGCTGGCCGGTCGTGGGGGGTGACCACCACTTTACCCCCGGCAGGAGAGGCTGCCTCATTTACAGGCAACAGCTTTGAAGTGTGGAGCAGGAAAAGAACTGTTTCTTAGCTGCAAAAGCGAGTCTCGAAACAGGGAACACGGCGCCAGGGCTGCTGTGGATGCAGCCAGGATCCCGGAGGCCGGGGCCACGCTGAAGGCGGCCAGCGGCCCTATTCAGGATTCGAGGTTTCAGGCCGGCATTAAAGAAGATTCCTGGGAGCGCCCGAGCCGCGCCACGACTGAACAGCCCGAGGCGGCAGCAGCCGAGAACTGGGAAAGGCGGCAAACCAGAGACAGAGAGCGAGCACCCGACCTGGCACAGCACTATGAGTGATCCCTGGCACAGCTCTGTTCGGGGGGTGGATGCCCACGCGGCTCCCGCCTGCACCACCAGGCCACTCACCGCCCGGTGCTGCCTCCATTTTCCCAGGTGCGGGCAGCTCCGCCCTGCTCGGCCATCACTGAGCCCTCCCACTTGCTTGGCCTGGCGCCGGGCTTTCCGGAGCCTGCGGACCGACCTCCGCTCCAACTCCCTCCGCGGTTCTCTGGCGGGGCTGGTGACGGGGGTGTCCCGGGCCAGTGGCGGAAGGGCAAGGAAGTATGGGCGGGCCGACTGTCACTCCACCATACCCTGGACTCCGGCCCCAGGTAAACTCCCTGTTACTGGGAGGCAGATACCATCTCTGCGGCCACCAGTTTGGAAAAAAGCCTAACGAATTTCTGGTTGGGAATAGTGTGATAGGAGAGTTCCCAGGTCCTCTTGAACCGGCCGGAGACCAGGCTACAGATGGGCGCTAGACTCGGTTTATACTGGGTGGGATACAAAGGTGAACAAGACCCGAGAAAGATCTACATAGTGCTACAAAGGCACCCAGAGAGACCGGTCGTCTATGCCCAGCAGAAACCTGGTAGACTTCCTGGGCGAGGCGGTGCCGAGCAGGGTCTTGAAGGCCCAGCTGATAGAAGAGGGGTGCAGAAGACACACCGCAGCCCAGCACAGTGCGCACAGAGTGGGGAGACGTGCGGCCAGGGAGGCGGAGACTCGACAGAAACCACACACCCGGTGGGGTCGCCACTGCACGATCTAACAGCCTGGGCCAGAGCACACGGAACAGGGAGAAGTCCTGCACGGGAAGTGAAAGCTCAACAGAGATCACACACCCTGTGGTACGTGATCCACCAGCCCAGCAGAGTCCAAGCTGACCAAAAAGGTGGCTCCCGGAGAAGCCCAAGAACTGAGCCAACCACACACACAAGGCACTAGAGGCCAACTGAGCAGTCACGGAGGGAGCCATACGAAATTGGCAACCACAGCAACATCCTAGTTAGTCATTAGTCTCAAACCTGTGAACTGTGAAACCCCCGGCCACAATGAATAAACACCAAAAAAAAGATACCAGAAATACAAAAAATCAAGAAAGTACACCACCAAAAGTTAATAAATCTCAAACTCTAGATCCTATAGAACAAGAAGCCCTTGAAATGACTGACAAGGAATTTCGAGTGATAATTCTAAGGAAACTGAATGAGATACAAGAAAACTCAGCTAGACATCATGATGAAATGAGGAAAAGTATACAGGATCTGAAAGAGGAAATGTACAAGGAAATCAATGTCCTGAAAAAAAATGTAGCAGAACTTGCTGAACTGAAGAAGTTTTTCAGCGAAATAAAAAACACAACGGAGAGTTTAACCAGCAGGCTTGTCGAAGTTGAAGAGAGAACCTCTGAATGTGAAGATGGGCTGTTTGAAATAACACAAGCAGACAAAAAGAAAGAAAAAAGAATCAAGGACATTGAAGAAAATCTGAGAGAGATATCAGACAACCATAAGCGATCAAATATCCGAGTCATGGGTATTCCAGAAGGGGAGGAAAATGGAGATTCCATTGAAAACATATTCAACAAAATAGTGGCAGAAAACTTCCCAGGTATAGGAAAAATCACAGATCTTCAGATCCAGGAAGCTCAACGATCTCCAAATGTATTCAACCCAAAAAGACCTTCTCCAAGACATGTCATAGTCAAATTGGCAAAACTCAGAGACAAAGAGAGAATCTTAAAAGCTGCAAGAGAGAAGCGTCAAATCACCTATAAGGGAGCCCCAATCAGGTTAACATCAGACTTTTCATCACAAACCCTAAAAGCTAGAAAGGAATGGGATGATATTTTCAAAATACTAAAAGACAAAGATTGCCAGCCAAGAATACTCTACCCTGCAAGGCTATCCTTCCGAAATGAGGGGCAAATAGTATATTTCTCAGACAAACAAAAACTGCGGGAGTTCACTACCACAAGACCACCCTTACAAGAAATCCTCAAGGGAGTACTGGGTTTGGTTCCTGAAAAATAACTACCACTGCCATAAAAACCCAAGAAAAATCAAAACCCGCTAGTATAATAAAAATGGCATTCATGAAGAGAAAACAAGCTAACAAAAACACTATCTACAACCTAAGGAACCAACAAACACAGAAACCAAACAGTAAATCAGAAAGCAAGGAACAAAAGACACCTAAGACAACCAAACAACCAATAAAATGCTAGGAATAAATCAACACCTTTCAATAACTACTCTTAATGTAAAAGGCTTAAATTCCCCAATTAAAAGACACAGACTGGCTGGCTGGATCAAAAAGCAGGACCCAACTATATGCTGCCTACAAGAGACCCACCTCACCCATAAAGATTCACACAAACTAAGAGGGAAAGGATGGAAAAAGATTTACCATGCAAACAGAAAAGAAAAACGAGCTGGAGTAGCTATTCTTATATCTGACAAAATAGACTTTAAACTAAAAACCATAAAAAGAGACAATGAGGGACACTACTTAATGATAAAAGGACTGATCCATCAAGAAGACATAACAGTTATAAATATGTATGCACCCAATGTTGGAGCAGCCAGATTTATAAAACAAACTCTATTAGACCGAAAGAAGGAAATAGACACTAATACCATAATAGCAGGGGACCTGAACACCCCACTGTCAATATTAGACAGATCATCTAGGCAAAGAATCAGTAGAGAAACACAAGATCTAAACAAGACTCTAGACCAATTGGAATTGGCAGATATCTACAGAACATTCCACCCAACAACCTCAGAATATTCATTCTTCTCAGCAGCACATGGATCATTCTCCAGGATAGATCACATATTAGGTCACAAATCAAGTCTCAATAAATTCAAAAAAATTGCAATTATCCCATGTATCTTCTCAGACCACAATGGATTAAAACTAGAAATTAATAACAAACGAACCTCTGGAAACTATACAAACACATGGAAATTAAACAGCATTCTACTTAATGACATATGGGTCCAAGAAGAAATCAAGCAGGAAATCAAAAAATTTATTGAAACTAATGAAAACAATGATACATCATACCAAAACCTGTGGGATACTGCAAAAGCAGTATTGAGGGGAAAATTTATCGCATTAAACGCTCACTTCAGAAGAATAGAAAGATGGCAAGTGAACAACCTAACACTTCACCTTAAAGAACTAGAAAAACAAGAACAATCCAAACCTAAAGTTAGCAGACGGAAAGAAATCATTAAGATCAGAGCAGAACTGAATGAAATTGAAAACCAAAAAGCAATTCAAAAGATCAATGAATCAAAAAGTTGGTTTTTTGAAAAGATAAATAAAATTGACAAACCATTAGCATGGCTAACAAAAAAAAGAAGAGAGAAGACTCAAATAACAAAAATTAGAAATGAAAAAGGCGATATTACAACTGATTCATCTGAAATACAAGGAATCATTCGAGACTACTATAAACAACTATACGCCAACAAATTTGAAAATCTGGAGGAAATGGATAAATTTCTGGACACACACAAGCTCCCAAAACTGAACCGTGAAGACGTAGAAAATTTGAACAGACCAATAACAATAAAGGAGATTGAAGCTGTTATCAGAAGGCTCCCAACAAAGAAAAGCCCAGGACCAGATGGATTCACAGCAGTATTTTACCAAACATTCAAACAGGAATTGACACCGATTCTTTACAAACTATTCCAAAAGATTGAAACGGACGCAAATCTCCCAAACTCATTCTATGAAGCAAACATCATCCTGACACCAAAACCAGATAAAGATATAACCAAAAAAGAAAACTACAGGCCAATATCCATGATGAATATAGATGCAAAAATCCTCACTAAATTACTAGCAAACAGAATACAGCAACACATATGTAAAATTATTCATCACGATCAAGTGGGATTCATCCCAGGGATGCAAGGATGGTTCAACATACGCAAATCAATAAATGTTATACACCATATTAATAAACTCAAACACAAGGACCATATGATCATCTCTATAGATGCTGAAAAAGCATTTGATAAAGTTCAGCACTCATTCATGACAAAGACCCTCTATAAGTTAGGTATAGAGGGAAAGTATCTCAACATAATTAAAGCCATATATGCCAAACCCACAGCCAATATCATCCTGAATGGGGAAAAGCTGAAAGCTTTTCCTTTAAGAACAGGAACTAGACAAGGATGCCCACTCTCACCACTCTTATTCAACATAGTGTTGGAAGTACTAGCCAGAGCAATCAGAGAAGAGAAGGAAATAAAGGGCATCCAGATTGGAAAAGATGAAGTCAAACTGTCCCTGTTTGCAGATGACATGATCCTATATATCGAACAGCCTAAAACCTCTACAAAAAAACTGCTGGAATTGATAAATGATTTCAGCACAGTAGCAGGATACAAAATCAACACACAAAAATCAGTAGCATTTCTTTTCTCCAATAGTGAACATGCAGAAAGAGAAGTCAAGAAAGCCTGCCCATTTACAATAGCCACCAAAAAAAATAAAATACTTAGGAATTGAGTTAACCAAGGAGGTGAAAAATCTCTATAATGAGAACTACAAACCACTGCTGAGAGAAATTAGAGAGGATACAAGAAGATGGAAAGATATCCCATGATCTTGGATTGGAAGAATCAACATAGTGAAAATGTCCATACTACCCAAGGTGATATACAAATTCAATGCAATCCCCATCAAAATTCCAAAGACATTTTTCTCAGAAATGGAAAAAACTATCCAGACATTTATATGGAACAATAAAAGACCACGCATAGCCAAAGCAATGCTGAGCAAAAAAAATAAAGCTGGAGGCATAACACTACCTGACTTTAAGCTATACTACAAAGCTATAATAACCAAAACAGTATGGTACTGGCATAAAAACAGACACACTGACCAATGGAATAGAATAGAGAATCCAGAAATCAACCCACACACTTACTGTCAGCTGATCTTTGACCAAGGCACCAAGCCTATTCAGTGGCGAAGGGACTGCCTCTTCAGCAAATGGTGCTGGGATAACTGGATATCCATATGCAGGAGAATGAAACTAGATCCATACCTCTCACCGTATACTAAAATCAACTCAAAATGGATTAAGGATTTAAATATACACCCGGAAACAATAAAACTTCTTAAAGAAAACATAGGAGAAACACTTCAGGAAATAGGACTGGGCACAGACTTCATGAATACGACCCCAAAAGCACGGGCAACCAAAGGAAAAATAAACAAATGGGATTATATCAAACTAAAAAGCTTCTGCACAGCAAAAGAAACAATTAAAAGAGTTAAAAGACAACCAACAGAGTGGGAGAAAATATTTGCAAAATATATATCTGACAAAGGATTAATATCCAGAATATATAAGGAACTCAAACAACTGTACAAGAAGAAAACAAGCAACCCAATTAAAAAATGGGCAAAAGAGCTAAGTAGGCATTTCTCTAAGGAAGATATACAAATGGCAAACAGACATATGAAAAAATGCTCAACATCACTCAGCATCCGGGAAATGCAAATTAAAACCACATTGAGATACCATCTAACCCCAGTTAGGATGGCTAAAATCCAAAAGACTATGAACGATAAATGCTGGCGAGGCTGCGGAGAAAAAGGAACTCTCATCCATTGTTGGTGGGACTGCAAAATGGTGCAGCCTCTATGGAAAATGGTATGGAGGTTCCTCAAACAATTGCAGATAGATCTACCATACGACCCAGCTATCCCACTGTTGGGTATGTACCCAGAGGAATGGAAATCATCAAGTCGAAGGTATACCTGTTTCCCAATGTTTATCGCAGCACTCTTTACAATAGCCAAGAGTTGGAACCAGCCCAAATGCCCATCATCGGCTGAGTGGATACGGAAAATGTGGTACATCTACACAATGGAATACTACTCAGCTATAAAAACGAATGAAATACTGCCATTTGCAACAACATGGATGGACCTTGAGAGAATTATATTAAGTGAAACAAGTCAGGCACAGAAAGAGAAATACCACATGTTCTCACTTATTGGTGGGAGCTAAAAATTAATATATAAATTCACACACACACACACACACACACACACACACACAAACCGGGGGGGGGAGAAGATATAACAACCACAATTATTTGAAGTTGATACGACAAGCAAACAGAAAGGACATTGTTGGGGGGGAGGGGGGGAGGGAGAAGGGAGGGAGGTTTTGGTGATGGGGAGCAATAATCAGCCACAATGTATATCGACAAAATAAAATTTAAAAAAAAAATAAAAATTAAATAAATAAATAAAAATAAATTTAAAAAAATAATAATTAATATAAGTGGTTTTAACCTTCTCAGTAATTTATACTTTTCTTATACAAATTTTACTTGATTCATTTTTTCTATTGAAACAATTGATTTTACATATTTCTGGAGTACAGAGTTGACTATCAGTGTTTATGTATAATACGTGATAATCAAATCAGGTTAATTAGCATGTTCATCCTTACAAAACGTACTTATTCTTTGTGTCCATTTTTCTAAAATTATCGCAGAGTATAGGATATTGGCACCATATTTTTTCATGGCATTAACTCTTTATACTGAGTAGCAATAAATCAATTTTAAAAATACAGTTAGATTCCTATGCATCAGGGGAGAAGCAGGACATGAAATATTTCCATGCAAAATACCAATCTTGCCTTTGATCTCTTATCACTGAGGAATAAGATGTGTTCCATGTCTGAATTTAAACCTGTTGTATTTGCAGAATCACAGAAGCAGTCAGAATGGAGAGTCTACATATGTATATGAACCAGGTGTGAGCTCATTCATCAAGCACATCTTCATTACATGGTGCTCGGAGGTGACAGTGCCAATACTTTCTGTTTTCACTCGCCTTAATCGCAAAACAATGCCCTAAGATGCAGAGAAGTAAATTAACTTGTTTTATGCAACCTAATAATTTACAGAATTTTTTTAGTTACTGAGGTTCAACTCCCACAAAAGAAATAAACCATAAAGATATGTAATTAACTTTTTAAATTCTGTTTCAATATTATGTGGAATCTGAGATTCCTAAATAATTGTCTTCAGGGTCCCTGCTATAAATAGTGACATAAATGAATAAATACCTAAATTCTTACAATTTATCTGGGTCCAAGGACAGCCCACTTTTCATTTAATTTAATTTTATTTTTTAAATCCAGTCCAAGCACAATGGCCCAGCAGAAGCGTGCTGGGCCCATAGATCCAGTCCTAAAGCTTTATTTTACAGATTAGAAAAATATTTCAAAGACCCAGGGTTGAAAATGGATTTTCTCCAATATTTGTCACCTCAGCACAAGTGCACACAAGATTATAAATTAAAATATATGCTTACATCAGTGAATTGATATTGTAAAAGGTGCTTAGGCTCCAAACATATTCACAAATTTTGGCAAATATTTCTTTCTCATAAATAGTCTCTAAAGTTTATAGTAATTTGGAACCAAAAGGGCACCAACCATTCTCTGATTTAATCTTCCCTTTTTGAAAGGTACAACCTTCCAGAGAATTCTGGCACCACGACACAGGTGCATTTCTGTGAGAGCATGCTCTCCAGAAATGCAAACCAGGGATGACAAAGGATGTGACAGGGGCTCTTCTCTGTTCCCTAACATTGCAGCAGTTTAGCCCATGCTGTAATGAAATCCACCTGACAAGCACTATGTGACTTTAAGGGATTTAGAAATGATTTAAGCTAAACATATTATTCACTATGTCTTTAATTAGGTGAGACTAATTAGAAAAAAATTTCATAAATCCTGTTACAAATGTGGCACAGAGACGGATGGGTTTACACAAAGACAGGCATAATCAGTGTTCATTTACATGATGTCATTTGAGGAGCAGAAAATCCTTCTATTCTCCCTTGTCCTCTCTTCTAGATTTGAAGGCCCTTATTAAAATGCAAATGTTGTCTGGGGGAATTAACTTCCTCAGATGAGCCCTGGTAGCAAAGGAAGGCAATGATCTATACACCGTCTCAAGCAGAGAATTGTATGAATATATCTCCACCTCAAAACGAAATATCCAAAATACAACAACAATACTAACATCATTTATTGGACTGTGATGTGCCAAGTATTGTGCTAATGCTTTGTGCGACTTATCTCATTTGTTCCTTACGGTAACCCAACCAGAGAGGTGCTACTAGTATTCTACAGAGAGGAAGTCTCTGACATTTAGAAAGGGAAGCACTTTGCTTGAAGTCACAGAACTAGTAGGGAAGAAACTGAACTCAACTCCCAAGTTTGTGACACTATTACACAAATTGTCTCTCAAGGTATGTCTCCACATTCACCTTATTTGTGGTTTTTCCTATCTCAGAGGGAAAGAAGTGAACATGTTGCTTTCAGTGGCCATCTCCACTCTGCATCCTACACATCCTACCTGCACCAGGACAGTGGCCCTGCCTCCCTGGCTTTTCTGCCCCTCACCCCACAATGTCTCTGCAGTATCTGATTAATGCTAGTGACCAGCCCCCTCCTCTCTACTCCATATTTCCCTCTCCACTTTACAGGAAAACGTGGTCATGGGCCTGCACTGTCTCCTACGACCGCCTGATTATTTCTCTAATTCTTTGCATTGACAATTTATTGAATAAGTATTCTAAAAATGCTTTCTCAGTTTTCTCATCGGTTTAAACAGTTTACAAATTGGTTTCCAGTGATAGCAGCAAGCGAGGCTAGGCATCTTTGTTGGTTATTCCTGACCCCAGCCACTCCTCTACTCCTTCCATCTGCCCCACAAGCATGCCATCAGGAACTAAGATCTTTGGCATTTCATTCATTATCAGTCTTTTCTTTCTATTTTTACTGTTATCACTGGACTTGAACTCAAAACTGATTTTGCCGTATTAATTTTCAAAGGGTGCCTCTGCATCTAGTCTCTCACTTTTCCAAAATATAAAATAATACCTCTGAAGAATGTACCCTCCCAACATGGCACTTTGACCATATACTTGCTTTTTATCTGAGCTCGCCAAGAGTTCTTGTGGTCTCAGGTAATGTAGAAACTCCTTCATCCAATTTCCAAAGGTGTCAAAGTATGAAATCAGACTTACAGTCACTTTTCCCATTCTTCCATCTCTCCACGAAACATGCCTTCCTGAAACGCTTCTCCCCTCTCGATTTCCATCATCCGAGAGTATCCTTTGCTTTTCCTGGTCTAGCTTTTGAATCATTAAATGCTTTATCCTGTTTTCAACATTGCTCACGTCTGCTTCTACTGCTTTCCACTCTCTCTGCCACCTCTCCTTTCACTCAATTCAGTTTCCTCTGAGAAGTCTTACCTCGCTATTTTACCTAGCAGAATTTCCAACATTACACTTAATTTCACATTTTTTTAATTTCTTTTTTTCATTTTGGTCATGAGTGAATATCTTGCCTCTTGAACCAGATTTAGCATTTTCTTGAGAGCAGTGCAGGAAGTGTAGGTTATTTAGGGTTTTATTATTATTATTATTATTATTGTTTTTGTTTGTTTGTTTTGTTCTTGTCTCTGTCCCTATCCCACATGGTGCTTACAGTACTTTGCCTGTCATAGACCATCATTATATATCAATTGAATGAGGAATAGCTAATATTTAGTTAGCATTTCATACTAACTCGCTAAAGAATTGGCAACCATATTTTAATGCAATGATGTAACAAATAAAATATGTTTCTTATTAAAACAGGTTTTAGAGAATAAATTATTGGATTTGCTCCTACCTTCACCATCCCCACCAAATATGGTATACTTCTTTCTTTTTCCAGGCATGCACCTTATCAGGAGATCATCTGGGAGCTTATTCTCTGGTAAACAGTTTATTATAACTGTTAATAAAAGGAAGCAGATTCAGATTGCTAGAAAATTAAAAGTCTGTGCTTACCTCAAAGAGTACTCTACTATGGCAGTAAAAAATAAAATGAAATGTATAAACTTGTTCCATGAAAGCCAACACAAATACTAGTCACAACGTTCTGAAAATAAAGTAGGAAGCCAGTTTCTCCAAAGACAAGTTGACTATTTCAAGTCTTTCCATTTGTCCCTTAAATTATTCTCTGCTTCAAAACCCTGGTTGTCTGAGTGCTAACATCATGCAAATCAATCATATCAGTGCCAACCTACTCGTGGCATGGTTAGAGCTTAATTTTTGAAACACCTCATTTTATATGTTCCATTTTTAGGCTGTTTTAGACAGAATTAGGATACTAAACAAGCACAATAGGTAATAATTAAAGAATAATGAGAAAAGGTCCATGCATTCAAAGAATTGAAGTAGATCTCTAAACATCACTTCTTAAAATAAATCAAACTGTACTGAAGGGTGGGGCTGTCGATTGACTTTCAGCTCTTTGTGGGATAAAATGAAGCCAGACTCTGTAAATCTCTACCAGGAGAGTGTTAGATAACTTAAAATAGAGTCAAACATTACCAAAAATAGAGATTTGTTGAAGCATCATATTTTTTTTTCAGTCAAATCCATTGAAATTCACCATTACACAGCAGTGAAATCATTGCTTCCTTTGACTGAATGATCTATATTAACTCTGAAAATTATAACAAATATTTTTGGCAACTATTCCAACTCTAGAGTATTTGGCATAAAATGAGAAGTGATATTAAAGTAATTATGATTAAATAATTAAGATACATTTAAAAATATTGTGGACTTCTGCTCTTGGAAAGAAAGTATATATACTTTTCCCTATCCCTCTCACTAAGTACAGGTAAGAATCCTGGATGTTACATAGAAAATGAATATACTACTGCTCTGAAAGATGAAGAGAAGAAGGTACATGGGATAGGGACCATGAAATCTGAAGAATAAATACCACATTGGTGAGAGCTCCAACTTCCACCCTCACTAGGCTATGACAAGGTCCCCTCCCCCTAGCGGGGCTGTCAGAGAAGGCCAAGTGAGGACCCTGGACTTATACGCTTTCCCAGTAGCAATGAGACACACCTCTTCATTCTCAGTAGGGTGATTGACAGGAGACCTGGTGAAGAGTCAAGACTTTCACTACAATTCAGCAATAATGGGTGCACCTTCCACAGTGTCAGGTAGACCATGCAGGGAGCAGTAATTAGGCACCCTCCCAGCCAAGGTGATAACAGTGGAGGCCTATGAGCAACCATGAATGCACCTCCCTGACACCCCGCCCCCACAGTAGCAAGGAGCTTCCACTTCCCCATATGTTAATAGAGGTCAAGTGGAGAACCTGGACTTTCACTCCCACCTGTCAATAATAAAGCAATGCTCTCTTCCTTACTGAAAGAGGTGTCAAGAGAGCCTTATTTAAGTCATGTGCTTTAACATGATTTCAATAAAAGCCAGAGTCCTGTAACACAATAACAAAAATGTCTAGATTTCAATCAAAAATCACTCATTGTACTAAGAACCAGGAAGATATCAACTTGAATAAAAAAAGACAATCAACAGATACCACAGTCAACAGAAAAACACAGATATGCCACAGATGTTAGAATTATCTGACAAGGATCTCAAATAGCAATCATAAAAACACTTTCAGAAGCAATTATAAACATCGTTGAAACAAATTTAAAAGTAGAAAGTTTTAGCAAAAAAAACCAAAACCCAAAACATATAAGAAAGAATTAAATTAAAATTTTAAATTTTAGAACTGCAAAACTAAAAGAAAAACTCTCGATAGAAAAATAGCAAGCATACAATGTGAGCCACAGAGATAATATAGACTGAAAACAAACAAAAAATTAACGTAATATGGGATTATAACAAAAAGTCTAACGTTTATGTCATTTGAGTTCCAGACAAAGAAAAAAATGAGGGTGCGTAGAAATTATATTCAAATAAATAACTGCTGAACATTTCTCAAATTTGACAAAATATATAAACGTACAGATTCAAGAAGTTGAGCAAATGCCAAACAAGATAAATGCAAAGAAATCCATGTCAAGACACATCATAGTCAAACTTCTGAAAACTAAAGACAAATTAAAAATCTTAAAAGCAGTCAGAGAAATGACACATTACCTATAGGGCAAAACCAATTTGAATGACAGCAGCTTTCTCACTGTGAAAGCTTGAAAACCAGAAGGATGTGGTGTGTTGTTTTTTCAAGTGGTGAAAGGAAAAACAAACAAACAAACATGTAGGATCCTGTGTACAGTGAAAATATCCTTCAGAAATGAAAGAGAAATCAAGACATTCTCAAATGACAGAAAACTTAAAACTAAAACCATCATCAGCACACTTACCCTAAAAAATGCCTAAAGAAAATTCCCTAAACAGAAACAAAATGGTAAAAGAAGGGATCTTCAAATAACAGGAAGAAAGAAAGAACAATAAAAATAGCAAAGATGTGGATAAATATCATACATTTTAATTCTTTGAAGTTTTCTAAATGATGTCTGATGGTTAGAGCAAAAATTTTAACACCATCCAATGTGGTTCTCGATGTATGTAAACTAAATACTTAAGATAATTATAAATGTGGGAAAGTAAAGGGCAAAAAGACGTAAAATTTTTACACTTAGTTGAACTGGTAAAATGTTGACAGTAATAGACTATTGTCGGGCCTTAAAAACTTACGCTACCTTAAGTGACATTACAAGTGGCGCCATTATGGGCCCACAAGGGCGTATTAACATGGCAGCCTAAGATGACACCGGGAGGAAGTAGGGTGGGAGTGTCTGTGGGAACCTTGCCTTAGCCCTTATTGGCCAAATATGCACTTCCACGCTCGTGAACACTAGGCATTGAGACAGGATGCCTGCTCTTGTAACCTTTAAAAACCTCCCTTCCCCATTTGCCTTTAAAAGCAAGTGCTTGTGTGATAATAAAGGGAACTGCTCCACACGTGTCTGAGTGTCCTTTAACAGGCTGGTTGGGGCCGGCAGCTGTGCTCACCTCTCTTCACGGCTCTCTTCCCCCATCTCCTCCCAATGGGGACCGGAGGGAAAGAGGAATCCGGGCAATTCGCTTGCCCACCAAGGGAGAGACTCATAGCGAGGCAAGGGCTGTTCAGGTCCACCAGCGGCAGACCTGACAGACTATAATAAGTTATGTATATATAATAATTTGGAGCAACCTAGAGCAAAAATCTTAGAGCAACCACACACATACACACACACACACACACACACACAAGAAAGAAAGAAAGAAAAAGAAACAGCTATACAAAGAGAAGTGCTCAAAAACACTACAGATCTCCATATGTCAAAATTATAGAGATGGAAAGCAGATTAGTTGTTGCCTGGGATTGGGGAGGGTGCAAGGGAGGTTATTAGTGTTAAGAAGCAGCATGGGGGAGATGTTGAAACAGTTTTCAATCTTGATGATAATAGTGGTTACATGAATTTTCACATGTAATAAAATAACACAGAACTATATATATATATATATATATATATATATATATATATATATATATATATATATATATATATATATACACATTGCACCAATGCCAATTTCCTGGTTTGATGTCAAACTGTAATTACATAAGATGTAAATATGTAACCACTAGGGAAACTGGGGGAACAGTCCATGAGTCCTCTCTCTCCTGTCTTTGCTACTTTCACCCTTCTATTATAGCCTGCTGATGGAGAAGCAATGATCAGTAATGTTGCCTGTCATCTTGACAGAGGGACAGAGAGAGAAAAGCCCCTGCAGAGTTCTAGCTCCAGGCAAAGCTTTGTCTTAATTCAGTTGTTACTCAGCATCACCAATGTCTATCACCAGGTCCTCTCTCTCCCTATGTTGCCTTCATCCTCAGTTCGGTTATATATCCACTTACTGTTACCAGGGAAATAGAACAAGCAGTGGCCATCCTTGGATCTGTGATTGGTATCTCTTCCAACTAAACCTTAGGATGTAGATAGGAAAGGGATGTTTCCAAAAATAAATTCAGGGTACTCTTCCAAGAAGGAGAGATTGTTTCTGGGAAATAAATAACAGACATCCACTATAACAAATAATTATAGTGAAATACCACATTGCAGAGGAATATCTCTTCCAATGGGATACAGGACCCTTTATACCTGGGGCAATGAGTTATTCGTTTATGTGATTCCCAACACAGATCACACGGTCTAGTGTACAGCTTGTGATCAATAAATCTGACTGACTGAATGACTTAGAAAGGAAAGGAGGAAGAAAAAAAGAAGGGAGAGAGAAAGAGAGGAGAAAAAGAAAGATAAAAGGAAAGGTGAAATTGACAATGGTTCATTATTTAATTAGATAAAATTTCATTTTTATTTTTCCACTCTTTTCATCTTTTGTGTCTAATTTTATAAAACAAAAGAAATATTATAACAGCATTAGTAGAAAAAAGAAACTGTAATAAGATATACAACATGTTAGAAATATTCATTTGAAATTAATCCACTAAAACATACGATAATTTGCAAGGTACATACTACATGTAAGGAAGCAATGACCAGCATACTATTCGTATGAAATATATGTTAAGTAAATAAGCATATAAACAAACCAATAAATGGATCACGTGTGCAAAGGGAAATAGTTGAATACTTTTCCCCTTGGATTTTGCATGTAACTGTCTCTCTAATATCACAAATCCAATCAAAAACAAGTATCATAGTCAAATATATTTTTTAAAAATTGGTAGCACTCACTACATGCTAACTGCAGAGGGAAAAATGATAATGAGGAAAGCAAGCAGAGAAAAATGAAACATAAATCTTTGACACTTACAGAAGGTCAGTAGACAATCTAACATCCTTTCATTCATTTCTTTCCTATTTAAGCTAGTCAAAAATAATTCAGCGCTTTGCAAGTAAAAGCCCCCAGCTGACACAGTGTCTCTGCATGTTCTCAGAATGCACGTGGGCCAGGCAACTAGAAGTGTGTGTGGCCACCTTGGATGTGCACATGAAAGTGTTTCATATACTTGTTACTTTTCTTTTCCTCCTGAATAAGGAGAGTGAACAAGGCAAGTACATTGAAATTATACCTTCCCAGACATCATTCAAGGGGATCCTTTCTTGTTTACAATAGTTTAAACCCCAGCTACCAAATTTAAGACAGTGCCCAAACTCTGGCATTATGATTGAGTGTTGTTTTTATAGCCGTGATACGTTAATGCTAGTACCATAGAGCAAAATATTTATACAAAGAGTCTTGTTCATGGCTTTTCTACTAGAAGGAATGTTGCACTTACCTCTTTAAGTGCCATCTTAAAATGATGGTAAAGGGAATTATAATGTACTTTAAACAAACATTTAGCTTTACATTTTCAAAGGAGTAAACATATGCATTAGTGCGTTTTAAAGGGGCAAGAACCAAAGAGACTATTTTAAATTAAAGATCTTTTTCATCTCAGATCAGTAAAGCATACTTTGACTTATGTGGATTTAACTCAAGTGTGCTATTATAGTATGATTACTGTATAAAGCTGACTGCACATCATGCCTGACTACTACCTTCATCCCCTAATTTGCAAAACTTCACATAAGGATAACTCTGTTGCATACACGTAATTGCATTTTCTAAATTATTTTCTGAATCGCCATCAGATCTATCACTATTTTTATTGGCCATATTTTCCTTCTCTCCCCTCTTAGAACACCTTAGGAGAGATCCATCCTGCCTACATGCCCTACTCGGAGATTGTATTGCACAAGGAGATTGCTGAGTGGGCAGCAGATCATGAATCCACCCCACTCAGGTTGGACCACAGAAGGGGTATCTGATTCGAATTTGTATGGATAGATGGTGAGATACCTAGTTCCATTCCTTAAGGGCTGAGGCACTGAAACTGCCAGGAATGTTGGTGACTGAGAGCTTGCATGTGAGTTTTTTCCCTGCGATTGTTCTTAGCTGAATAAAACCACCCTTTCCAAAATCACACCCTTTCTTTGTCATAGAATGACTGTATTAAATAGGGTAGTAAATGCTCAGTCCTCTGGTCCCAACTTGGGGCCTCTGGGAAGGGCATTCAAACTTTAGAGTTCCCAGAGGTTTTGGCTGAGGCTTTTATAGCAACTGCATCCAAGCATGATTTCTTCTCTGGTCAGTCCTGCTTTCTTCTCTCCTCTAGAGATATTGATTCTCTAGAACACATGCCAATAAACCACTTTTATATAAATCTCTGTCTCCCCATTTGCTTCCTGGAACCTGATCTGTAACATCTAATGTGTTCACTGGCTTAGGTGGCCTAGCTTTTAGAAAGAATTTGCCTCATCAGAATTTTTGTGTTTTGAGAATTTGAAATAAGAAACAAGGCAAGAAATGAGGAATTGATGATGGTTAATGAAATGAAAAGTTCATGAAAACAGAGAGAGGCATAAAGACAGCTACGCAGGAACATGTTTAAAGTGAATAAGGTGAAAGTGTCATCTGAGAGAATAACAGAACAGACCCAATGAGAGAGACGGTGGTGGGAGAGGTCACATGTCCATGACAGATGCAAAGTCCCTTTTTTATTTGTCTTTATGATTGCAGCCTATAGTAAATATCCTCTCAACAAATATCTGCAAGATTATATGCTATATGTATACAACTTCTCCCCTTCACTTGAGCTAGCTCGAATCTGTTTTCTTCTTATGTTTTGCAATCAAAGGAGCTTTGAAGAAAATATCAATTGTAACATAAATGTAGGGTTTAGAAATTTTGCAAAGCTATAAGCAAAGAGAATTTACATTCTGTGCATAAAAAGCAGACCCTGGATGAAGGATTCAGGTGTGAATAATATATAAAGGACAACTTCTCAGGAGAAACTAGCCCCAGCAGTGCAGGAAGCAGAATGGGAAGAGAGGAAGAGCCAAGCAATGGTGCAGTTCAGATAAAGCGTCAGATTTAGCCTAATCTCAAAGGGAGTTCTGGAAAGGAAAGTAAACCTAAGAGTTTATGGCAATGAAAAGAAGCTGGCCTTTTTTTTTTTTCCTTTTATACCAATCAGTCAATGACTACAGATTGTTGTTGGGTGTCTTCATGTGTGCATGTGTGTGTCATTGGGGCACAAAGAGACCGCACCCAGTATTTTGGTTTTCCACATGTGTGAGGCACTTCAGTGGCCAAGAGCAAGCCTTTAAACACAGCAAATGCCAGACTTTAAGCAGCAAAGCAGAAGGTGGAGAAGAGATGCACAAAACTGTTGAAAGAAGATTTGGGTGGGGCCGCAAGAGTGGAACTAGTTTTTCTACCGAAACAAAATATCATAAAATGTTAGAGAACTCAAATGACCAGTATGGTGGTTTTTAAAAAATATATCCACAAGTTTTGCTGTTCCTTCCTTCAAGATGTAGAACTTAATTCCTCTCCACTGAATATAGGCTGGAATTGGTGGCTCTATTCTGACAAATATAATAAGACAGAAGTGCTGGTTTGTGACTTGGGTGCTAAATCATTAAATGCAAAATGCAAAATTAACTTTCCTTCCACCCCACCCCACCACCCCCAAGATTGTTTCTTCTGGGGAAGCGAGCTATCATGTCATAATCAGGACAGGTCCATGTGCTGAGGGTCTGTGACGAACAGTCAGCAAAAAACTGAGAGCTTCTGCCAACAGCATGTGACTGAGCTTGGAAGTGAGTCCTCCAGCCCCAGTCAAGCCTTCAGATGACACAACCCCAGCCTATATCTTGCCTGAAACCTTAAAAGAGAACCTGAGCCAGAACCATCTACCTGAGCCAACCCTGGATTCCTGACCCCCAGAAACTTTCTGAAATAACAAATGTTCATTATTCTTAGCTGCTAAGTTTGGAGGCAATTTGTTATGCAGGAATAGATAATAAATATCACTACCCAGTGCCTTGGAGGCTTGGCTTCCTTTTAGGTGGCAAGGCAGTGAAAAGATAGCAGGACTAAAAGGTAAAATGTCTATGTTAGTTAGAGCCCAACTTTGCCACTCAATAATGATAGTTCATTTTATAACTTTCTCTGTTCCTCAATTGTCTCATCTACAAACTGGGAGTAAGATGAGCTTACCAGGTGATTGTGGGGAGTAGATGGGTCAGTGTTTCTCATGGGAAGCTGAGGGCATTTGGCAAATACGTAGTGACACTTTTTGTTGCCAACATAATTAAGGGAGGAGCACCACTGACATTTAGTAGAAAGGGCCAAGGATGAGAGGTGCTCAGCACTGGTCAGGGCAGAGTAGTCCTGTGTGATGCAGAATTGCCTCAAGGTCCACATGATTTCAGTTGTCCTGCCACTCATTCATGCAGGTGGGACACCCAGCTTTCAATGCTCTGATTTGAGAACATTATACATTTTACACACAATTGCAAAGTTTTTTAGAAAACTGATTTATTAAATAGCAAAAAAAAATTTTTTAAGTACATTTTTTTAAAGGAACTTTATCAAGAGTTGTTTAGCATTTTGAAGATCATGTGTAGCGCACCACTCTAAGTGTGGGCATAGCCAATAAAGCACATTTTATCAGTCTGCATTTGCAGCTGGCACAATCAGTGATTCCAATCATAGTGCAAATATTGGACTACTTAATTATATTTTCTAATGGGATAGAGTCTCAACCTTTACATGGTGTTACATACATTAATTTATTGTACATTGCTTTTATTTCTGCTTTATATAGCCAGGATATTACACTGATATTTTTAAAAATATTATTCAGATAGGTAAGTTGTATTATCTCTGTGCTCTACAGCAGAAGTGAAAAGAGAATGTAAAAAATTATTTCTATTAGAAAAGAGGCACTGGACTTGACAGAATAAGAAACACTGATTCTGGAAAAATACATTTGAAAACAAGAAAGAGCTGTGTAAAGAAGCTATTATAACTTTGCAATCCCTTATCTTCAATTCCTAAATCTAAAAAAATCTAAACCCAAAAGCCTTTTAAAATTCATTTGGCCATAAAATCTGACCTCAGATTGGCTTAGAAATATTTAACCTGAACTGACATGAGGTTAATTTATAGTATCCACTTATTTATTTATTTGCTTATTCATACATTTTGCTATGGAAATGTTAAAGTGCTTGAGTGTGGAATGCTGCCCTAGACCCTAATGAGGATGCTCTGTTATATCCAGAATATGTCCCACCATTTTGCCTTCCTAAAATCTAAAATATTATGTATTCCAAAACATAACGGGCTCCCAGTGCTGTCGGCCCTCCATATCTGTGAGTTCCACACCCATGGATTCAAGCAACTATGCACCAAAAATGTTAAAATAAATACAACAATAAAATTAATATATGAAAAATAATACAATATAGCAACAATTTACATAGCATTTACACTGTATTATGTATTAGAAGTAATCCAGATTTAAAGTATACAGGAGGATGCACATAGGCTATATGAAAATACTACACCACTTTATTTTAGGGCCTTAAGCACCCATAGATTCTGGTGTCTGCAGGAGTCCTGGAACCAAGCACCTGAGGATATTGAGGGCAAACTGTATTTCAGAAAAATGACTGTAGCCTTGCACCATTACAAGTTGGTGAGGTACTGCTATTAGAGCCCAAGAGTTCTTGTAGGTTTACTACAATGTGATTCTAAACTTAATCCTAACTTTATGATTTGGGCAGAGAATATTTAGAGTACATATTACCTTGAACATAGCTACTCAACAATTTACAGAAATGGAACATATTCAAACTATGTAACAATAGATCTAGCTAAATTTTTGAATATATTAAGAACATAAATTAGAAAGATACATTTCTGTAATTTAATGAGTAAACCTCAAAGTATAATTTCAGGTTTTTTCCCCAATATTTGCCAACTTTCTATTATGTTTCAGGCTCTGGGGACCAGGTACTGGAAAAAGACCCAAGAATTCCTTTCAGGAAATTCTTAGTCTAATAGGGGATACATCCTGAAAACAAATGACTGACATTGAAGGCACTAAAGGAAACCATGGGTTTTCCTCTATCATGTGCTGTCGTATCACATAATAACAAACAACCAGGTAAGTTAAAACACATGATTCTCATCTAGAAAAATTTAGCCTGCTTTTTTCTGATCAATCCTTCTATTTTTAGAAATAAGCCTTTTTGACACTTCTTTTTATGTATTCTAGTTAAAGAAATTCCCTGTTTCAGAGACCTTCTGTGTTTAGAACTAGAAAAGCAGTAAGATGTAATGTTAAAAGCAGTGATTTTTCAAATGAGTTCAGAGAACATGAAGATTCTCAGGAAAGCCAACTATTGAATGCCTGGTAACGTTACTAATCCCTGTGTTATGTAGCCTTTCCTATTCCCCCATCACCTGGCTAAGCCCATAGCCAAACCCCCTCTACCTATTCAGTAGTCTTGAAACAATTCCTTAGAGTTCCCAAAGGCCCATCTACCTTCTTAACCGTTCCAAGAAATACACTTACATCCACACTGCATGGGCTGTCAGGCCTCATTTCTCCCTTCAAATTGCCCTGTGGCTTGTCTTCCTCTGGCATGACCGAAGAGCTCTGTGGCTACTGGAAATCAACTGATCATACCTCAGGATTAGAAAGAGGTCTTTAAAACATTCTGAAATGAAGGCTTAATTTATGATGAACTTACACCATCTTACCAGTCATAGAAAGCTGCAGGTGTGAAGAAGCCTGTGTTGGTGGCCTGCCATTTGTGACCTTGTCTAAGAAAGCTTAGAGAAGAAGCATGGCTATTGCATGCACCAGGATCCAAGAATTCAGTGAGAATACTCCGCAGTTCACAGTGAAGAGAGCAAGCAAGTAAGCAAACAGTCACGAGAACCTGGAATTTTAAGGATAATTCACTAAGAGAATACAAAATTAGGGATCAGGATAGAGACAGCAATTTGAATCCAATTAATAATAAAATCAATAAATAGCTCATGTTTACTGCATGCATATGATGTTCTAGGTGCTGAGATGAATTTTTCTCATATGTTTTCGTGTTTAATCTTTGAAGCAATCTAAGGTAGGTATTGTTATTATCCCTCTCCTTACTCAACAAAGTAAAGTGACTTTCGTAAGGTAAGTTGGCCAATAAGCTGTCGCTGGTATTTCAACCATGTTCTCTCTGACCCTAGATCACTAACTGTGAACCATATGCTTTATTATCATACCCTGCTTCTACATATTGTCACAGGAAGTACTTTCTTGGGGTGTCAAAATTATGAGAAACATATTCTTAGTGATACCACGATGATACAGTGGTAAAGTATAGACAGATGCTAGAAAACAATTCTATGGAAATCATTAGCTGTGCAGGCAGGAGTGAGCGTGACAGTGAGCTGCATTCATTCATGAAAGTACATTAAGGAGGTAGCTTAATATATGAAATGCAGATTTCAGAGCTAAAAACTATTTAGCAGAAGCCCTTTCTGGCTTTCAAACTTTTGTCAAGGAAAATGAAGTGATACCACTTCTCGTTTATGTTCAAAAAGGAAAAGGAAATTCTCTTAGAAATATAATATTTGTGATTTAGCTCCCTATGGTAATGTACAATAATGAAGTGTTATAAATGGAAAAAGAAAATTAATTGTGACTACTTAGAAAGTGTCTCTCTCCATTCTGTAGCACCAAGGGGAGAAAAAAATTGAATGGATCCAAAACTTTTAAAACAGATTTTTTTAGGTCTTAGCATGTGCCTGTAGGACTTAAATTATGATATAAACATATTACAGGAAAGAATGTTAGGTAGAGTGGGAGACAACAACATGAAAAATACCAAATAGATAAACTCTGGCTAAAAAGCTCATCTTAAACACTTGATCTAATATGTGTGTTTGAGCCAAGACAAAATTGCATTACTTAAGATAAAACACATATTCTGTAAGGTATGTCAAGGAAACATTTAACACAAATCTTTCTGAGCATTAAATTTATTTACTTCGGGTATTTAAATTTTTAAACTCTCATAAACATTTTAATTCATTTTCTGAGTTATTTATTCAGCCAGTCAACAATGATTATTCATTGAGTACCCATTAAGTGTCAGGCACAGTTTCAAAATGTATTTAGCACTTTCAGAAAACAATATTCTATATTGAATCCCTTTTTTCCTAAACTCCGCATTATGCACATTTTGATATAGTGAGCATGCGTGCTCATGTACGTGCATGCTGTGGGTGAGAGGATGTGTGTTTGTGCATGCACGACTCTGTGTGTGTGTGTGTGTGTTTCTGGTGGTTAGATTCTATGAATGGGATACTAGAAAATGCTCAGTCATAGAACAGTTTTATTTCTCACTACTTCTTGTGCAAACTACTGAGATTTCTTTGGTATTAAAACCATAACTTGTGAATGCAAAATTGCCAAGATTTTGAAGGGCATTTTTCACAGCTAGCACCTGTTTCTCATTGGGGTTTAAACCATCATTTTCCTCATTCTCTCTGAGGTTTTGCAACTTTTCTCTGGTAAGCTATGATAGCCCTTTAAGTTTATGTTGTGGGTATTTAGTATTACTGGCTAGATTAGGACTACCCATTGCTGTAAAAGCTACACGAATATAGAAATAATTCCTGACATGACATATAAGATGAAGAAAGTATCTTCAATTGACTGGTTGTAGGGGGTGGAATATAGGTAATTTTCCTTCTGTTTTAGTGATATGGATCTAACTACAACTACATTGGTGATCTATAGCACCAGACACTCTCCATAAACAGCCTACATTTGCTTAACCTGATACTTTAAAAATAATAGTGGAAATTATTAGCCTAAACAAACAGCAAAATAAACCTGAAATTTAAAGGACTCCATATTTGAACTAAAGCATATTCTAAGAGACAAAAAGAGAAAATCATTTATTCAGAATAACATTCTGCATACAAGGAAAGACGCATGTGGATTTTGGACCTATTAGAAATTTAGTTTAAAAGAAATAACTTCCAATGTAGATGGATTGTTTTTTGCAATGAAGACCCTCAAAAGAAATCAGACAATTTTATTTTATTGACTCTTTGTTATTGTCATAATATTATACACAATTCAAGGTGTGGAAAAAGGATTTCCATCATGAAGAACATTGCCTGGACTGATAAAACACTTTGGTAAGAAGAGACACTCCCCAAAGTATATGTTATTTGCATTATTATTATTATTAGCAATAAATAACATATGTTTTGCTATAATTTATTCATAATAAATTTTAAATAATAGACAACCATCATCATGTTTACCATGGAATCAACTCATCAGTAGATTCAAAGATATTCACCTAATCACAAAGAGTTAGAAATAAAATTTTAACAGAAACGAAAGATAAAAGTAACTGATTATATATACATACTTTGGAATATTATGAAACCATTTAATTAAATTTTGCAATTTTAATTCATATTAATGAATTATTATTAATGAAAAAGCAGGAGGGAAGTATTGACATTATGATAATGAATTTATAAGAGGTAATGGGAAAGAATCATGCCAGGAGTTAACGTTAGAAAATAATTTATTAATGGAAATCTAACCAATATACTCCTTGGAAATTTACATTAAGTGATAGGCTTTATCAAGGGTGTCTCTTGCTATTGTCCCACGTTGTCCATGTTAAACATGAAAAAATGTTTAACCATTTTAAACACGTTGTCCATTAAAAAATGAAATATAACCTGTAAATTTTGTTTCTGAATGGTTTGAAGGATGTGTATATACTTTCCAAAACAAACATGAAAACACATTCCAAGTGGAAACATATCACATCAGGGACACAATTTCCTAAGAAGCTAGAAACCTGTTGGGGTCATGTTCCAGGCAAGAATTCTTTTCCTATTTTATCCTATCTAAATCAGGACTTTGTTGCCAAAGCCATATGGTTTTTCTCTGAGCACATGGTGAGGTCTGCATTCTCAGAGGATTGGGAGGGTGGGCAGGGGAGTGCTCAAAACCTGAACATGTGAAAATTAGAAGGTTGCAATGTTGGAGGTGAGTCCAAAATTGACCAGAGGTTAATGTGTTTAAGCTTTTGTTGCACTCTCTGTCATCTCTCCCATAATTTCACCAAAAAAGGCTCTGTTTTCTTTCTTAGTAATTATCACTGACATACATCTGGCAACTTAATCCATGAGAATCTTCCTGTAGTTCTGCAAGAAAGTCAAATTCACCTAGCTGTAGGTTAGTGCATTGAAGCATCCTTGAACTTTAAAATTTAAATATAGTTAAGCTGCTAGTTTGATTCCCACAGGCACTTATTTTCAGGGTCTGCTTTTATGGGGACTAAACTACAAGTTAACAACTGCCGTGCTGGTACAGAGATAATCTCTAAGAGAAACACACTGCTTCCTGCTGTGTGGCCTCTTCCAACAGACCAACTGTACCATATACTTTAATCACAGATTCAGGCTTATTCCTATCACTAGTCTTCAGAAATTCAGAATTTAAAAAATCATTACCACATTGTCTTCTAGCTCCCTTTATTTGTTATATCACTGACTCATAACCTTTTTTGGATCAAGAAGCCCTTTGAAAATGTTAGAAAAGTATCTGTATGTGTGTTTCCCAAATGTTTACATACAATACCATAAAGTTTTTAAGTGCATACATGAGCCTCAGTCTAAGAGCTCTTGCTTTAGGTACAAAAAACATAAATATATTACTGTAGTAGAATTTTAAAATAGGGTCACATTCTACTTGAGAGCTATGCTGATTTTCCGAGAAAATTCTATAATGGAATCCTGCTTTCCCATTGATTTACATTGCAATTTCATAAATTCATACCTAAATAAACTGTTTTTATGAAAGGATATAATGGTACTTAAACATAAGAATCCCTGAGAAACAGTAACTTTCCAAAAGCACATTATTAACAAACAACACATTTTGAAATATAAAGAAAATACTAAACAACCCTGTTGAGATGCAGAATGGGAAAATTTATCTTAATGGAGAAATGCTCTATGGAATTTTTTTTTTTTCAAATGAAAATTGAGTTTGTTTATTCTTCACCTTTACAGTTCCTTGGCAATCCAACTCAAAATGCATCTCTTGCAGGTGATTTGGCAACACGATTGAATTAGCTTGCAACTCATACAGCATGAGATTAAACAGAGTACTTTGAAAAGTACAGATAGATCACAGAAAGAACCATAGTGAAGCAAGTGTCTGAGAAACACATGTAAGAACATCTTTTTGACTGAAATATTGTACACAAATACACAGAATATGGCCATGTTGGATGAGTCTGGAGCTCACAGACTCATCAAGCCCATTGTCCAGACTGGTTTACAAACCCTTCGCATGCCAGGGTGGGTCAACATACCCCTCACCTGCCAGGCTGGGTCACCAGACCCCTCACACACACAGATCAATGAACTAGGCCACCAGCAAACAGGTCCTTGGAAGCAGTAGGTTGGAAAGCATGGCCTGCATGTGCAGTGGCTGCCCAAGGCAGACGTCAGCCAAGCCAAGGCACTGTGCATGCACACTAACTCCACCCCCACACACATTTTGCTTACCAAGAATGCGCTGCACCACCCTCAACCTGCCCCAAGGTGAGAGAGCCTGACCAAATTATTCTATTTTCCCAACAATCCACCCCTTCAGGGTCCCTTGCCATACAATCTATACATTCTGAATCTTCTGCAATGTTCCCTTAGCGAGTATAGGTGACCCTTACATTCACATATTACACATTCCATCCCAGTCCCAAAGTCTTTAGCTTGTTGCAGCAGCAACTCAAAAGTCAAAAGTCTCATCTGAGACTAAAGGCAGAACTCCTTTCTGAACCTATAAAGAGCCAAAAACAAGTTTATCTACTTCCAAGATACAGTGGGACAGATATTAGGTACACATTCCCATTCCATAAGGGAGGAAAAGAAAGGAAAAACAGGCCCTGAACAAATCCAAAACCCAAACAGGGCAAATGTTAAGCACACTGGGGCACCTGGACCCTGAAAGCATTGGGCAACCTCACTCCTATAGCTCCACCAAGTGCAGCCCATTGAACTGCCCTCGTGCCTGCAGCTTTTCCAGGCTGGCGCTACACATTGCCAGCAGCCCCATGGTTCTGGGCTCCTGATGGCAGTCCTGCCATCCTGGCTCCACTAGACACTTTCTCAGTGGGAGCTCTCTGTAGGGGCTTTGACCTCACTTTTCTGCTCCACATTTCTCTAGTAGAGGACCTCCATAGCAGCTCCACCCCTACAGCAGGTCTCTGCCTGAGTCCTCCAGTTTTTTCATGTCTTCCGAAATCTAGGTGAAGGCTGCCATGCCTCCACTGCTCTCGCATACTGCTGGCCTGCAAACTTAACACAACGTGAACATCACCAAGGTTTTTGGCTTTTGCTCTTCAGAGGTGCTGAGGCAGGATTGCTCCAGCCAGAGCAGTTGGGATGCAGGGAGCAGTTTGCTGAGGGCAACTGTGCCCCTGGTCTGTCCTCCGGCACAACTCAGTCCTTCTAGACCTCAGGGCCTGTGATGGGTGGGGCACCATTCCAGACTTCTCACATGCCTTTAGGGCTTTTTCTCCATTGTCCTGGTTCTTAGGATCTAGCTTCCCCATCCCTGGCTCCTGAATTAGTTAAATCAGCTTGGCTTATACCAGCTATTCATTCAGTCTCGGGCAGTTTTGCAACATTCACCCACACAGTTCAAACAGCTGCATTCACCCAGTCCATCAAGGAGTGGCTGCCCTGGCCATGTGCATATCTGAGGCTATCCTGTAACCACTACCACTGAGACAGGTCCATAGTAATAGAGACTAACTTTTCCATCTTTTCGCCAAGTGAAAACATACTTGAAATTCTGCAGAGGCACCAGTCCTTGGGTCATCTGCCAATCTGCATGTGGCACTCTTTTCTTGGGTTTATACAGCACCCATTCAGCCATCGGGTTTAAGTGGCACCCTCCAAGCCTTTTGCCTTCAAACAAATGCAACGTGTGTTTACTATATTGTCTCTAGAGCATGTTACAGCATCCACCCCTAGGTCTCATAGTTGCAGCAGCCAAGAAGCCAGGGGCTCTCCCTGTTTCTGCTGCTCTACTGTCTAAATTTCTCATACACAACAAGTCGTGCCTGGAGACATGAGGTTTCCCCCTACTCACCACTGGGTTTGTCGTCTTCCCTGGTGTGAGAGGCAGGAGTGGCCAGTAGCTGCATGTCGTCCTCCAGGACATTTATCCGTGCTTCCAACAACTCTGCTTTCTGCTGGAAATCTTGATCAGTTTGCAGCATAGTGACCAGCAGCCAGGCTCTGGTCAGCAGAAAAGTGGCCACTGGACACCACATGCTCAAGGACAGCCACATTTCCTCCCCCTCCCAAGGGGTTTTCCATTGTAGTGCCTGGTCTATGCTGCCTTGAAGTACAGTGTGCAGCAACCTGACCCTGGTCAACAGGAAGGTGTCCATACAGCAGAGCATATTCACAAGTAGCCATATTTCCTCCCTCTTCCAAGGGCTTCTGGCTCCTGTACCTGTTCAGAAACCTGTCATAGACTATGCCAATCATCTGGCTACTTTTACCTGCTTGTAATCCTGCCAACTATGCCAATTGTTGAGCTAGGGCTGGGTCTGGAGCTCATAGACCCATCAAGCCCATTGTCCAGACTGGGTCACAAACCCTTCACATGCCAGGCTGGGTCCCCAGACCACTCAGACACCAGGCTGGGTCACCAGACCCCTCACATGTGGGTCTATGAGCTAGGCCACTGGCAAACAGGTCCTTGGAAGCCATAGGTTGGAAAGCATGACCTGTGCACATGGCAACCACCCAAGGCAAATGCCAGCCAAGCTGTGTCACCACGCATGCATAATAACTCCACCCCCACACACAATTTGCTTACCAAGAATGTGCTGCACCACCCCCAACCTGCCCCAAGGTGAGGGAACCTGACCAAACTATTCTATTTTCTCAACAGGCCAATAAACAAAATGTGGATTGAAATTATAAAGAATTGTAAAACACATTTTTATGACTATGACAAAAATGAGTATAACGGGATTAAGAGGAGCATGAATACACAAGAATATTCTCTGTTAACAGAAGCAAAAATAGGAGTGCATTTGGGTAACGACAAAATTGTCAAATGGAGCATTTTGTTGGACTATGATACAGACAGCCATACCACCTAAAGGGTTCTAATGTAGATTACTAAATGGGCACCGAAGCAGAACCTCAAATTTGAGCATCTCAATTTAACAAACATTTACTGAGTGTCTATGATAAGTTGAAGATGATATACATTAGTAAGACCCGAGTTTCTTTGAGATCATCATTCACAATTTGATGAGAGGGAGAAAAGTCAAATATAATCGTCACAGGTGCCTATAAGGCACAGATAATTACTCACACCTATTGTGTACAAACAAGCCACTTAGCTTAACATTTTGCTTACATAATCTAACCCTGAGCAGAGGTCCTCTGACCTGTACTTACATATGAACAATGTGAGAAATCAAGAGATTAATAAATGGCCAAAAGTTACATCATTAATGCCAGAACCCCTGCAAAACAACACAACCTAACTGTTATGTAAGGCAATCTATGAATCATATGCCTTACAGGACGTGACATTTGAGCTAGGTCTGGAAGGATGAATAGGTTTGCAATATAAGAAAAGGGGAAGGACATTTAAGGCAGAATAAACAGCACCTATGAAGGCAATGAGCTGAGATAATGCACGGTGGAAGAACCAACTGAAAGAAGAGATTTAGTAAAGTCAGGACAAGAAGTAGCACAAAGCTGTGAGCTTTATTGCATGATTAACATGGGAGATTTTTGAGGAAGGGAGAGATTTGTGTTTTAAATGCATCTTTGCAGCAATAGCTGGTCCTTTGTGTGTTTCATGGGAGATAGGTACTGGAGAAGGGTCAGAGGTAGTGCAGAAAGAGTAATCATGGGCAAGAAGAAAGATTGATTAAGAAACCGATGATAAAGTTGTGAAGACAATGGTGGCCTAAGTCAGAGCAGAGGGAGTGGGGACAGAAAGGGCCAACTCAGAAATGGAACTGATGGTGCTAGGTGGCAGACAGAATGTACAATGCGGGGTGGAGAAGGAGGCATTTAGGATGTTTCCCATGTTAAAAACTAAGATGTAAGGTGGATACCAGTAACTCAGTAGCTGAGAAATAAAAAAGAAGCAGGTGTGAGAAAAGGGAATGGGTAGGAGTGAATTCCGTTTAAGTGGTACATATTGAACATTCAGGTAGATGGTTGTGTTGAAGTGAGTTGCAACTCAGAAATAAAAACAACGCTAGAAGTTTACGGTATGAAATGATCAGCATATGGGTGGTATTTGACGTCAGGAAAGTGTAGGGATTGAGTAGAGAAAAGCATGTAAAAAACAAGAGTGTATAGACAGGACTCATCACAGGAAACTGAAGTGAAATGCTAAGATCATGAAAGAACCAAGAATAAGGACATACTGGGAAACAAGAGAGGGTTTCAAGAAAGAGGGATTAGTGGCATCACATGTCTACTGACAGCCTTGTAATATAAAATTATACGTTTCTTTTTTAGAAGTCAGTTGCATCAGTATAGGGTTTAAAAATTCTGACTTGTAAAATAACTAGTGGTCGTAATTGACCACAGGTTCAAGGCACACCAACACTTGCATAACTCTACTAGATTGTGCTTCTCAAATCTTAAAGTAGATGTGAATCACTGGGGAGTTTGTTAAAATACAGATTCCAATTCAGTAGGTCTGTGGTGGGGCCCCAAATTCTGTATTTCTAACAAGCTCCAGGTAATGTTGATGCTACTAGTGTGTGGACTCCACTTTTGGTAACAACTGCTAGATCAGCTAATGCAAATATAGGCTGCTTTATTGGGAACACCATGTCCAGTTTAAAGCAGGTGCTAGTCTCAGTGAACTTTGTAATTTGCAGTGCGATTTTAAGAAAAGTGATGAGCACACATAACACAATAATTAAGCCATGATATATGAAGTTTGGTTGTAAGAACTAGTAAGCTTTACTTGTAGTGGGTCACACACATAGAAGGAGTTTTGAGGTTGTTCCTGTTTGAAAGAGGTCGTCTTTATGACAAAGGTGAGAACCTGGATTGATGAGTGGAAGTTCTACAGAGGCAGATTTGTTACTTGAATTTTCTGAGGGAATTCTAACCCAGTGAGTATTGTCTTCCCTTTCTGCAAAGTTTTCAACCACAACTTGAAATGTAAGTGCTGGCAGAAATCTGAGATTATCTGGTTCAAACTACTCACTGATCTAACAAATAAAGAAAAGAGGTAAAGGTAGAACTTATGTAGTAGTGTCAAGTTATGTTGCAAAACTTGTTACTGTATTGTAGACATGATCTCAAAGGCCATTTTTCACTCTATCTCTCACATTCACAAACTGGAGTAATTACATACATTTCTTAATACTATGGACCAATTTGATGGTCAACTTCGTAAGCAAACAAAAAGGAAATTTAGTGGCTTTTTTTGGAATAGTGAGATTCTGAGAAATATCAGGAATTTGCATCTATAATAATATCAGGACACAATTCAGGTCCTTAATCATGGCTTACACATGATTAAATAGCTATAAATCAACTTGTTACCCAATTGAAACCTTGAGAGTTCTGAGAAAAGTAATTTGGATATTGATTTCTATGTTTATTTATTCAAAATTAACTTGAGCAATTACTAGATGTGAAACCTTAGGCTGGTTTTGAGGGGGGGGGGTGATAAATTTACTTCTATGGGATGACTGTGGGACTGAGGGTTGCAATGAAAACTGAGGAGGAGAGGAGCTGGGCTGGAAGGTTTAAACCATATCTCGTTAAAGTATTTAAGTGTCTTTGAATTAAAGAGTAGGGTGATGAGGTGGCACATTAGTGACTTTATGCATCCCTCATTATGCCTGATGGAAATAACGTTAGTCTGTGGATAGAGGGTAGATGGTTTCATGGCTTGTTTTAATCCCAGGATTTGGCTGGATACCTAGGGTATAAGTTTTACTAAATAGATATTGGGAAACATCTTTGATACAGCTCAATACTAAAAATGAAGCTTGCTTTAGAGAGGGAGGACATGAACTTTGTTTACTCAGGAATTCTTGTAGTTAAATTTAAAAGCAGATGCATGTGCATGTAAAATACTTTGCCTTCTCCAGTGAATAAAAACCAAATATGAACTTCATAATTTTCTTTAAATGTTTTTACATGTCCGTTTGTGATGTTGAGCAATTAGGCCGTCATGTCACATTCCCACTTCCTGACTCAATCTCCAGCTGCAAAAATTAAGATGAAAAACTTTCCACAAAAGTAATCATTGCAAAGTATTTAAGTATTTTTGGATAAAAGGCAATTTAAAAACAAATAGCTATGATTGATTACCACGCCAGTTAAGACTGCTACAAGACTTACGTCTTGCAAATAATTTGTATGCCTTTATTCCACAACGATGACAAAATATATTATCAAAACAGATACGTTTTATGTAATACAGTAAGATTTTGATTTAGTGAATCATTCACATTGTCATTAAAATATGTGATACTGATCAAAATGCATTGGTTGAATTATTGTGTCTTCCAGAAAACTTCTGAAGATACTGAACATAAGCCTTAAGTCAATTTAAGCCTTTTACACTTTTTGCTTAAGGTCAGTTTCTTATCACAGTGGTAAAGTGCAGTAGTAGTCCTTAGGCTCCAGGGTTTTGACGAGCTAAGCTGGAAGTACATTCAGTTTCCTCCCTCATACTTCTGTTCTAATGGTGGCAAAATCAAGTTTTTAGATCATAACTTTAGAACTGAAAACAAAGCAAATCAAACTGCAGTCAATAAATTATTCATGTAATTTCTACTTTGCTTGTAATATTTTTTTCCCTCTCTCTATATGACATATATAGATTGCCAGTCTGGAAATTTGGAAGATAACCACTACTGTAGTTACTACTTTTTTTTTTTTAAGTTATCATCTGGTTTAGGAGATGGTAATTTTATTCCGTATTCAAGTTAAACATGACACAATAGGAATTCATCTTAGTTTCTGAATATTAAAGGGCAACGCTTCTCAGAATTTCTCTATCCCTTATTATTATTAAATATATGGACATTTAATAACACCAGAAACTAGGTTATTTCATACAAAAGATATTTTTTATATATCTCTCTATCTGGGTATGTCATTGCAGCTGGTTTCTCAATCAGTAAATCCAGCAGGGTACTTTGAATAATTGTATAAAAACTGATTTTTTTCCCAGGATCTCTTGGTTAACAGGATCTCAAATAGCATTTAGTGGGCTGTCATGCATTTGACTTAGAGGTGTCATTTAAGGGAGCAATACTAAGCTCTAAACAGAGTGAAAATTTGTATTTCTTAGTAAAAGGTTTACTTATAAATCTAATTTAAGATCATTACAAAATTTACACTAATTTGATTTTTATCCTAAGCAGATGAAAAACACTATGTACAAAATTGTTTTACATTTAGCTTAGGAAATTATTGTATTCTCTATACAAGTTCTGTGGTAGATAGACTTTATCTTACATGAGAATAGGGTGAGATCCGAGTGTTCTCTACAAATTGACAGAATATCCATAATCCTCCTATTACTAAGTAGCATAGCATTAATCATGTTTTTAATTAAATCTGTAACAAAACTGAAAAATAGAATATTTATGCTTTTATAGGGTCATATTTAATTTATAAGTATAAAATGGAATTAGCTTACTTCAGTAGAAACAACTAAACATTTAAATAAAACTTAAATTAATGTTACAATTATAACAATTTTTGATGCTAAAATATTTTCTAACATCAGTATAATAACAGTGAATGGAAGCTAACTGGTAGAAAAAGATTTTCAACAAAAAGTAACTTTACCAATAGCATCCAAAAAAAGGATTTATGCTATTAATTCAGAGGATAATAGTTTAGGAATGAAAGAGTAAGTAAGGCTTAGGGTAACTCTCATTCTAACCTCTTTTCCAGAAATAGTACTGAAATAAAATTCTAAGCATCCTCACTAATACAGCTAACTTTGAAAAGAAGCAGTCCAAGGAGGCAGCAGTCTCTCTTCTCTATTGTGTGTAGAATGGGAAGAGAAAATAGTTTCTGGGGAGATTCAGATGAAACATGGAAACTGAAAAGTTGAGACTGATGCCCTCAGATGAAAGCATAGCCTCAAGGTCTTCACACTGGTTATGAATAAGATCTGAAACCTATTTTATCTGTTCCCTTTCCATGAGGAATGGATGCATGCCTCTAACAGAGTTAATCTCAGCCAAAGATATTTTGAGAGAGAGCTAAGCAGAATTCCTTCATCAAAGGCTGCACATTCCTCCAATTGCTCTCAACCTCCTTCTTCCAAAAGAAATAGAAAATTAAATAGAATATATTTAATCCTTAAACTGTAGTTCCATTTGGCAAGTAAGTTTTGGAAAAGTAAAAATGGAATCAAGAATTTTCCCTTCCCACATCAGAGTAAATATTAGTCTATACATAAACTATGCATTCTGTAAATGATCAGAAAAAAAAAAAAAAAAAGTTTAAAGGCATGGGAATTATGCAAGTATCTTAAGTTTAAGAAAAAAAGAGGAAAGAAGAAGGAAATGGAGGGAGAGAGGAGGAAGAGAAAAAGACAGAGACACAGACATGGACACAAAGGAGAGAGGCAGAGAGAGAGAGAGAGAGAGAGGAAGTTTGAAAAGAAAAATAAGCTAAAGAACAGAGAAACAATTCTCAAAGTGCTTCACATTATAAAAGCGTTTATTAAAACAACCATAAAACATTTTATTAAATGTTTACTAAGTGTTTTTACCATTTAATATTAATTACATGTTTATTAACTATTATTAAATGTTTATTAAACCACAAAATAATTAACAAAAATGAGGACAGTTATCAAGTGTGGAGGATGCATAAAGCAAATGTACTTCACAGGGCCTGGTTTTCCAAAGCCTTGTAGTTTCAAATATTGACCTTGTGAAGGACAGGAAATTTTCCCCAGGCTATATAGTCTCTGTTGTAAGATAAAGAATTGTAACACAGCAAGGTTGCTGGCTCAAAGACAGACATGTTACTGATTGATATGTGAAGATACTGGGAAATTGCTGTAAGAAGAGAATGTTTGCTAAAATCAAGTTTTTGTTAGTGGATCAACTTAATTGTATTATAGAATGTCACCTTACTGAATGTTACCAGCTTCTGTTGTTAAACTTGTTAAATGGTACTTAGCAAAAAACCCCACCTATGTTCTCTTCCTGGAACTTCCTGGTCTGGAGAATAAATGCAGGAAGAGAACCCTGATTCATGGTTAATTTCCCAAATGGAAGGAATGCCTCTCTCTTGAGGGTTCCAGGAGATTAACCCCTTTTTGGGGCTTCTCACTGCTCAGAAGAAATGGGCTTTGAGTAATCTGGCAGCTCTGTCACCCAGGGGAAAAGGAGTGGCAAATCAGTGGGAGGCAAAGCAACAGTCAAGGAGGTAGATTAAGTTGTCATAGGGCATATTTCTTCTTCTTAGCAGCAAATGAACACTGACTGAACTAAAAGGAAGTGCTTAGCAAATGGTTCTATGCTTTTAAAGTTTTCAATAACATTTTTTCGTAACTTTAGTGGAATTGTTTAAAAAGCTATATCTGGTGTTGATAAAATATTTTCCAAAGTTCATGTTTTTTCTTGCTTGGTTTCATTTTTATTGTCCATAAGTTTCATGTAAAGGTATATGTATAATATAGTTTCACTAAAAAAAAAATAGCATGTATGATATGATCCTATGTTAAATAAAATAATACCTACTAGTCAACCGTTGCCAAATAATGCTGCAGAACAAACACCCTCACCATTTCAGTGGCTTCCAACAACAAGCATTAATTTCTCAGCTAGACTTAGATGGACTTGACTCCATGGCATGGACTGGATTCAGATCTGCACCAAGTGTCTTTTTGGACCAGCAAACTCTCAGGGAGTGTATTCTTCTTATGGTGATGGCAGGAGTCAAAGAGAGCAAACCCACCCATGCAAGTACATTTGAAGCCTTAGCACACATCACAGGCACTTTTATCTCTTTGGTGAAAGCAAGACATATGGCAAAGACCAAATTCAAGAAGTGGGAAAATATACTCCAACCACTATTAGGCCATGGCAAAGGTGCAAGTGTCAATTACTAACCATAGGGGACAGAAATGAGACCAGCAATTTAATCACATCATCCATGTATTTACCTACATACATATATGCATAGAAAGCAAATAGAAATGATGTGCACTAGTGTGATAGAATATTAGGGGTTTTTTTTTGTTTGTTTGTTTGTTTTTTACTTTATTCCTTGTTTTGGGGAAGGTGAGGAAGGAGAGGCTTTAGTTCTTAAATATTGCATTAAATATACCAATAATGTTTTTAAAAGCTTTACTGAGATACAATTTATATGCCCCCAAATTCATCCTTTTAAAGTGTATAATTCTGAGGTTTTTAGTATGTTCACACAGTTTTACAACTATCAACACTATGTCATTTCAGAATATTTTTATAAGTCTAAAAAGAAAATCCATACCCATTAGAAGTCATTTCCCATTTATCTACTTCCCCCGGCCCCTGGCAAACACTAATCTTTTTTCTGTGTCTATCAATTTGTCTGTCCTGAATATTTCATATAAATGAAATCATACAAAACATGGCCTTTTGTGAATAGCTTCTTTTACCCAGCATGTTTTCAGGGTTCATCCAGGCTGTAGCTTCTATCAGTACTTTATTCCTTTTTATTACCTAGTTATGGATATATCACACTTTATCCATTTATCAATTGATGGATATTTGGGTGGTTTCCACTTTTTGGCAATTGTGAAAAATGTGGCTATGAACATCTGTGTGCAGAATTTTCAACTCTATTGGGTATGTATCTAGGAGTGGAATTGCTGAGTTATATTTAACTTTATGTTTATCTTTTTGAAGAACTTCATAACTTTTCCAAAGTGGATGCAGTGTTTTACAATCTCACCAGCAATATGTAAGTGTTTCAATTTCTTCATGTCCTCACTAACACTTGTTATTGTCTTTTTAATTCTAGCTATTTTAGTTGGTAGTATCTCACTGTGATTTTCACTTGCATTTCCCCAATGGCTAATGATGTTGATTATTATTTTATGTGTGCATTGGCCATTTGTATATTTTTCTTTGAGAAATGTCTATCAAAGCCCTTTGCTCATTTTTCAATTGAGTTGTCTTTTTATCATTGATTTATAAGAGTTCTTTATATATTCTTATACGAGACCCTAATCTATGACTTGCAAACATTTTCTCTCATTATGTGGGTTATCTTTTCATTTTTGTTATGATGCCCATTGAAGCACAAAGCATTTAATTTGATGATATCCTGTTTATATATTTTTTGCTCTTGTCACTTGTGCTTTTGGTGTTGTATCTGAAAACTATTACCTAATCCAAGGTAATGAAAAATTTTTCTGTAAATCTTCTTAAGAGTTTCATAGTTTTATCTCTTACATTTAGATTTTTGATTCATTTTGTGTTAATTTTTGTATGTGGTATGAGAAAAGGATCCAAATTCTTTCTTTTGCATGTGGACACCCAGTTGTTCCAACACCATTTGTCAAAAAGACTATTCTCTCACCATTGACCTGTCTTGGCAGCATGTCAAAAATCAATAGACTATAAATGCAAAGGTTTATTTATGAATTCTCAAATCTATTTAATTGATCTGTGTCTAACTTCATTTTTTATTTTTATTTTCTCAAAATATTTTAACATTTATTTGTATATATTTGTGGGGTACAATATGTTCTTTCAATATACTCGTATTCTGTATAATGATTCACTTAGGGTAGATAGCACAGTTTTGTATCCTTTAGTCCACCATGTTTCCTGTGATCTGTGTGTCTAACTTTATTAACTTCACCACACTATTTCTGTAGCTTTGCAGTAATTCTTGGAAATAGGGAAGTGTCAATTTTCTAACTCTGTGCCCTTTTTAAAGATTTTTTTGGGGGGGTATTTTGGGTCTCTTGCAGTTACGTATGAATATTAGGATCAGCTCATCAATTACTATAAAACAGACAGTTGGGATTGCATACATAATTTTTTAAAAAATGATAAAGTAGTCTTAAAATATATACCTCCTACCAAAATGTTAATCTCATTTTAAAATTTGATATAGATTTATAGTGAATAAGATTTACCATAATAGCTTAGCAGTTTAAAAAAAAATTGTGTCTGGTGTGGTAGGCAGGTAAACAAATGCCTTCTGAGGCAGAGTATAAAAGCATATAATTAACATTTTAGTAGACTTGAGAGCAAGTTACTGAGATAGGTAAGAGTAGGAACTGTGCTCCAAAGAGAACAAAGTATGTGCCCGCATAGAATTGTGAAGGAATATTGGTACTTTCAGAAAAACCACAAGTAGTCACTAAAGCTGTGTGTTAGGCTTGATGGTGCTAAATGAGCAGAAAGTGGTCAACAATGATATGTAAAGGATTCTGTGCACCTTACAAAGATTAAAAGTTAATCTCGTGGAGTTCCACTGTCAAATTTGCACCCAAGTGACATAACCAGATTTCTCTGAAAGACCCTTCTGCTAGGGAGGATGGATCAGAGGGGAGTGAGACCAGAGGCAGGCAGACCAAAAAAAAGGGGTTGTCGTAACACAGCGGGGGTGAGGCATGAGAGAGGCTAAATTAGAACAGCAGCTACAGACATGGAGAGGTAGCCACAAATACCAGAGAGATCGAAAAGACAAAGTCAACGAGACCTGCTGACTGACTGACTACATATACAGCAATGGGGGGAAAATAGGATATAAAGCAAGTCATCTACTGCAGTGGACCGAATGCTGGTATCCCTCTCCCATAAGTCATATGTTGAACTCCTAACCTTCAATATGATGGTTTTAAGAAGTGGAACCTTTGAGAGGTAATTAGGTCCTGAGGATAGCAACCTCATGAATGAGATCGTGCACTTATAAAAGGGTTCCCAAATAGCTTTCTCACCCTCTTTTCCACCATGTGAAGATACAAAGAAGAGACTGTATACCCTGCAAGAGGACCCTCACCAGAACCGAACCATGAGGGCACCCTGATCTCAGACTTCATGCCTCCAGAACCAAGAATAAATCTCTGTTGTTCATAAGCTTCCCAGTTTATGATATTTTGTCATAGCAGCCTGAAGTGACTAAGGTATCTACTATATTTTCAATTGTCCTACTCCTTATGAATGAAAATAAAAATGAAATTTATAATTTTTAACTGTGTTTATAATACATAATTAAAATAGACTGAAATATCAAAATGATAAGAATATTACATTAACCTTTTGGAGATAAAGATATTACATGAAGTGTAAAACTTGTATTTTCTGCCTTTCCTTAAAACAAATCAAAGCATGAATCAATGCACCTGGAGGGAGTGGTGCACTGAGGATTACTAAATCATGCCAGCAGGTTTCTCACAATGTAGATTCTCACTACTTTGTTCTTTGTACCTTTTCACAGTGCATAGAAGGATTATAAGATGAGGGAGGAAATGTAGAAAGGAGATGTAGAAATGAAAAATCTAAGCATGAACACCTGCCTCATGACAATTAAGGCTTGCTCTTTTATTTTAATAAACATCACAAGGCAAAACAGTCCACTGCTCAGGGTTAAAGGCATGAATCACAGATATATACAAAACAGTGGGTGGTCAATACAGTCAATACTTCCTGGACTTCTGAGAAATTAGGGTCACACATTCTATTAATGGGTTTTATTTTGTAAATGAAACATACAGTAAGATCTATGAGTAAATGGTTATAAAGCAGTTGGTCTTCACACCTTTCCTACTCACTGACTGGCAATAGTGTGTGGGATTGCTACCTTTATAGAGTAATTTCTTTTGGTTGCCAACATTTCATAAGTAAACAAAAAATAAATTCTTAAAGTAAAAAGGAAAGAAGGCATTCCATTCAATGGTTGGAAATGCTAGATTAAGCACAAACAGGTCATTTGCTGTAAGATTTAACAGAGTCTTTTAATGAGAGCTGTAAATTGCCAACTGCTTTGCATTTTTTGTGGAGCAGTTAGGCTACATCTAGTGGGCATCTACAGGGCTGGGACAAAACTACAAAAATGTAACGAAATAAGAACACATATGATCATTTTGTTTATTTGTTTTTCATGTGGTTGGGGCCAGGGAAGAACTGCAAGATGTAATAGTACAGAGAACAGGCACTGCCTGGAAGAGTAGACTGAGGACTTCTGGCTCCGGGCAGTAGACTTCTCCAGTAAGATGAAGACTGAGGGAAGGTGCTGAAGATACCAGCCCTGAATAGAAATCTACGTCTGGAATTGAGAAACCACACCTTGAAGTGTGCTATGTAAAACACTTTAATCTATCTAGCAAATCCATTTATGCTCACCCTATTTAGTAGTTACCATCGAAAATAAAGACACGAGTGGAAAGTTATAAGTTGTTTTTTCCAGTTCCGTACTACCATACAACCTATCACTAAGCATCCATAAATTACACACAACTTTCAAGTCACATGCAATTTAATATACCAGAAATCAGTATTAAGTCCAGTGAGGAAAAGAAAACCACTGCTCAAAGGCATTGGAAAGGAGAGGCAGAAAGTCTTAAGAGAAATGCTGCCTTTTCTACCTGGCTTTTGAATTGACATATGCTTTTGCATAATGAAAATCATGGTAACACAACACTGTACCACTTTCATTTTCTTGGAGTTCAAGTGATAAATCTTGCACATACACACATATGCTTAATTTCTCCCCAAAATAGCCACATTTTTTTTATTTGATGATTTAATACATTTTTAATCCAAATAGTCACCACATAACCTAGGCAGAATATCAAGCATTTTACAAGCGAAGTATTTTACTGATTTTCTTTTCAATTGCTACAGAGTACAATAAGTGAACTGGTTAAAGGATATACACTTCTGTACATAAAAATATCCATGTATTTATACAAGTGTATGGAACAGAGTTTAAGGATAATAAAACCATAACATCACAATAAATAGGATGTGTTCCTACAGCACAGCATAGCACGCTTTGTCAGGAAGCTGTCAAGTCTTTCTTTTTTTTCAAGGTGCTTTATGTTTTTCTGAGCTAGGCTCATATTTCCCCAGAAAAGGGTTAGGTTAGTAATGACTGGATCTGAATGTCGACTTTCATATGTTGCTTTTTTATTTGCATCTCCAATAACAGGGGTGGAAGACATCATAATTTATTTTCAAAAAGTCTTTGCAACTTACCAGTTCTATTGATTTCCCATGTCAATATTTTAAAATGCAGGTTAATCTAAGCTCTAGCACCATACGAGAATAAAATACATGTATTTTTGTCAGAGCAACAATATTTTTTAGCATCTTGTTTCCTCTGGCTATAACAATTCTGTTTAGAAAAATTTACCAAGCTAAAAATAGTTGATCTAGGTTGTCATAAAAAAGAATATTAAATACCTTTGGTAAAAATAGATATCTTTAACAAGATTAGAAAAGCCAACAGTTATAATGTCAAAAGGAGAATATAAAAATGTACACAATAAAACAAATAAACCAACTTATAGATAAAGTGAAGATAAGGCCACTCTTCTTTTCAGGTTTGTCTCTTCCAAACCATGAATGTAGTTTTCTTCTTCTAAATGGCAGAAATTTTAATAAGAAATATGGAAAATCCAGTCTTTCTTATCAGCATGACACAAGTTTGATTCATGGCAACATAGTTCCTTTTTAAAAACCTAGTTTGTAGAACATAGAACATTCTGGTTTATAGATGTGAATATAAGGAAAAAATTCCAGATTTTTTGTAATTTTAGGCCCAGAACATGGAGTTTTAGAGTTAAACAAGGCAACAGAATCAGGTGCTCACTCGCACAGTTTTTTCCTGTAGTGACATTAGCCTAAGCCACACTAGAACAACTGAAATACAGAAGGCAACTAGTGGAATAGGTACAAGGTAACTCTGTAACTAGCTAGTGATCTACAACATTTAATTTGTTTCCATGATTGAAGACCTTTACTCTTGTCCTTTGGGCCTCCTCTCAAAAGAGCTGTTGAACAACTCCTAATTCCATCTGGGGTCTCCTCTTTTAGAATGCACCGTAAATCCTGAAGATGAAAGATCCTTGAAGCGAACAACTCGGATTATGGGTGGAGATAATGCATTAGGTCTCTAACAGCATCGTCCGCTGCACTGCCCAGCTCTGGGAAAGGCTGCTGGTGGTGAGCAGTTATCCGCCTGCGTTCCCTCTGCACACACAGTCACACTCCTCGTGGTGCTCCAGGGCCACGTCAGTGAGCGACTTATGCAATCCCCTGACACCAATCTTTGGTCTTAACTGAAGGACCTGAAAGGGAACAATGTAAGTCACCTTTAAAATCAACCAATGTTGATAACTTTTTGATTTTGCGGACAAGAAACATTTCAGCAAAGAATGGGCCCAAACAAAGACTTAAAAATTTTTACTTTTTCCTAGTGAAGACATTATGAAAACTTTCCCTCAATAAAAAAAAAAAAAATCATACACTATCATCATTATTTCATGAAAGAACGGACACTTTAATGCCAACAATTTGAGAGTGTGCTTTCTCAGAATAAAGAACAGCCCTTAAGTTGTAAGACTCACTATATACTCTTTATTTCACTTTCTAACTATACTAGAGAGAATATCACCTTCAGTATTTTGGAATCAGTAATGCACAAATCATTTTTCTGTTTGTTGGTTTATTTCAGTCATTCATTTATTCACACATTTAACAAATATTTATACTTGAAGCAATACACTCAAGTACAGCAATACTGTGGAAAGAAACATGATCACTCCACAGCTGAGTCTGCTCAATTATGCCACTCATTAATTTTCTTGGCTACTATTCAAGTCCTCTATAAACCTGATGAGATGGATTAGATGTACTTCATAGACATCAGCCTTAGTCACAGCTAACTTTCTGCAGCTGGGATCCTACTGTGCAGGGTAAGGAGGTGTGGCAATACTAATAATGTCTCTATTAAATGAAGTTAGTTGCAGTTTGGATTGTCAAGATTTTAAATAAAAGGTATAGAAGAAAGCAAAATAGATGACAATGCTAAACGTATTTCCTTTTAATACTGTGACAAAAAGATACAGCTCTGTGTTCTATGAAAGATTACCTGAAGTATTCAATAATACCTACCTAGGCAAGTGTATTACATTTTATTTTTAATAATAGAAATGATAAAGTTTCAGAAATTGTCTTTGTTTGCATTTTGAGCAAAGATCAGAGCACATAATAACATGAAGTTGTCTAGTTTCTTTGCTTCCTGGGTATGACATTCATAACTTCTAGAGCAACTTATAAAAGCTAGAATTTCTGGAAATTGTTATTAATCCAAAAAGGCACAAGCCAAGTCTTGTGACTATTGTATTTGAATACTTAAAATAAGAAAAATAGAGAATGCATACCTCATTTGGAGTATGTGGTTATATCAGAGGTTAATTAGCTAACATTTCTGAATGCTTATTGCATGCCAGTCACAATAATAATGCTTTTACATCCAAGAATTCTATGAAGTAATCTGCAATTATTACCCTGTTTTACACATGAGTGAACAGAAGCATAGAGAGAATAAGTGACATAGCCATTATTTGTACCTAGGCCAAATATGAATTATTAAAGTTAGAAGGATAGATAATAATTTCATAAAGGCTCAGAATATTACTACTCATATTTATTAACTTTCTTCCTAGAGGGATAAACTTCAAAGTCTTGTAGTAACTATCTGAAAGAATAAACTTTTAAAGTAGATTTTTCCATCGATTACATTTCACAATTCTAGAATAAAAATTGTGAAAACCATATTACTTTAATATGACACTTAATCCAATGACTACTCATTATGATTTTATGTCAGTACTGACTTACTGTTTCTGAACAACCTAGGGAGGCAAAACTAATTACATTGAGGAGAGTGATGCTACTTCTTATCACACTCTTGCTGCAAATTGTTTCTGGAATGAGGTAGAGTGAGTAAGATAAATTGCAATATTGGCATAACCAAAATCTCAATTCCTATCTCTGCCTGTATGCATTTTCCCATTCAGCAAGGAAAGAAAAATTACTATGAAAGGTAAAGGGTAGAGAGGCCACCATGTACAGTCCAAACAGCCAGGCCAGGCTGCAATCCTTGCTTCTCCTTGTATGCTTATGCTAACCTGCATTTGTTGAATAAAAAGCCCCCTGTCTTCACCTGCTGATGCTTGTAGAGATTTACAAGTGGCAGAAGAATCTCATAATGTTCTAGTAATTTTCAAGTCTTCGGTAGGAAATTCTAATACATGGTGGGGGGCATTATTAGTGTTTTCCTTTTTAATTCCTTTTGAAAGTTTTGACTTTGAAAGAGAAAAGTAGACTTAGAAAATGACCAGCAGGTCCGAGATAAAATTAAAGAGGAAAATCTGGTTTTCAGGGCATGAATTATGACAGCAGAAAAGAAATAAAGTGAAATACATCTCAACATTTTAAAGAAGAATTTCAATTTAAAATTATGAATCCATGAAAAAGAATGTCCAGATGAAAGTTAGAAGCAGAGACTGCAAAAGAGAATAGATCAGAGTTGGAAAGAACTATCAAGGAACACATGCTCACGTACCACTGTTCAACATGTGCAAACAAAATGATCTCAAAATTTTGGGAACCATAGAGTGCTGGGGATAGGATTCATTACTAGAATAAGGCAATTAAGTGGTATACATTTTTTTCCAAAACAAACAGATCTATTGTAAGAAAAATAAGACTATACTTTGTGTTATGAAAAGAGAAATAAAATATATAAGGATATAAACAAAATGAAAGTCATTAGGTTCATTAAGAATGGAGAAAAAGGAACAAATATGTTACTATTGTCAGAATATTCTGTAGATCTTTTGGCCAAAAAAAAAAAAAAATCCTTCCTTCCTCTGGGCAAAATTCATTAAATCTTTACTGATCATTTACGATAATTGAAGAATAGACTAGGCACAGAGGAAAAAAAAGAATAAAGATGAGTGAGAGAATCGCTAATGTATGTTAAGGGCTTGAAATGTGCCAGACCTTGTTCTAAGTGTTTTGTAAATATCAACTCATTGAATCCTCACAATAAAATATGAGGGTTGGAAAGTCACCTTATTGATGAGGAAACTGAGGCACAGGGGGTTTAAGTAATTTGCTCTAAGTCACACAGCTAATGAATATTAGATTCAAACCTGGGCTGTCTGGCTTTGGAGTTTGTGTTCTCAAGCACTACAATGTAATGTAATCTTTGGTTTCTTTAACTCTCAATTTCATAGAAACAACAATGACAAAACAATAATTTTGAAATAGTAAAAGTTCTCTAATAGAGATATCTTTAAAGTTCTACACATGCACTATGGGTGAATTAATTATGCTAGGACTGGTAGGACACTAAAAAATGTTTCAAGGAAGACGTGATGTCTATATGAAACGTATGAAGTTTCTGACTTGCTTTTCTGAAAATTCCTATTTGGGACATAAAGAAATTATTAAGGAAATATGTTTCTTTGGCTAATATGTCTTCCAACGAAGACAGCTGGTGGTTGACACAAAAGCAGTAAGAGTCTTATTAATAACATTACTATGGTAAAACACTATTTTATTATTAATAACATTATGATAATAATAACATTATCTTATATTTTATGAGCCTTTTAATTTTCTAGACTTATTTTTGATACTCACAATGGTTAAACAAAGCCCAGCAAAAATGCTATAGAAAACCAAAAGAGAGAATAATTCAAAATTATATTTGCAGCTCTTTGTTTCTGCCTTCTCCATGAGGTGGAATAATCTTCAAACTAAAAATTGGAACCATCATCATCAAAAAGAATTAAAGTCCAAGATAGACTTCTCTTTTACTGAGTTAAGTCTCTAGGTCCAGATTAATAGTATTCAATTTAATAGTGATTTTAGATCAATTTAAGTTACATTTTAAAAATAACATCATTTATTTAAGAGTAGTACTAGAATCAGAACTGACTTCCAAGATATAGGAATGAGAAAAATTTAGGTGTCAGAAATTACGAATCATGCCAAACCAATATTCTTTTTTCCATAGGGTAATTTAACAAAAATATTATCACAGAAAAATTAATGATTGCCATACAGCATTTAAAAAATTTAGGACACCATTGTTATTAGAAATATTTGTGAAAATATAGACTAGTTAAGTGTGTAATTATATTTCTACACACTCACACATTAGAGATATTTGTTAGAAACAAATAGATCATCATATAATTATCATATTATTAGATAAACATCCACTGTTGTATGTGTATGTATGTGTATACGTATATATGAAGTATACATAATCAACCCCACCCAAAGACTGAGGAATAATGGATTCATGTCGTTCTGGAAGAAAGCCATTGAGTTTGCAGGTATTACCCATAGCCTTGCCTCAAACAAGAATTTCATCTGAGGTTTGAAAACAGATATTGCATACTCTGTGGCAACTTTGTAGATAATCCTAAAACTAATGTTATTTGAAAAGAAATTTACAAGTATAGGATGGAGAAGGATATGCTTGACCTGGGGACTGACTTAACAGGTATGGATTAAGCATCTGACAGGCTGGCTTTAAAAAGCTAAATTGTCAGGTCTGGATTTTATAGCTCTTAATACAGTGGTTATAAATGCAAGACTTATTGGCTAAGTTGGGTCCCCAAACACACTTTGTTAACTATGTACCTGCTTTAGAAATTTCAAAAGGAAATGATTGGAGGTGGGAAAAGATCACTCCACTTTAACCCACACTCTCATCGCAGCTTTTTATGGTATGCTGAGCAACTCTAACATCTGCCTAGCCTTTAAAGTATTTTCATTATAATGCTGTTTTAGAACTATTATATTAAGGGTTTTTTTTCTTGACCAGATTCCTATTTCATGGAATAGCAATAAGGCTGGCCTACACACACACCTGTCCGAAGTGCCAGGAGCCATAGTGTTTATGACCATATACTTCTTGAAACTGCAGCAGAGACTGCCTTCCCAGCTCAGGGCTCTTTAGAAGCACGTAGTGTGAAAATGAAAGCAGAACATAAGCAATGACAATAAGCAGTCCTATTTTTAATCACAGACTGCTAGTTTAGGATGTTACCTTCTAAAAGACTTCCATCCAGCAATTGTCATGGAATAACACAGCTAGGAAAAGCTAAGAGATTATCATATTTTACACTTATTTTAGAGAGGTTAAGTATCCTGGTGACAGGTCCAAGTTAACTGGTACACCCCAAATTTTCATTAGTGCTGAAATATCCTCAGTTATATCCCACTTTCACCTCCAGCAGCACCATGAAGCATACATATATCAGTAAGCAATCCCTTTTTGAAGAGTCAACTTTAATTTTTACAAAACATTTGCAGTATGCCATGCCAAAATCTGCTCTCTGACTTAATTTCACAACTTTAAGTTTTTCCCACTAAACAAAATAATAATACAGAATAAATATCTACTTAACAAACAAAATGATTTTTCATAGGCATAAAGACTCCAGGGAAACCCTCATGTGTTAGGTAATCTAAACAGTCACAGTTTCTTAAACTGCACTTCATATGACATGATTTTCTTGCACTTCACCAATATCAGGTTGGCAGCTGATAAAGTGGAGAAAAGAAACACTAAATCCCAGAAGATAGGGACCCTATTTTCATCCTAGATGGAGGGTTTCACTTCAGTAAGGGTTTTTCTAAAGTCTTTATAGAGATGAAAAACCATTTTATTTATTAAGTAGGTATTTATTCTGTATTATTATTTTACTTAGTGGAAAAAAATAAAAGTAATGAAATGAAGTCATACTGAAATGAAGACAGTAAGACAGATTTTGGCTTGGTGTAATGTAAACATTGTGTAGAAATTAAGGTTGACCCATCAAGAAGGGACTGCTTTCTGCAAGATGCATGCTACATGATGCTACTAGAGGAGAAAGTGGGATATAATTGAACAGATTTCCAGCACTAATGAAAATTTTGAATGTATAAATTGTAAGGTTCTAACAAACAATAAATACTAACATTTAACATTTTATTTTCCTTAATTCCAGAGAATAAAGAGATAAAAGAGTGAAAATTCATAAAAAAGTTTAACATGTTCTTTGGGGCAATAGGAATAACAAAAAGATTGATATAATGATGAATATGTTCTCTTAGGATTTATGCTCCCATATTGTCTCAAAGAGAAATACAAATATCAAAATTCTCCTTTTCCAGAGCAGACAATGGTTTATACACAAGCTCATCTTTAAAATATTTTCCCTTTATATTTTAAAAAGTTTAAAAGCTAAAAAGCTTCACCCATCTTTTATCCTCAGGAGAGCACATTTCCTATTTTGTATGAGTAGTAAAAACTTCACTGACCACCCCATGACCTATTACCAGAGAATAAGCTTTCAAAATCTGTAATGTCTGGGTTTTTTAATTAAAGGTTCTAATTTTTAAAAGTAAAAACAAACTATTTGTAAACCTTTTTCTTTTTTTTCCATGAATGCTACATCTCCTCTGCAAACATAAATCCATTTCAGATTCACCGTTTTGTTGTGACACACAAAAGACCCATAGGAAACCAGAAAGAAAATGATATACCTACCTCATGGTATTTTTTAGTAACTTTGCTTGGGACACATTGACATTCATTGCAATTGTGGAGACAACAGGCACAGTTTCCACCACAGCGTTTAACCAGGAGACAACCTGGCCAGAAAATGGTATCGGTTCTCTTTAGTTCTTCCCTTATGGATACTGAGAAGTTACGAGGTGTGCAGCTGTATAATCTTACCTCCTCTTTTAGAAGGTTCAGATCCACCACTACATGGCATAAAAGAAAGCAAAGAAAAATAGATGTTCATGCTTTGAGCCTGAATGTATTTCACTAAGCTTTTTTTTTTTGCAAAAAAATCAAGTTATTTCATGAACAATAACCTTAACAATATCCCTTCTTATTTTCACTAGGTTTTAGGGCTATACAGCTCACAAATTGGACTATTTCATAGCAAACAAAGCTTCATTATGACTTAGTGACTAATAAAGAGATGCCATTGTGCAATATTAAGAACAGAGCCAACCAAACAGTTGAGAGCTATAAATAGGAAACTTTATAGAGAAAAAGAGGCTACACCTTTTAACCCTAGTAAGAAGTAGACAAGGAGGGCATTGGAGGAAAGAATAGAATATAAAATGATGAATGCTTTGATTAAAAAACAAAAGCAAGTTTTAAAAGAATTACAGGCTCATACAATGAATGAAGGACAACTTATTGAAACCTGTCACTAGAACTTTCTATAATCTTTATGGCAATAAGAATCAGAAAATATGAAAAGGGAATGAAGAAAATGTATTTTTGAAGACAGCTGAATGAACCATGAGTGACAAAAAATAAAACATTTTAAAGGAAAAGAAGTTGTTGAAAAGCACTGCTTCAAATGGATTCAGTAATTTATGGTCTTTGTAATTTAGACTAACTAGACTCCTTCAAATTTCTATCCTTCCCTTCCAGAGGATAGAAGAAATGTCCAACTTATAACCAATGTCTTTATTCTTTTTAGCAAGTTGGTTAACTATGTTGTGTTTTTTTTCTTTAAAATACCTACTTGTGATGACCAAACAAAACATCCTGTCATCAGATTGTTGTAGTAAAGCTTCAAAAAACTATACTTTTTACCTACCAAATGATGATGCCTTGGAAAAATTATATCAAAATAACATGTCATATATAATATGAATTTTTACATAATAGTTGATAAACATCTCTAATAAAATTTTAATTTCTGCTTTACAGTTCTGACAATTTTTTCTCTGGAAATATTTAAATAAAGCAATTCCAGTTAAATTGGTGAGTTTCAGGTAACATATCCTCCTGCAGGTTTTTTTTTCCCCCCAAAATAAAAGTTTTTTGAAATTTAGCAGTATTATCCAAAATATATCTAGTTGGATATCTTTTCACTAATATCAGATACATTATAAATATGAACTGAAATAAAAGAAAAGCTATTTTCTGGTTAAAGATGGCTTCAAATAATAATCCAATCTTAAAACATAAGTGCTAATTTTTTAAATAACTTTAAAATGACAAGGCAATTAAGAGTCAAATGCTTGTTTTCCTGGCTTTATTATATATGTAATCAAGTTTTTCTAAGTTGTCAAAGGGAGTCAATTTAAGTATTTTTAAGAAATATATTATAAAGTTATGCATACATATTTGAAATTAATATAAACATATGAAAATGATTAGCTAAAACCTAGGTCAAGTATAGAAAATCACCAAGGAAATGCTTATTCAATGGGTCTATTTCAACGCCTTATTCAGCTAAAAAATTATTTTGCCAAATCAATAGGAAATCGTTCTTTCATTTGAGTATTTAAATGTTTCTTTTTCATCTGAAAATGATCCTTTGAAAGTAAAGCTTTTAAATATTTAAGAGCAAATGAGTTCATTCTTTCAAGTCCCCTGAAAAGACCAACTTATCCCTAACAAAATTATTGTGATCCTTTAGGTTAAATGATGTCAGATAGTTTATCTGATTGGATTTTGCTGAACTAATAGGGTATTTATACTTTCCTCTTTTGTTGTTAAAGCTATACATATAAGCTTATTTGAATCTTTTCACTAGAAGTTAAAATCTGGGCAATGAGGGAGAAAACTTAAAAACATGCACAAACACAAAAGCCAGTTGCCAATTTTCAAAGCTTATTTGAGATTTATACTTCTTTAGAATGTGAATGAAGCTCTTAGCTTTCAAAGGATATCCACCTACCTCAAATAGTTTTAAACACCCTATTTCATGAAAGTAGAAAATGAAACTGTATATGTTCCCTTTAAAATGTTTACTTAACCACAATAAAAGGTTAGATAGATTTCCCACATGAACTAAGTTATGATACCTGCTACAATGTGAAAATTTAAACACACTTTCAACCTAGCTTCCACTCATTTATCACGTTTGACACAAAAGTCAAAAGCCCTTTTTAAGTGTTAGTTAAGCTTGACTTAGAAAATATGGTATTTCTTTTCTCTGCAGTAGCCAGATATGAATGAAACTCTGAACCAGAGGAAGAAAGGGAAAGAAAAGAAACAGAAAAACATTAATGAAGTCCACAGTGGGCCAAAGATACAATTAAACATTTTAAATTTGGCATGTCATATTTGAAATGTATGCTTCCTATTCTTAAGGCTTCAAATTCATATACGCTTCTTTAAAATAAGTCATGTGACTATAATCTCATGTCATAAATTCTCCAAACATTGTGCAGAACTTCTAAGCAAAAAAAAAAAAAAAAAAAAAAGAAAGAAAGAGAAAGATCATGCCCCAAGGCATAGTTTTTTTTTTATAGCTTAACTACAGCATTGAGGAAGTTTCCCTCTGCAAAATATTTGTAAAATAAAACTTAGCATTTTTCCTGTTCATAATTACCTCCTAAGACAATACATGCATTAGTTTGTTTTTCTAAAGAACAAAGATTTTGAGCACATAACCAGTCAAAATCATTATTTCTAATGCACATTTTATCAGTCTTATAAGTTTTACTAGAAAGGATAATACTGACAACAAATTTTCACTTTGTTATTTCATTTTTTTAAGATATTCAGTCAAAGGATTTTCTATTACTGTAATACAATCTGAGGGTGGTCTTTCTAAGACGAATGTGGTAACACTGATATGTTTATCTGTGGCAACTCTACTTCGATGTCTAATTAGAAGCTTTTAAAAGTTTTACTTTTTGTTTCTTTGTAGAAAAACTCTCCAGAGGGGAGTTAGTTTTGTCTATATAGATGTTATCCCACACCTGCATTTCAGTTTATGTAAGGTTCCAAAAATATACACTGCTTTTCTCACACTTACTGCATGCTTAAAAAGTTAATAGTTTTGGCAAACTGCAAAGGGCTTCAATTTTGAAAGTGTTAAATGAATATCTGAAAGATCTGGTTCAGTGTTGGGGTGCTTTTAAATACATGCTAGCCTCTGGCCAAATCTTCTTCTGAGCACCATGCACAGAGATTCAGGCATCAAGGCATGGCTGAAGGGAGGGTGTTAGGCTCGAATCCAGAAATCAGCGGTCAAAAAGCTAGATCTGAGCTTAGAACCATTTCACTCCCCCTGCTTCTTACAGATCAACACGATAATCTACTTCAAATTTGCTAACAAGGGCTCTATTCATGGGTGTTTCAGCTAGTCTTGCAGATCTTCATCTTCCTGTTCCTAAGTGGGAGGGATGGGAAGTGGTCCTAAGTTATTCATTAAGTTACTCATCAAGATCAAATTTTATAAATATGTAACAGCTTTCAGCATCTGCCCATGCACTTGGACACCAATTTCAAATATCACCAAAAGGAAACCACGTCTGTTGGCACAGCAAAATACCAGGGTTGGGCAAGTCTGAACATGACCTGCTGTGATTAAAGCTCATGGTCCAAGAGCTGCAGATCTTAGCAAGAAAAAGGGCAGGAATCGGGTTTCTTTCTGACAAGATTTAAAAGAAAAATTCTGGTGTAATCTGCCTTTGTGAATGGCTCAAATTAACTAAACATTGTTGCTTCCACATAAATTTTCCAAATCTTCATTCCTTTGTCTAAAGTGACCCTGGATAGATTTCAGTGTTTCTGACAGACTGAAACAGATTTTTTGGGTGCCTTATAATTATCCAGTTATTTCTATTACATTTTAATTTATGTCTGATATGGACGTTTTCCAATTCTAATATTACTAGGAAAATCAGCCAACAATATAAAAAACTCACTTAACATTATTTCTAATTACTTGACCGTGTGGAATTAGGTTTAATTGTCATTGCTTTAAGGAAGATATGTCCATATGGACAAAAGTGATCATTTCAAAAGCAAATTTATATAAAGAAAAATTATCCTGGCACGTGTTCCTTTCCGTCATTGTTTTCTTGTTATGAATCCTACATTGGATACTGTTGATTCTATTTTATGTTGGGCCGCTTCTATTGTTCATATTATTTAAAAGTTTCCAGACTTAGGAAATGGAAATTGATATAACTGACCCATAGGAGACACGTTAAAGAGGTTTTTATAGAGTATCCCCCTTTTCTAGCTTCAAAATTGCTTTTGCAGCTATGATAATTTCTCTTAAACCGTGGATTCAATATACTTCAAATATTAATTTTGAGTAAGCAATGATTCTTGTGAAATGGAATGGAAAACTTAAAATAATATTTTTCCAAACCCACTGAGTTGTAATTTAATTAAGTGCCTTCTTCTGTATGTATTCTTATTTAACATATAAATATGCTCAAATAATAAGAAAATGGATTATTTGAATACATCACTGAAGAATTTTAAGCTCTACCCTTTAGAAGCTGTGGCAGAAGAATCTGAAACAATAGCTGCTAAAAAAATTAAATGAGATTCTAATCTGAAGAGGGAGCTTACCTCTGGATTTTCTTCCAAAAACAAAAGCCTTGCCAAGAAGTTGCCAAGTTGGCCTATATAGATCTTCTATGTCCAACTGCCATCTATCTGGTTCAAGATACCGAATAAGATCTTCCAAGGTACTAAAGGCAGTAACAGCATTATTAAGCAGGTCCAGTGGCAAAGCTGAAGGGGGTAACACTGAAGGACTCACAGCTTCTGTGAATTGCTGAAAGTAAAATGAATCCTATGTTAACTGTTTTAAAAATGACAATCTATTCCTTCTGAACTTATGCACAGAGACCAAGGCTGAAAATGCATGGGAAGTGAAATTGTATTCAACCCAAGTTAGAAGTCATTACTTTGCAAAGACTTCTTGGAGATGCACTGTGATAGATTTTCTGTTAAATCAATGAGGAAAACAATAATTTTCATTACCACAAACCATGGTGGATGTGGATATCTTTTGCTCATATAAAAAACTGAAAATATCTCCATGGTTTAATTATGAACTTACAATGGAAACTATAATACAACTTATCAAATTTTTCTTTTGTTTTCAACTTTTTAGTTTCCTCAAAATGGAAAATCATCTAGTAGTTATGCAAATTAGTGTCTGATGAATTAAAAATTTAATGTACAAGGATTAACCTATAAGAACAAGAACAAACTATAGGTGAAAATCCTTTGACATTGGGAGAAGATCTTGTTAATCAAGATAGCAAAATGCTTAAACCATAAAAGATGAGCTTGATAAATTTGCCTACAATACATATATTTTTTAATATAAAAGACCTAACAAACAGGATTAAGAGACGAGAGAGACACTGAGAAAACACCTTGACAAACTATATAACTGTCACAAGATTACTATCCAGAATATACAAAAAAAAAAAAAAAAAAACCTGAATAGAAAAAATGGGCAAATTCCAGACAAGAAAATTTAATGGTCAATGAACACATGAAAAAAATGCTAAAATTCATTTTTTATCAGAGAAATGCAGAACAAAATGAGATATTAATTCACATACAAAAGAGATACTCTTTTACGTACATGAGACTGGCAAAAACTGCAAAAAGAATTACTGAGGATGTGAGTAAATGGCAATTCCTCTGCTCTGCCTACAGGACAAGTGCAAAAGGGCACAACCACTTCAGCTGATGTAACTGATGTGCATTGGGTACTAGAGATTTACATGTCTTATGTCCCTTTTTTTGTGCACATGAAAATATGTGCAATGATACTTACTGCAGCATTGTTCAAGAAAGAGAAAAATGGGAAGCCACCTAAATGCCCGTGTATAGGGGAATGGATTAAAACACATCATAAAACTAAAGGGCAAGCAACAAAGACAATAATTTCAATAATAGTGGGAAAGTGTTAATACCCTTTATATAAATAGAGCTTTTAAAACTCATTGAAACCTCCCACCCAATTTTAAAGGTAGACAAAGGGTAGGAAGTGGCAGATCAAAATTGAAATCCAAACAGGCAAAATAAATGCATCAACACATGTACTAATTCAGATAAAGACATTTACTCAAATAAACAGAGTATAGAATAAAAACATTTATGTTGGCTGATGTTCATTATACAGAATTTATTGTGATAAAAAGCTGGGGGAAAAATCTAAATTTACATTAGTGTACTTTACATTATACTGTACTTGGTAAATGGAATAGTGTGCAGCAATTAAAAATGAAGTCCCCAGGAAATTTTACTAACAAGTGAAATGACAAAAAAGCTATATAAATATAGCTTCAATATCCATTGATTCCAACATGCCTAAAATAAAATGAAACAAAAAATCAAACATGCCTAAAATATCAAGAGTGCTTTACGGTTTAAATGAAGATGGGTGATTTTAATTTTCTTCCTTATACGTATCCACGTTTAAAAGATTTTCTATAATAAGCACGGATTCCCTTTGGAAATCAGATAAAAAAACAATAACATTTATTATAATAAAAACACTATCATGTCAGTTCTTTCTTTTCCTTCTCATCCTCATTACTCGGGATCCCGGGCTAGATACTGAAAAGCGTGTACTATATACAGCAGCTTCTAACCTTGTCTCCTCGCCTTCAGTATTTCCTTTCTCCTTTAATTCTATGCTGCATAACCCTGGGTTAATCTACTTAAAATAAGATATCACTGATCCTGTGATGAATTTGGACAAATGCCTATGTCATTTCTCATCTGGATGATAAAATCCAAATTCTTTTTTTTTTTTTTTTTTTTTTTTTTTTTATTTTTTTTTTACTCAGCCAGTGAGCGAACCGGCCATCCGTATATGGGATCCGAACCCGGGGCCTTGGTGTTATCAGCACCGCACTCTACCGAGTGAGCCACGGGCCGGCCCAAAATCCAAATTCTTTACCCAACCATCAGGGCCCTCACAATCTGACCTCTGTTCACCTTCCCATCTAATCCTCTCCTCATCAAAGACATGCACATTTTGTTCCAATCAGTCTAGTCTCTTCTCTAACTACTGCACATGCACGTCATATTCACCTTAGACTTTGTACCTTTACCCACGCTAAATGCTGCCCCCATCCCCCATAAGCAAAACTCTCCCTCCTGTCGATCCACATAATAAATCTTTACCATTTATAATGGACTTTTAAAAAATCCAATTCATCCATGAAAACTTCCATAATAATGGGGCCATCATTGTCCCATATATCTCAATTGTGTCAATTTGAAAGAGACTCCCTCTGTGGGCACCTGGCTTTAAAAGCAGAAGCTGCTCTGAAACTAGAAAAAGGAGCATTCCCCTCTGGGAAGGCACAGCCCCTGCTGGGCTCATGGCTCATGGGTGCAGAGCCCCCTAATCCACTGGGAGACATTTTAACAGAACATAATTGGCAGAATGTGGCAGCCTTAGGCCAACATTATGAACAATAATTTCACTCATTTTAAAAACCTAATTTCAATAATGTCAAATATATGGCGAACACATTAGGACTATGATGTTTTCCAGTTATTTTATGGTGTTTTTTGCTCTACCAATTAGATGGTTAAAATTTCAAGAGTAGAAACTAAATCTAATATGTTTTTATTTATTTATTTATTTATTTATCTATCTATCTATTTATTTATTTATTTATTTTAATATGTTTTTATTTAGACAGTGTTTTTTCTAATTGTCCAAGAAACGCAAAATTGTTTTAATAGAAAGTACTATGATGGTTGATAACTACATTATGAATATAAATAAGCAATAATCTAATAAAGGTTTTCATTTTTTATTTAACCAGTTTTAATATTGATTAAATTTATGTGAAAAGGTTAATGCAAATATTTTGCAATTTAAAAACATATAAGCCTATATATATATAAATTTATAAAGTGAAAATTAATGTCAGTAACACCCAAAGAATAACTGAGTATTACTCATGACTGTGATGATATAAAACAAACGGGAAGCTTCACAATCTGAACACAGAAAGTAAATGATTTCTACAATGTTAATACAAAAAGTATATATTATTTGTCAAAGTTTCAGAGTGCAGGTGTATATTTTAAGCATGATATAAAATTGTTATTTAGGCTATTTCCAATTAGACCATAATGAGACAGAATAGGGTTAGGCCTGTAATCCAAACTGACTCCATTTTCCCTGCAGAGGACACTTTGTTAACTTTTCTGCTCCTCAGTCATGAGACTCCCCAGGGCATGATTATCTCATCTCTCACCCTGACAAAATAAACTGAGGTAAGAGGGGAACAGATATCACTGAGTTGCAAAACCCCTCCCCAAGGCCTGTTTCCCATAATTGTAAAAATTAAGTTACAGATTAACTTTAAGACCCCTTCAGGAATTCCCAAATGCACACAAAGCTTCAAGGTGACTGCTAGAGTGACCCTCCAACACCATCATCTTGTACCTACTGAACAGGTGCAGGGACCAAAGCCCTGAGCATGCACCCATGATGCAATCATGAAAAACACAATGAACCACCCCCAGAGGTGCAGAATGATGATGCTGGCCTGAACCCTTTAACACTTTTACCTATAAAGGACCTTGAACTGTCCTCTTGGGGGGCTAGCTTTCCTGTAGCTACCCCCTTATGCATAAGTCTACCTCATCTTTTAATAAAGTGTTTCTTGCTTTACTACTAGGTGCATTGTTCATTTCTATGACTTTGGGACCCAAGAGCCTAAGTCAGTAACAATAACCCAAGAATGAATTGACTTATTTTGCTTCCAGGTCTGTGGGAGACCTCCTGAATAGAGCATTCCTTTTGAAACAATAAAAAGTTATAAGTAAAATCAACGTTGCTGAAGTAAAATTAAAAAAAAAAAATGCAAAAGAAAGAAAAATATAAAAAGTCTGTAACATTGGACAATCAAAATATGTGCACCTTGGGTCTAATGAAGTATCAGTATATCAATCCCCTAAAATGCTAAAGCTTGGGAGAAAAGCACCTCGTCATGTTACTGAATCTATTGATTGGTTGGTTTTATAAACCTCCAAACTTTTAAATGTTTAAATTCAAATAAGATAAATTTAAAAAGATGCCACCCCCCAGCCCCCATACCATACCAGTCCCCACCCAGAAAAAACAGGAAGGGAGTATCAAAACACTTTCTCTGGATTCAGAGAATCAGTCCCTGGACAGGACACAGGAAGTTGTGCTTCTATTTAAGGGCCTTCTCATGACTGTCACCCCACCCACTGTTTCAAGGAACAACCAAGTTGTTCATTTTCAAAGTTCCGCTTTTCTAAGTTGGTCAAAGGGATTCTCAGAACAGAGGGAGCAAAAGAACAAAAACAAGCTAGAGGAAAAAATGTCCTCCAATATTTTTTAAGTTTTAATTTTTCCTCTAACAAAATGCCATTATTCAGTATAGACTAGTAGCTTTTTCTCCCATATTTGGTATCTAGAAATTTCTAACAATATCTTTGATATTTAAAAATGCTTATGATTGGGCTGTTAAGCTAATTAGAATATGCAAAAAGTGCCTGGACTTGAAATGGATTCTCATATTCCCTACTTCCTATTTCTTTTATTCCCCATAAAAATGGATACTTATGTTATGAGCTGTCCTAAGACGATTTAGTGGCTGACAATGGACAGTAATGAAAAGTGGAGTTTCTTGGTGTTCTGTAATATAAATAACTAAATGAAAACCCTTACTTCAGTAAGCCAGAGAAAAGCTTTCCACTGTTACCTGCAGGGCAGGAGTGACAACCCGGGTGACTGTCCAGCGCTAGCCTACACCCTTTCAGGTGCATCACTTTGTGCTAACAGATTGTGGAAGAGTAGAAGAGGGATCTGAAATCTCTATGCAATGAGATGTCCTGTCAAACAATGCATTCCTCAATTATCCATGTGCTAAGGATCTTATACAAAATGAGGTCTTTTAAATTCTGCAGTGAAAGTTACTCTGAATGACAACATGACATGAAGGAAGAACTCTGATCAGGAGTCAAGGACTGGAATCCTGGAGCTCCCCACATTTAGGCAAGAGAATTTGGGCAAATGCTGTAAATTCTCTGTGCCTCACTTTCCTCCACTTTAAACCTGGCAGCTTAACTCAGTGACCTTTGAGTTTCTTTCCAGCTTTTAAATTTAAAAATTCTGTGTTATTGTCAGATACAAGAGGGACCAATACAGCTTCAGCAGAATTATCTTGAGAGCTTTAAAAATATAATACACTACTTAGTAAGTCTAACATGAAGCTCAGCTCTACTTTTTTTTTTTTTTTTCCTTTAAAATCTTTGCTGCTGTTTTAGACTATCCAGGAGTTTTGGGAAACACTGTCCTATGGCACAACTAAAATAATTCTACATTGATATATATATATATATATATATATATATATACGTGTGTTTGTGTGTGTGTGTGTGTGTGTATACATATATATTTATATATTTTTTTTCCCTGAGGGTACAGACAAGTTTACCCTCGAAATTCAAATCTCCTAGAAAAGCATATCTAGTTTATGAACAGAAGCTGTGTGATCCTAAAAATCATAAAGAAATAAGTCCATGCTGAGAGAATTGATACAAAAAACATTCAAATAAATACAGATACGTGCTATGTTATGGGCTGAATTGTGTCCATCCAATATTCCTATTTTTAAGTCTTACCCCTTAGCACCTCAGAATGTGCCTGTATTTGGAGATACTGTCTTTAAAAAGATAATTAAAATGAGGTCATTAGCATGGTCTCTAATTGAATATAACTGGTGTCCTTATAAGAAAGAGGAAATTTGGACACAGACATGGTACAGAGAAGAGACTATGTGAGGACAGCCATCTGCAAGCTGAAAAGAGAGGCCTCAGAAGAAACCAAACCTGCAGACACCTTGATCTCAGACTTGTAGCATCCAAAACGGTGAGAAAATAAATTTCTGTTGTTTAAGCTGCTCAGTCCGTGGTACTTTGTTTAGACAGCCTAGAAAACTAACACATGCTGTGATAACTTTTCAATTTTTTATCTCTCATAGGAGAAAATAAAGGCCAATACTATACTACATCCATTAAATCATTTGACAAACATTTATTTAAAAACCTGTGAGGCGGGTACTGTGAACAAAACAGACTAACATCCTTGCCCTTGTAAAGCTTATTCTTTATGTCAGGTATTCAACATCATAGCAGAGATTTTTCTCTTCCCAAAACAAAGCCAAACAGATTTTGCTATTATGAATCACATAAGTAACCAAACAAATATCACACAAATCCTGGTGAGTACGGACCATAAAAACAAATTTCGTATGAAAGAATAACTGACAAACAATTATATTTCTACTTTTATTACTGAAAAGCAACTGACAGCCCATGAGTTCAAAGTTATAGTCGCATGAATCAGTGTTATAAGCTCCGGATGGCAAGTTCGGCTACAAATGTAAGTTTCCTTATTGACTTCTCCAGTGTTACTTTTGAAAAATCAATATTTTAGCATTTTGTATTCTATTATGGCTACCTTAAATATTTCATGCATTTATTATCATGTTTACCTTTTTTATAGGGAAAAAAAAGCTGACTTCCTTTACTGTTTGGAATAATACTATCTAAACTGCTTATAATTTCACAATAGTTACTTATCTCTAAACAACTATAGCTTGTCATTTCATTAGGATCTTTGTGGCCAGTGCAATTTTAAAAATACATTAACAATGAAACTTCCTTGGAAAAATACCCACGTACAAATGCTTACCTGAGTAGCATAGCAACTGTTGCAAAACTTTTAGGGCCTACAAAGATTTATGCTGCCGCTTTCTTAGTCAGCTGCTTACAGTACATTTCAAACTGATAAAAAGGCTTTCTCTACACTCATACCTAACACAGGGTTAGGAATGCAGATTAGGTTTTATTGTTGTAGTCAAAAACAAAACAAAATAATCATGTGTTGCAGGAGAAGAAAAAAGTGTTCAGTTTTGTGTAACATCTGTCATTTCTTAATTATGTCTCATTTACATAAAGTCAAGCTGATATATTTTATATAGGTCTGACTTTTAAAGAGCTTAAAAAGCAGACAGGGCATGCAGACAAAAATGCCTGCCAGGAACAAAGGGAGGTTCTGTAAAGACACAGGAATGCCCTGGAACAACTCATTTAACCATGCTTCTTTGTCTTTCCCCCTGTTCTTACCTGAATTCATCCAAAAAGTTATCTGGGTTATGTTTTTAAATTATTTTTAAGCCAGCAAAGAAAAGCAAATGCTTGCATTCCTACTCAGGAACAGATGTTTTAATACAAAGTGGGTAATGTGGATTATATATTTAAGCGAGAAATCCTAGGAAGGTGGCTAATTGTATTGATATCACATCTTCATAGTGAAAGGTTCTTATTAAACGAGCACGACAATTGAATAAAAGTTGACATATCACAGTGACAGTCCAGTATGAAAAAGCAACACTGTGTACCATCCATCACTTAGAAGCAATAATTTCAAGGCTCAAATCTGAAACTGACCTTCAAAGGCCATGTGTTTCATGGTTTCAGGAAAACCGAGAAGAGTAGCAGTATTCTACCTGGACCCATTTATGGAAACAGAGATGACTAGTTTTGCTGAAAATACTGTCTTAAATAAGAGTAATGTTTATTTTTGTAAGTACCGTGTCTTACTAACTTGATGGATAAAACAACTGCTACTGGATCAATTTTCCTCTCTGCACGAAACTTGAGAATTACCATAATCTGATTAGATTTACAAATTAAGAAATTGTTACCCTCAAATCCTCCTCACCTAAAGCATTAGTGGTCTGCAGGATAAAGAAAGAATTTCACCCCCCCCCCACCCCCGAGGGCCAGCACCTTGAGATTGAAGTTCTCAAAAGACGTCAATGCTACCACAGAGCGAGCTAATTGTTGGCTGGTGAGTCAGAGTCACAGAATACAAAGGGTTTTCCACTTCCTAGGTAAAATTGTGGATTATAAGAGTCAAAGAATACACAGAGTCACAGAATACACAGTTTTCCACTTCCTAGGTAAAATTGTGGATTATAAGAGTCAAAAAATACACAGAGTCACAGAATACACAGAGTTTTCCACTTCCTAGGTAAAATTGTGGATTGTAAGTAATAATCTATATTGAAAACTAAAATTCCATGAGATGACTAAATAACACAGTCCCAAGAACATTTTCCACAGCGGCATCTGTGGGAAGCCAAAATTAAGGGTTTTTTTCTACTAAGATTTGAAAAATTATTCCTCTGAATCAAAAAAATGTGACAGGCCACGAAAAGCTGAAATATCTAGCAGCTGCAAGTGTTTGACAACAAAGTATGACATGACTTTTTTCCTAATCTTACTATATTGAATGCTTGTGGATTTGCTGTTACAGTATGCAAGAAATGACTGATAGTGAGAAACTTCAAATGAAAGAGAATGTAAATTAAGAACTGTTTAGAAGGGAAACACACCTTCACTGCAAAACTTGAAATAGGTACCTCAAAGCAGAATCCCTGAAGACACTTTCTTACAGAAATTTCTCCCATAGTACAATATTTATTCAGTGTATCACAGCCATTAAGGGAAATCTGTGGAATGTTTTGTGGAAAACCAGCTTAAGAATAGCAGCTATACTGGTGGACATTTCCAATTATAGGTTCAATAAATTTAACAGTCAGATAAGACACTAAACCTCATTCTAATTTTGTACAGGACTTGAGTGGAAAACCTTATTTTGGGTATGAAACAGTGGTACATAGTTATTTATTTTAAAATGGCTTGACAGTGTAAAAGTATAAATTAGTAGTTGAAACTGAGATGGTAATAAAAAAATCCCTCAGAGAATTGCTTTGAAGGAAAAAATGAGATTATCCAATGGAAGTAGTCAGAATGTACGTAAAGGTCACCAATAACTGCCCACATGGCTGTGTCTAATGGTCCATTTTCTCAGTTTTCACCCTAGTTGACCTATGAGCAGAAAGTGGCTTTCAACACTCTAAGCTCTGCAGGGTTTCTTCCTAACTGGCTAGATGCTTTGCCTTAGCTCTGTTTGCTTGTTCTTCCTGATTACTTTTCTTCTATATACTGGAGTGTCCAAAGATTCACTGCTTAGACTTCTTCTATTTTCTGTCTACTTTCTTTCCTTTAGTAATCTCCTATAGTTCAAAGCATTAAATGTGATTTATATGCCGACTACCTACAAATTCCTATTTCTAATCTGCACTTTTTTTTTTTTTTTTTTTTTTTTTACTGTTTCAGTAAATAGCTACTCCATAATTTGGAGTTATCATTTGCTCTTCTCCTTTGTCTATGTCCTACATCCCACATCAAGTTATCTTGGCTCTACCTTCAGGCTATGTCTAGAATTTGACCACTTCTCCATTGCTACGACTTTATAATATAAGCCATCACCTGAAATAGTCTTCTAACTTGTCTGCCTGTTTTTGCCTTTTCCTTTGTTATTGAATTAAAAAATAGAACTTTACATATTCTACCACAAATGGTGGATAGGGTGCCAGTAAAAATACCAATTATTTATACATTTTTATAAATATATCTTCTTTTAAAAGTCAGACTTGGTAAAACTGGCCGTTAATCATTTTGTAGATTATTTGCAGTGGAACCCAATGGAAGGGGTTTGTACAGATTTCATAAAACTCAGTTTACCCACTGAATGAAACCTACATTCATTCTCCCCTGGGGCACATTCAATCTGGTCTGCTGATGACGCACAAAACACTCTCTCCTTCAGCACAGGAGAGCCGTGACCACCAGCGGTAGACGACCAAGTGTTTCTCTAAATTACATGGTGAACCCTCATTTACGTGTATGTCTGTAGGGATAAATGTTCAAAGCATGGATGATATCACCTACCTAAGAAAACTTCTGTAAAAATTAAGTAAGATAGTATAATTGAAAAAGTTAATAAATAAGCACTATATATACTTAGGAATTATCATATACAGTATTTTTATATTTAATTATCCAAGTTGCTCCAAATTTGCCAAGCTAAACAATTATTTTTAAAAACTTAGTTCATGGTTTACATTGGTTTGTGCTGTATGGAGTGGCATTTCTATTCAGTCAGTTTTCAATTGTATCTCCGCCCAACATTCTTATTAAACTGACATGGCAAATCAGAACTTGTCCTGCCCCACAGGGAAAATCCTTGAACAAACTTCTTTCTCTGCTAAAACATTACATTCTGTAGCTGTTCTAGGGGGAGAAATGTGCATTTCACAACAAGAAGTTCAGTAAATGCAAGTCTAAGTATGTTTATGACCATGAATAGCTCTATGCCAAGGAACTTAAAAAAAAAAAAAAGTAAAATAATATCCTTAGCTCACATCTCTTATATCAGTTTTCTAAATTCATATTCCTTGCCTACAGAGTCTTTGTATGAAACGAAACAAATAAAAACCCCACCAAAAATGCAGTGAGGTCAGGCCCCCTGTGTAACTGTTATCTTAATTACAGTGTATATCACTGCAGTGAAACAAACTTCTATAAAGTCACTAGTTAACATGCAGTTCTCATTTCAAAAATGGAAGAAAATATGAGTCACAATTATTTTATCAAGTGCTACGTCATTTCTTTTTATATCTTTTAATCACTCTGTGACGTTCCTATTATGCCATAAAGTCTTCAATGCTCATCCACAGATCTGAACACTTACAAAAACTACAAGTGCAAACAGTTATATGTTCTTTCACCATGTTCTTTCATGTTCGTCACTACACGAAAATGAAATTGCGCTAAATGGCCAGAATTCTGGGCAGGTTGGAAAAGTCACCCAAGACAACAAAGAACAGAATATTTTTGTGAAAAGGTGCTGCCATCATTCCAAACACACCTGAGAAGTCTTATCCTCTTCTCTTGTTGATAGAAGCAAGATATGGATTTAAAATGGGGGCTGATGCAAAGTTATGCCATTTAACAAACTGTATTGTACTCCTACTATGTTCTCACACTGAGGTGATGACATTGAATACATAGCCGTTGTGAAATTCTTATCTTTTGAAGGATAAGTTGTGTCCATACATAGCCGTTGTGAAATTCTTATCTTTTGAAGGATAAGTTGTGTCCCTTCAGTAATGACAACAGAGATGCTGTTAAGGTACGTGTGCTGTGAGAGCAATTTATTTCACCTTGAAGAATTAGGGAGGGGAGACGCAGAAGAGGTAGAAGTTAATCTAGAGCTGAGAGAATAAGAAACTTACTTCAGCGCCCCCACCACCTACAGGGATTACTTTCTAAGACTTCCAGTAGATTCCTGAAACCACAAATAGTGGTGAACTCTACATATACCCTTTTTTGCTCTACATACATACCTACGATATAGTTTAATTTATAAATTAGGCACAGTAAGAGATTAACAACAATAACTACGAATAAAATAGTACAAGTAAAATCAAAGTTGCTTGAACACAGGCACTGTGATCCCAGGATGGTTGATCTGATAACCAACAGGGCTGCTACATGACTAAGGGGCAGGGAGCACCCAGCATCGGTCTGCTGGGAAAGGGATGATTCACATGCAGGGGGATGGAATGTTATGGCGGGAGATTTCATCATGCTACTCGAGATGGCATGCGATTTAAGACTTGTGAATTGTTTATTTCTGTAATTTTCCATTTAATATTTTCAGACCATGGTTGACCGCGGGCAACTGAAACCGCAGAAAGCAAAACCATGGTTAAGCAGGGACTGCTGTATATAGATTAGGAGGGAGAAATGCTACCGATATTTACAAAGGACCTGAATTAGGGAAAAGAATGGTGTTGGGTGAAAAGTAAGAAGTGTGTGGCAAAAGCATTGTTCTTGGGTAGGATTGCAGATGATGGGAGGGGAGGCTGCAAAAGTAAACTGGAGTCTGGTTAGGAAGGCTTGGTGTGTGCCAAGCTATGAAATCTGGACTTAATCACAAAGCAGTGTGAGAGCCAAAAGAGATTTTGATGAAGGGGATACAATCGAGTTTATTTTTTGGTTTCCACTTCTATTAAATGAGAAGGTGTTCTAGGTTGGGAGAAGGGGGTGTGTGGACTCTGTGAGAGCCATAGACAAGCTTTGGAATTTGAATCTTTGTTTGTGCTTGGTGCCCTCTGTCAGTAATTGCCCTTCTCCTTTCTCCTTCATCATATGATGAATCCCTACTCATCAATAATGACTCACCTCCTCTCTCTCTTCCTAGATTACTATCCCTAAGCTAGTTGACCTTTCTGATCGTAGATCATTCTGTTCCTATCTCTAGCACTGTGTTGAACTGAAATCATTGCACATCTCTCTCCCAATTGCTTGCAAGTTCTTTCAGGGGAGGAGCCGAACTATTGCCCAATTCAACAGAAGACCCTATGTCTTCTGGATAATTTTGACCCCTAATAGTTTTCAGGATCTGGCATGAAAATATTATTTTTATTTTTTATTTATTTTTATTTTTATTTATTTATTTACTTTGGGGTTGGCTGGCCATTAAGGGGATCTGAACCCCTAGACCTTGGTGTTAAAAGCTGTGCTCTAACCAACTGAGCTAGCTGGACAGCCCTTTGCATGTGTAACGTTTTGGTTGAGATGTTAAATGGTGGATGAGTACTGTGGATGTGAATGTGGGAAGTAATTTTAATCATGTGTAATTGGTCACAAGGCCAAATTTGCAGTAACTATTGCTGTTTTATTTAACAATGCCTTGTTGCTTTGTATGCATTGACATTTGGGTGAAAAGATGGTATGTCTATCCAACAGGGAGCCACAGTTTTTAAATTGACCAACCTGATGTTACAACTAATTTAAGGTGGCCAAAGGTAAACTAAAAGCCTTAATTAAAGGCTTTTTTTGTATAACTTTAGCATCAGTAGTTCAATAAATTTGGATTGCCATGCAAAAAAGAAAAAAAGAAAAAAAAAAGCTTATTTTTCTCAGGTCTTATAATTCCATATTTAGAATTTTATCCTAAGGAAATAAGCAGAGGTACAATCCAAGGATATTCATTGTAGCATTACTAATAGAGACGAGTAAAAATAAAGTACAATAAAAACTTAAATGTTCATAACTAGAAGATTGTTAAATAAATAATTATACTGTATGCATAAACAATATTCCATTATACTCTCAATAATTTTTCATGTGCATGGGAACAAAGCAGAAATGAGTCTACGATTGCCCCTGTGAGCTAAACTATAAAGCAAACAAGATTATTTACATCCTGCACAGGCAGAGACCAAAGAACAACCAGGCTAAGATCATGTTGTTCCTAGCAAAACAGTCTTGAAATGGAGCAAGGGATGATTGGACACCTTTGACGGTACAAGTGAGAGGAGCTGTGAGTGACTCTAAAAAGTGTAACACTCATGTATTTACAGAAGGTAAAAATGCTGGCAAGCAGAATCAACTAACTCGATTATTTAAGTAATGAGTATTTTCTGTATGTAGAGTCTAATGCCTGGATTTGGCAGGGCTAGAATACTCAAGAGATGCACAGATTGAAGGTTGGAGACAGCAGGAGCCCAGATTACAAGGGAACAGTATAGGCCAATGTAAGGATTAAGAATTTACTCTGGGTGAGTTGGGAGTACAGTTGCCAGATAAAATACAGGATGCTCAGTTCAGATAAATTTCAGATTTTTAAAATTTCAGATTAGCAATGAATGATTTTTTTAATATAAGCATGGTCCAAAAGTTACAAAACCATTCATTGTCTAACTGAAATTCATGTACAAAACTGGGTGTCTTGTATTTTCATTTGCTCGCTCTGGCAACCCTAGTTAGGAGTCACTGGAGAGTTTCAAGCAAAGGAGTGATATCATCTGACCTGTGTTTGAAAAGGATCATACTCTCTGTTGTGTAAACAGACTGCAGGAAGGCAAAAGTGGAAACAGGGAGCCCACCTAGGAAGTAGTTCCAATAATCCAAATGGAAAGGTTGAGGAGGCAGGTGGATATTCAGGAGAGGATTTTAGTTAAGATGTATGGCGTCGATATATAAATTTGGAAGCCAATGGTTTGTAGATAGTGCTAAGGGCAATGAGATTGGGTGAGATTGAGAAAGGAGTGTTGATTAGGAAGAGGGGAGTGCCATGGTTATATGATGGTCTTGATTTAAAAGGGGACTGACCCTATGGGCACTCTCAGAATTCCAGGTGACAGTGAGGAAGAGGAACCAGTAAAGGGGACTGAGAAGGAGCAGCTGGACAGGTGGGTGGAAAAGGGGGAGAGTGTGACCATCTGAAAACCAAATAAGAAAGTGTCCAGTGGGAGGAAGGAAAGGTCAGCTGTACCAACCACTGATGATAGGTCTGATAAGAGGTAGATTGAGAACTGTCCACTGGATTTCGCAATATGTGGTCATCAGAGACCTTAATAAGTGCAATTTGGGTAGGATGGTGGGGGCAAAAGGGGGACAACTGTGAGTTTATAAGAGAATAAGAGGAGAGTAACTGGAGGCAGCAAACACAAAAGAACTGTTCTGAGGAGCTGCTGACGAGGACAGCAGACAACACAGTGGTAGTTTGATGGGGATGTTGGATTAAGAGAAGCACATTAAGATGGGAGAAATAATAGCAGGTTTGTATGCTGAGGGAAATGAAAGAAGGCCAGAAAAAAGACAAAGAAGATGGTGCAGGAGAGGGAAAAGAGCATGGGAGCAGCCCTGAGTAGACAAGAGCTGGAATAAGGAAGGCACCCAGATTTCACCCTCGGTTGCAGGGAGGAAAGCCAGTTGTTCAGTTGCAGACGAGACAGGTGGGTAAAGAGCATGGGGAGAGCTTGTGGAAGTCCTTTTCTGGTTGCTTGTACCCATTCTTCTTGTGAAATAAAAAAAACAAATGTCATCTGAGAGTGAAGGTAGGAGAAATGATGCTTGAATTTTGAAGAGAGAGAAGAAAATGTAAAATCACAGTCACGGTAGGAAAGAGAATATACACAAAGTCACTGTGACTGTCCAGCAGCACAATGGAATATTTGAATCTAAGGTCAATCTAATTTCAGTTAGAATGACAACAGGATTTCACTCACGGACACCATTCATGATGGGGGGACATAATTTGTGGTTGGGTATTTCCAGAATTTTCTTGCATCAAGTGTGCTGGCCAGTCATGTCAGACAAGGAGTCACAGGTAAAGAATTAAATGAGACAAAGGCTGTGGTGATGAACACGAAGAAAAAAGCACTGAGCGAACACTGAGAGCAAAGGAAGACAAATAAATCGAACAGCTTAGCGAAGAATTCCCGGGGCCATTAGAGAATCTCCAGAACCCGCAGGGGATTCTAACATCAACAGTAACTCAGCATGTTGTTACTGAGGCCCTTTAAGAACTTGACTGTGAGAGATTGAAAGAGAGTCTGTAATAGCCTATTTTAGAGATTTTTGAAGACCATGGAATACAAAAATTTGTTATAATTAAAGAGTTAAATTTCAATATCAGAAACTGTGGGGCCAAAAAACCTTACTTGAATTGAACACACTTGGCTAATTGTCTTCACAGTAAATTCAATTACGCTACTTCCTATTCAGTGTGAGAAAATGCTGAAATTAAAATTCGAATTTTAATCATCTTCCAACCAGTTAGGCTCAAAGAAGAGCATTTGGTTAAAAACATTAATTTCATGAGGGACTCGAAACTTTCAATCTAAGCAGTACTTTCAGAGAAATCACATTTTTAAAGAGGACTATTTAAGTCTGATAATATGAATATTCATACAATAAAAATTGCGCCTTTTAAAAAACATTTTCCAGAAATGGTTACTTTAAAATAATTTATCTTTCTAAATGTCTTCCTTATTCACTGATGCAGAAATACTTCCTGGCATCGGATGATTTTATGGAGAACATTATGGAAATAATTATATAGTAGTACCAGGAAAACTGTGGTTTTAATGCACTGATCAACTGTGGTTTTAGCATATGCTACTGTACTCACAGTCTAGGAAGTAGTTAGTTTTGTTCTTGGGTTTAGCTTACCGAATTATATAATTGTTGACATTGGGCTAACCTCTTTCTTTTTGTTGTTGTTATTCAGAGTCCCGTATAATCCTGCATCAACTGGGCAAAGCAGTTTCTCAGTGAAATTTGGAAATACTTTAGTTTTATTGAATCCACTGCTACAACCTGAAAGCATTTATTTCCTGTGCTAGCCAGACTGGATGAAGTTGGTAAGATGTGAGGTTTTCTCTTTAACCAAATAAGAGAGTGCAGAGAGAAAAACTTATGCATTTGAAAAGCTCTCCAGAAAAAATAGGTTTTTCTGATTTCACTAAGTAGTAATATACAAAATAAGAGTGAAGCCTATAATACTTCACTTGAAACTCTGTACTCTGAAATGGTAAATGATGCACATATTTGCTTTTCGGGTTGTTTATATAAAATTTTACATGAGACAGAAACTGAGAAAAACCAAAAATATCTATGGGGTGGTGGGGGTGGGGAGTGTTCAAAGGCTGCATATAATTACAAAATATTTTATAAATACCAGCTAGAAGGCTATGAACATTTTTTACGATCTGCATGTGTATATATGTGTATGCACACACACACACACACACACACACACACACACACACACACACACACACACACACACACACACACACACACACACACACACACACACACACACACACACACACACACACACCATCAAGCACCATATGAGCTGCTCTTACCGAAAATTAGGTCACTTGAGGTATGGCTGACAAAACCAAGACACTGAAGCAGCTGAGGGTAGTGAAGAATCACCTATACAATAGCTTAAAGAAGTGAAGAATTTACAGGGCATCGCTAAAAATTGGAAAGGATACTTTGAAGCAATGTAGTACCGTGGAAAGAACATGGAATTTTCAATCAGAAGACCTGGGCATGAAACTTGGATCCACCCTTATTATTTGTGGGTGTGATCATTGGAAATCACTTATTTTCTATGTGTTTTAGAACATTTATCTGTAAAACAAAGATGATAATACATAAGCTACTTAATTTACTAGGTTCTTGTGAAGCTCAAATAAAATAATGTGCATAAATATATTTTCTAAGGTAAGAAGGAAGTCTGCATTATTAGTAATGGAGAAGGTCATAATATTATTGCTTGTAGTTTCAGAGGAAAGATTGGACCCAGCAGGAGGAAGATAAGAGAAGAAAGATCTTTGCTTAGTACAAGAAAGAAATTTCTAAAAACAATACTGGTTAAAAATGGAGTGGCCGCAAGAGACAATGAATTTGCAAATTTTGTGTCAAAGTCACAAAGTCATTTGCTTGGGAGGTACAAGGATTGTGAATGAAATAGAAGATATGCAGAATAATTTAAAGGTTTCTTCCAAGTTTGAAACTTTTATGAATTTGGGTAGAGAGAAAATATTCAAATATTAACAATGCAGAGAGAATCTTCCCCCTAAACTGGCTACAAGGATCCATTGTTGTGGCTATTGCAAATTCTACCCACCAATAATTTTCTAAATAAAAATATTAGCTTCAAGATATAATCATATGAATTTATACCAATTATTTATTGAGATTTTTCTCATCGTAATTACCAACATGTTAAGGCATGTGAAAGTACTATGTAATTTGAAAGGCATGATACAAACTTAGGTATAGCTATTATGACGCTACACTAAGAACTGGGTAATCTAATGATTTCACTTCCTCCTGAGACACAGGGTGGGAACTTGGATACTTTTTATTACTTTATATGACCTGAAACATTTTTTCTGTATCACTTTTAAATTTAACATCCTATGTAAGCATCAATTTCATGTCTCGACGGTACCAATGATTTCTCGGGCAAACCACCAAGGATTTTTCATAGGATCAACATTCATACTGGGCACAGGGCTGCTGCTGTCTGGTTTTGGCCTTTAGGAATTTGGTTTACCACAATACAATGCAAAGGTTGGCATTTTTCCAGCCAGGGCTACTTAATGACTTTGTGCCATTTGCTGCCACAGGAACATTTGTCTCTGCCACCATAACACGCATGAGAGATGTATTTATCATTCACTGACTCCCTTAAAATTTTGGAGTGCTTATTATGTGCTAAGCACTCTTCTCCTATGAAGTGAAAATACAGTAATGAGTAAGAAAGTCTCTGATCTTAAGGCATTTAGATAAACTGCACTCATTCCTACAAAAAAGTACAACTATTATTGTTTATGTTCAATTTATCACACATTTATTAGGAACTTGGAAGCTCAAAAATGACTGCGCTGAGTTTGACATGTCTGAAAATATTAAAAATGAATTTATTTTAATCAAGAATATAGTAATAACAGCTCTAGGAAATCAAGAAACAAAATAGATGAAATAATGTAAAGACTGTACCAAAATCACTTAATAATAAAAAAGTGTTATTTAATAAAGCTTGAATTCCATAGAATCGATTCACATGTTAAGAGAGGGAAAAAGCTGCCGGACAAAGCAGTGTAAACACAGCTTTTATACAAGGTATAATAAGTCTTAAAAACAAATTTTTACATGTTTCTTCAGCTTTCTACAGGTTAACTATTTAGCTTTAATTATTTAGCATTATGTATAACCCAATTAAATTGCTCTAAAAATAATAATAGAATATGTTGGTATTGGTAACTTTATACAGACATAATATAAAGGCATGTCTTAAAACATATTAACAACATGTACTAACTGAGTAATACATATGGGTGTGGTAGCAGCAGTGTCAACACCCTGCCTAGGATGGGCCTGAAAGTCTAATCTTCAATTGGCTGTGAACTTTCACATATATTTTGGGAAAGCTTGGAAAGTTTGATATACCTAATGAAATCCTCCCATTTATTATTCATGGAGATCAAAACGGATATATAAAAAGCAGTTTCACCATGGTTAACATCTGTAAAAATTTTCTTTCAATCCCAAGGGTCCAAGGGAAAGGCCTAGCATCTCTGTCTATTGTTAAAATAAATATGACAACAAACTGAAATTCTTAATGTTGTCAAAAGTATAGCACTGGGAATGGATGGGTGGCTAGAAAAGTGATTAAAGAAATATTAGTCTCTGCATGATTTACAATTTTGATAAAATATAATACAGATTTCACTGGAGCTACAATCCAAATATATAAAGGAAATACAATTGTTTTAATACAATGTAATCATAATATGCATAAAATGAGCAGCGTATTAGAGGTACACTTGAGTCAATTTGGAATTGAGTAAAAACCTAAAAGTCACATTCCATGTAAAATCACAGAGCAGATTTTTAAAAACAAAAGCAGACACGTTGAACACAGAAAACAGGAAAGCAGGGAAACAGGTAAGCATGCATGAGCAGAGAAATGTTTTGAAAGTCCAGCATTTCACAAGCAAAATATCTTAATCGAGTGACAAGTTATTTCTACCAAAAGTGCATTATCTTCAGGCAGAAATGACAAAGACAAATCCTACAAACGGCCCCATTCTGTGTAGTGTGCATAGTTCAGGAAGCCTACAGCTTTGTCTAAACAACGAATGACTGTGGTTTCCAAAACCTTTAATCTGTGTTTCCAATTATATCACAGAAAGTACAGAGAACACATTTCACACTCCCACATTATATATGTAGTACCATGAGACAGTTATCTATAAGGTCCGGTCTTTGGTTTAACTGCAGACTTAAAGATAGCTGGAGGGCATGCAGGAAAACCTTTCCTTCACCTGTGCTTATCACCACCAACACCAAATAGTTATGGGGGAGGGGTAAATTCGGGATTGTTGACTCAGAAATCTCTAATTGAACCCTAAATTCCTTTGTTAAAAGATTGATGAGTTCTTCAAATATAAGTGGTAGAGCAAACTAAACCAATAGTATGTCACTTCAACAAGCTGTCTATTATAAATCATAGAGTACATGTAGTCATTCAATAAATAGTTCCTATCAGCATTAGGGTAATAGTAAAATTCTGAAAAGCAAGCATTAAGGATAAGTTCTTAAATGGACTAAGTCTTGAATAGGTGTTGATTGAAGACCTTGACTCTAGAATTTCTAAAATACATTCACCTAGGTCAAGAAATTATAATGGAAAGTATTTTTTAATATCAATTTTGGGTATCATAAAAAGGAATTTTTACATATTTTCGTATATTTTTCCAGAAAGGCAAGTAAAATAGCCAAGGATAAATACATACAAATGATACATCTTCTACAATTTAGGTCAGATTTTTCAAACTCAAGTTATGACATATTTAGCAGAGTTGTGAAATCAATTGAATGCATCATGACCAGCATTCTTAAAAAAAGAAAAAAAGAAAAAAAGAAAGAAAGAAAAGGAAAACGTAACAGTGATTTCATACGTTAAGGTTACGTATTACATATATATCACATTTTACTTTATTTTTAATTTTTTATTGAAATACAATTGATTGTACATATCTGTGGGGTACTGCATTGAATATCAATACCTGTGTGCAATATGTGATGCTCAAATCAGGATAATTAGTATATTCAACATTACAAAATGTAATCATTTTTTGTGGCCCTTCACCAATGTATATCACATTTTAAAATGTGATCATGTGTATAAGCATGATCATACTTAAAAATTTTTCCTTATGGTGGGGTCTTAGTCAGAAAATTTTAAAAATACCTATTTAGGGGACAATGGCTTAGAATGAGAACATGTCAGTAAATATGACCTTAAAATAAAGGTAACACTTATCTGTTGGCTACTGCATGCCAAACACTGAGCATTTGATTATTTAATACAATAATACAGGGCAGAAACTTTCATTATTCGTATTTTGTGGGTAAGAAAACTTGCCCTGGGTTATATAGGTAGATTAGTGGTAGGAAGGGAATTCGAGCCAGATCTGCAGCATGCTAAAACCACAAGAACACAATCCCCCTGCAGGGAGGACTCAGTAAGGAATCTTGGCCAAGGTCAAGAACGGAGTAGCACCCAAGGCCTTAGAGGAATAAATACTATTGTTAACGTGGATGATGTAGTTCGTATCTTAAAACATTGTTATAACCAAGCACCCATGACTCTGTGTTATGTGTGGGTTATGGCAGCTTGTAAGGAAAATAAACCTAAGCTTACTTTAAACTGTGCTTCTTAGCTTGACTTGTTCATAGCCTTAGGGTTGCTGATACTTTTGGGAAAGCTGAACCAGCTTAGCCGCTTACAGCTTACGCATTCAACGACTCTTTTTCCTTAAATCAGAGCATACTCAACATTAGAAGAACATGCTGTATACTAGGAAGTAGAATATGTGATTTGAACTAAAGAGTTGTTTTAACTTAAAAAAGAATTAAAAAACAAAAAAGCTTGGCTTTTTCCTTAAGAAGCATTAAGTTGGTGAAGCATAGACAAAATTTGAAATACTAACTTTCAAAATAACTTAAGTCAAGAATTAGTTTAGGATAAGGGAACAATTTAGAAAAAACAAAAAAAGAAAGAGCGAGAAAGAGAAAGAAGGAAAGAGAAAAAGGGGGAGGGAGAGAAACTGCTGCTTCTTTCCTTGGTGAATATCTAATATTTTTCATAAACCCTTTTGCTTTTTATTAATAAGATAAAAATATATTTATACTTCATCTGAACTTCTAAGTAAAGGATCTTGCATTAACAGAAAACTCACAACTTCAAACTCTAAGTATCCTCCAGGTACTCATTCTATTATCGGCAGTTTTAGAAATAAAAAAGCTAAATCATAGGAAAAATTATAGAAGAGAATAAGAATGTATTAAATGTTTGCCAGGCACATTGTTAGTTACTTTGATACACATACCAAGACACAATCTCCAGTTATCTTTTCATAGCCCACATGCATTTGATTCACAATTTTCTAATGGCACAAGATCGCAGAGTATCAGTATGGAAACTGAACAAAGGACAAAGACAAGTCATTATCCTAACTGACCTTCAATTAACTGACCTGTTTAACCACCTTGCCTATGTATACAAAGCATGCTGATTGTGATACCCAGAAGTCACTGAAGGCTACTGCCTATCATAATCCCTTCTGCTTCTACCAGATAAATGTTACACTTACCAAGAGACAGTTTTATTTGTTCTCAAAACTATTTATATCAGTAGTCCTTATTATTGTAATTATTAAGTTATTTTTTTTCTTTCATACTTATTTATTTATTTATTTTTATTTTTTGATTATTTTATTCTTTTTAAATTTTATTTTGTCGATATACATTGTGGTTGATTATTGTTGCCCCTTACCATAACCTCCCTCCCTCCTCCCTCTCCTCCCTCCCCCACAACAATGTCCTTTTTGTTTGCTTGTCATATCAACTTCAAGTAATTGTAGTTGTTATATCTTCTTCCCCCCGTTTATTTTTGCATGTGTGTGTGTGAATTTATATATTAATTTTTAGCTCCCACCAATAAGTGAGGATATGTGGTATTTCTCTTTCTGTGCCTGACTCGTTTCACTTAATATAATTCTCTCAAGGTCCATCCATGTTGTTGCAAATGGCAGTATTTCATTTGTTTTTATAGCTGAGTAGTATTCCATTGTGTAGATATACCACATTTTCCGTATCCACTCATCCGATGATGGACATTTGGGCTGGTTCCAACTCTTGGCTATTGTAAAGAGTGCTGCAATGAATTATTAAGTTATTTAAATATTATGTAACCCAATCAAATATGAGTTGCTGCCTCTTTGAAAACACACAAATGCTTTGTAAGAACTCCATATAAAATGAGTTGCTATAAAAATTTGCTGTTAAATTAGGTTTGAGACAGATAACTGTAAAATATAAGAGGAAAAACCTCATACAATCCTACAGGAATTCTGCATTTAGATTGCTCTAAAAGATATCTTTGGGTTCTCATTTTTCTTAAAGAAACTAAAGCTGAAAGTCATCACTGAGGCATTACAGCTATAATTTTTTGGAAGAAATACAACAGAACTCCAATCAGCAAATCCCTAATTTAAAAAAATAAAAAAAAAGAAAAGAGAAAAAAAAAAAGTATTGGCCTTAAATGAAGAGTGGTGAAATTGAAATTAAATGTTTATGAATATGCATATCATTTTTGTAATTCTCCACCTGAGCTACTCAAGTCAACTACTGTACCAACTATTAGCCCAGATGTTCATAAGCCGGCCTCCACTGAATTCTAAAATTAAGAAACACTTCAAAAATATCATATTGTACTATCTTTTGCTTTGAAAATAGTTTAATTTTTACAAATTATATAATTAAATTTAATGTGTAAATACTACCACATACCATACCTGTTGGAACCAAATTATACAAATTTTGCATGAGAACAGATTTAGTAGCACTGAAGTCATCAATCTATTCTAGAGAAATGAAGGGCTTTTTAAGCAATCAGTTCTGAATCTTGACATCAGTTTGAAGCTATAGATTATATCTTGAGCTCTTAGCATCCTAAAACTTCATTAATCTCTGTCTTGGAAGCAGCAAAGTCTTATTCATGGATTTATTTATAGTGACTATGTTTCACACATCCACTTGGAATCCCACATCAAGAACAGTGATTTGTGGTATTATTTCTGACTTTGCAATCTTTAATCTATGATAGATGTTTTACTATAAGCTGCATCACACTACAAAATTTTGGATGAAGAAGATTATGAGATGAGATCATCTAGTTCAGAATAAAAGTTTCCCTCCTGACCTAACAATATTCTAAAGCCATTTTGTGATACAAAATACATGCTCCTCTTGTTATTCTTGATTGAGCCATTTTTAAATCTACGTGCTAATGAAACATCTTCTTATTTATGAATGTCTTTTCATATAACACTTTTAATTAAATGCCTCCTATGATATTCTATATTTTTATCTATTTGAAATTTCTTACTGAGGTGGGTAGATGGTATCAACGTCAGTTTCCAGGTTGTGATATTATACATAGGCAGGATGTGATATACATACTTAGGCAAGATGTTACAACTGTGGAAAATTAGATGAAGAGTACACAGGATCTCTCTCTATTATTTCTCAATTATAATAATTGATAATTATTTCAAAATAAAACCTTAAAAAAGTTCTTATTGAGCAAAATTGATTGTGAGGTAATGTACTATGGTTGAAATTATGGGTTTTAACGTAATTCTTCCAAGTTATTTGCTTTGAACCTTAGACAAGCTGCACCCTCTCTCTGAACATACTTCCTCCTAGGTAAAATTGGAATAATTTCTCATGGAGTTATTGTAAAGACTAAATGAGATGACTTACAGAAAGAACCCAATACAAAAGTAAGTATTCAAAAAATGGTATATACTATCATTATTTACATCGGAAGCTGTGTGTTTTTTTAATAAGCTTAATACAAACTTATAGAGATGAATATGAACATAATGAGCCAGTCCCTGACTTACAGTGGTTCACCACACGATTTCTGAATTTACAGGGATGCTACAGTGACATACATTCTGTAGAAACAATGCTTTGGATTTTGATCTTTTATTTTTATTATTTTTATTATTATAAAATAGGCTAAATGTTAGATGATTTCACCCAATTGCAGGGTAATGTAAGTGGTCTAAGCATGTGTTGGGAAAACAGAATAGCTTGGTCAGGGCCCTTGCCTCAGGACCAGTTCGGTGTGGTTCAGCATCCTTTGTAAGCAAATTGTGTGTGGGTGTGTGTGGAGTTAGTGAGCACGTGTGCCAATGTATCTTTTTAGTTTTGTTGCTATTCTTGTGTTTTTCAGAGAGAGAGAGAGAGTTTGGTGAAGCAGGCAGGTGGGCATCGGCCTCAGGTGTCTGCCTGGCACAGCCATGCTTTCCAACCTATGGTTCCAAGGACCTTTTGGCCGGTTACCTAGCTCACAGACCTGCATGAAGGGGTCTGGTGACCCAGCCTGGCATGTGTGGGTTCTGGTAACCCAGCCTGGCGTATGAAGGGTTTGTGACCCAGTCTGTGAATGGGCTTGAGGGGTCTGGGAGCTCCAGACCCAGCCTTAACTCAACAATCAGCCCAATTGGCACGATCACTGGCAGGGAAAAGAGCCAGATAACTAGCATGGTTGCCTAGCTTTACAATTGGCATCACAAATAGGATCAAGAGCTAGACAATTGGTGTTGTGAAGATTCTAGGCCTTAGCCTAGCCAGACAGCATGTTTAAAGTAGGGCAGGAGAAGATGTGATGTTCAGTAGGTTGGGTATTTTATATGCCTTTTTGACTTAGTGATATTCTCAACTTAAGATGGGTTTATTGGGATGTAACACCATTGTAAATTGAGGAACATCTATAGTTAAAATCCAAAAATCACATAATGTCTCTAAGTCAAATGAAAGAATACTTACTTTAAGCAAAATCACATCTTGTCACAGTTTGACAATATAATAAAAGAAGTAAAAATCTGATGCAAAGGGCACCACCACAGAAAGGTCTGAGGATCATACCAAAAGACTATATGACTTTTTAAAGAGCTAAGATCCTTAAATTGCTCAGTGACATAGAATGATGCCATGCTCTTAATGCCAAATAAAAACTGCAGCATGGCAGAGGAAACAGTGAAGGGCAAGTGAAGTCTTTTTCTATAATTAGGAATTCTGTGGAAGAGAAAACATAACTGAGATACCCAAGACTTGGGGAAACCAACTTACATATGCAGTAAGAATGCACACCTTCCCAATTAGTAGTATTGTCAACTACAAAAGGTAGTCAAATGTACCCCTCTTGACATTTAGTCATAAAATATGAAAACTTTTTGGAATTCCAAAAGGCAACAAAGCAGCATGTGAACACCACATTCAGAGATAAGTCAGTACCCTGCAGAAGACCAAGTCTGAAAGGGATCCCTTTGGCTTCAAGATCTTGTATGCCTGGATAGACTTGGGAGTTCTTTGCATTACAGTACCTTTATCAATAACAGGACTAATATACCACAAAGCATCACTCAACATCTTCCAAAATGAAAGGAAAATATTTGTGTCAGAATGCTTGACATGACTTCTCAGGAACCTCATCCAAAGGATGTGTCATATATTTCAATACCTTCTCACACAGGTATTGAAAGTCAAGTTTTGGCATGTCTCTCTAACACTTCAATGTCTTGCATATTTCTTTCTCTAAAACAACTAATTACACTTAATGCTATTTCATTATCTTATACCCAGCAGGAAAGTGTCTTTAAACAAAAAAACAAAAACAACCTGTCAGAATGTTACTCCACTGGAAAAAGGGATTTCTTTAGCAATGCTATAAAAATTTAAAAGCAGAATTTCAGAAGAGGTATTAGACACTGCTTAAGCTAATTTGGAGCCTTCCATATTTATTTCCAATTCGCATCTCAGATTGTATTTTAGGGTCTTAGATAATTGCCACTTCAATGTCTTTCCTACTATTCTGCCATAAGTTTAAAAAAAAAAAAAAAAAACGTTTTGATATAGACCATGGCTTTCTTAAACATCCTGCCTTGGAAGTACTTAAGAAAATTCAAACAGTCTTTTAAAGCAAGAAATGACAGCCTTAATCCCTTGCCTGAGTAACCATTTGCAGTGGAGAACACAAGGAAAGGTACTAGCCAGGTATTTCCATAATGGCTTTTATTCACACTTAGAGAAAACCCGAGTGAGCTAGAGTGGTAGCACCTAAGCAGAGGCAGGACCTTTGTCGTGGGGTGGCCGTGACTCAAAGACATCCTGGAATTTCCCTTCTTGGTTCTCTGGGGCCTTTGGTGGCCTACAGGCAGCCACCTACAAACAGCTGCAAAAAGAGATTTCACCCATATATTTGTCCTTAGATTTGTGTTTTCTCCTCTATTCATTCTAAATATTTGAGTGTCTACTATATTTCAGACACTGTGCACAAAACTCATAATTTCAAACTAAAGCTGCTGTGAGTCTTCTGCATTCCAGAGTGATGTACTTGGTAGATGTTTAATAGAAGACTTCTTACTTCTTTTCAATTTTACTTTTCTATCTCTTTGTATAAATTTTAGCCATCAAATTTTCCTTAATAACACAATTCTGAAAAATTTGGCACAGACAAGATTTCTAAGATACACCCATCGAGGACCTGAGTAATTACTCAGTAGTGATGGAAGCTGACTGGTATGTAAAATACTGACTGTATTTGCACTTTTACTTTTTATTTTCATATTAAAAGTGACTTTTAAAGAAGCTTAGGTCTTACACGCATTTGCCTTTTACAGATAACTCATGTGAAGCAAGTATAATTTATCCCTCAGTATTTACTACCATTGTCACTTACTAACAAAAAAATCAGTAAATTCTAACTTAGTTTGCCAACTTCTCAGTTTCCAAAGTATCCATGACTTCGTAATCAACATAAATAGTACGTAGATATTTTAATTGAAAAATAATGGTTTGGAGGTTCCTCAAACAAACACAGATAGATCTACCATATGACCCAGCTATCCCACTGCTGAGAATATACCCAGAGGAATGGAAATCATCATGCTGAAGGGATACCTGTACTCCAATGTTTATTGCAGCACTATTTACAATAGCCAAGAGTTGGAACCAGCCCAAATGTCCATCATCAGATGAGTGGATAAGGAAACTGTGAAATATCTACACAATGGAATACTACTCTGCTATAAAAAAGAATGAAATACTACCACTTGCAACAACATGGATGGACCTTGAGAGAATTATATTAAGTGAAACAAGTCAGGCACAGAAACAGAAATACCACATGTTCTCACTTATTTGTGGGAGCTAAAAATAAAGAAATAAATAAACACACAAACAAATAAGGGTGGGGAAAGAAGACACAACAATCACAATAATTCCTTGAACTTGTTAAGACGTGAACAGATATGATGTGGAGGGTGAGGGGAGAGAAGAAGAGGGGAAAAGGAACAGGTAAAGGGTCACAAAAATCAACCACAATGTATATTGAGAGGTTAAAATTTTTAAAAAAAGAGATCTTAAATTTATTTTTCCTTTCTTAATGATCTTCCTCATATTTCCCAAACCTGTCTAGAAGCAGCCTGGCTTTAGGAGAATTAGGAAACTTGTAATTAATATCCTCACTACTAAATATGTGACTTTCTCTGAGTCTTAATCTGAAAAGTGGTAATGACATTGCATTATGGGGAATAAATGATTAAAAGCACCCATTATAAGGCTTAGCACTTATTTCAATCTATGTCCACTCTCTCTGCCTGACTCAACTCTTTTCAAATTGATACCATTAATTACTTCCTTTCCAATAACTTAGAATATATATGCCTTTCAAAATTAACCTCTTCAGAAGTACATAACATGAGGGGCCTATGGTTCATTTGGGAGAGTGTGGTGCTGATAACACCAAGGCCACAGGTTCGGATCCCTATATAGGGATGGCTGGTTAGCTCATATGGGAGAGCGTGGTGCTGACAACACCAAGTCAAGGGTTAAAATCCCCTTACCAGTCATCTTTAAAAAAAAAAAAAAAAAGAAGTACATAACACTAATTGCATTTATCCTTTAATTTCGTTCTAAGACTGTCAGAGGATGTAAGAATTGACAGTTATATAGAAAATCAGATTAATTTGATTTCAAAGTCGTCTTAAATAAAAATACAAGTATATCATCTTAGTTAGAGATAGGTAAAATTTTAAAAAGCTCCAGTTTTAATATTCAAAGCATTCAAACACATTAATAGCATCACTCCAACTGACAAACATTTGTAGACTATTATGACTGCCTTTTCTCAGACGTATCAACCACACGATGAGTTGTTTGGTTACACCTACCATGTGTAATGAATGAAGCATGGTTGGTATCCCGGTGGATAACACTAGACATAATACCAATATTCAAACAGAGTGCAAGATATGTTAAGCAGCTAATCAGTATCAATCCCTGTCTATGCCTTTCTAACATTAAAGAAGTAAACATAATATTAGCATAACCATGCAAAGCATCTTCTACTGGGGTTTATTTCATCCGGCATGGGACTGTAAGAGTTGTTCCTTGAGAGCCAATTATAGCACATGACACCTGAGTCCTCAATACACTTGTACAGAGTTTCTGAATATTTCGTGAATAAAATATAAAGTTATCTTTAACAAGGACATCAATATATGAATTCCATGAATAAGAAAAAAAAAAAGAATAAAACAATGGTAATTTTGGCTCTGTTCTCTTCTGAAATTATTGATTCTAAAGGCATTTTAAAAATGCATAATCTTTTAAGGCCAAAGAAAATCAGGAAGGAACCAACAGCAATAAACTTTTGAAAACTGAAAAGCAGGTAGATGTGTGCTCATTGGATTGGTGGACCTAACAAAGTCTGGCAGGTGGCAAAGACAATAAGCATTCTGAGATACAGTAGTCCCCCTTACCCACAGGGGATATGGACCAGGACCCCCAGTGGATGCCTGAAACTGCGGATACTGAATTACTGTCAATCGGAACATGTTTCTGTTCATGTCTTCCACCCGCAAATTTAATGCCTTTTCCATCTTGAATAAGCACTTATCACACACTGTGGCCATAACTTCTGCAGTCTGAGGTGCCACAGCAAAACTACCATCATTTTTTTTTTCCTTCTTCACAATTTCAAGATTCGTTCTTACTGTAGATCTCAGCAACCTCAGCATACATTCTTTTTTTACTTTCCTTATTAAGGGAAGAACTTTTAATTTTCAGTGAAAGGATGCACTGCTGCTTCTCTTTGGCATATCCAAATTGCCAACATCACAACGTTTGCCCTTTGGGGCCATTATGAAGTAAAATAAGAGTTACTTGAAAACAAGCACTGCAATACCATGACCGTCATTCTGATAACCAGGAAGACTACTAAGTGATGGCAGGGTGGGGAGCACATACAACGTGTGAAGGGGGTCAAAGGATGATTCACTTCCCCAGTGGGATGGCCCGGAACAGCATGCGAGTTCACTATGTTTCTCACAATGGCGCAATTTAAAAGTTATGCTTATTTCTCTCGTTGTCCACTTAATATTTTTAGACTGCAGTTGACCGTGGGTAACTGAAGCCACAGACAAGGGGGAAGGCTGCTGTTCATGAAAAAACAACCAAAAAGCTGTGGAATGTGGTGGCATTCCCAAGGACCTATGGAAGTGGGAATAACAGTGGGGCCAAAAACATGAGGACTGGTTGGAAATCTGTTAATGAAACTGCCACACACCACAAATTTATTTCCCCTCTTGGCAGGAAATGTGTTCCTTGGACAAAATAAAACTGAAGATTTACAGACTGGGAAACTCAAGGAGAGCTGGAAGTGGTGATATTATTCTGACTATGGGGGTATGAGGGAGGTAGAGTAGATATTTTTATATTTAATGCTGACACTGTCAGTCTAATCCACTCGGCTCCCAGTTCAAAGGATCGACAACCAGGATTTACAGTCCTAGAAAGCAGATTGGAGGAGTCAGGGTTTTGAGTCGAGGAACTGGCCCAGCCAGCTCACAGTACAGTAAAGACCGTAGTCAGAAAGCTCATGCACATATACAGAACGTGCAATCAGCTTTCAAGAGGCCAACTTGAATTCTAGACTTAGCCATGTCTTCATTTAAGTTTGAGGGTTTAATACAGGCATTTTCAGTTATGCAAGATCACAAAAATTTTTATCTCTGATGCTCCATTTCCTTAGTAACTTCATGGAAGTTTTACTCCCTTCCCAAACGAGGAAGTAAATCAAGAGAGAGGAAGACCAAAAATCCAGCAAACAAAGATCTAATGAAAGAAAATGGCAAAGGGATCACGGCGGAGGGCGATCTCAAGGGTGACAGTAGAGCAGCAGATGTAAAGAACAACCAGTCCAAAGGGGAGGAGGGCAGATTGTTCCAGTAAAGATACTTCAAGAGGATGAAATTATTAGAAAACTTAATGTGTCGGACACATTACACGATCTGAAGACTTACACGACCTGAAGAACAGTTAGGGGACGAATCAGTGGTAAATATAAAAGCTAAGCAAACCAAGAAAAAAATACAACTCTAGGGAAAGCAAAAAAGGGCAGGAAAGGAAATGTAGTTATAGTATATACTTCATGTCTTATCTGTAAAAAAAATTATTATGTGGCCACCATAATGTACACGATGAATTTGGATCTGAAATAATTAGGATATAATAGATGACGGGGTGATAGGGAAACATCTATGTGTCTGGTAAATGTAGGAGGGTCAAAGAAAGTGATAACCTCATCTTCCAGGGTGTGAAATCAATAGATAATTCTTAAAACTAAAGAACCAAGAAGCTGCAACAAAAGCATGTTAAATGAAGTTGTGCAGGTAAATTGGAGCAGTTAAAAGAACTGGAGGTGCTTGCCTACAAGGAATAGGAAAAGAGTTTAGGCAGGGGAAAGTGGTATGAAGTGCTATTTTTGTAACAAGCCTAAGAGAAACATTTGCCTTTTAAAACTATGTGCCAGATTAACTTGACAAAAATTTAAATTAAGTGTAAAAAAAGGTCTTAAGAAAATGAAGAATGTTTCTTGACTGTTAGAAATGTCTTGTTTTACTAACAGTGTCCTATCACAATGTAGAATGAGTGAATATCTATTCTACAACGGTGCTTCAATGCTGGAAATATGCTATCTGGAAATTACCAGACAAGTTTGGTGTTGAACAAAAAAAAAGAAGGCAGAGGACAATCTATTATAGTTCCATGGGTAACAAGACACTGACAATTGACAAAATTGATAGTCTTTAATATAATGCCCAGAAAATTTGGTACAATAAATGTAAGTACTAAAAACTGAAATATATCCATATAATTCTATGGAAAAGTCCCACTCTTTTTGCAATCCTGAAAAACAGAGAACACATGGTTGCATTAGCTATTAAATATGTATGCAGAATTTCCATACTGTTCCATAAATTATTCATGTTTGTTTAAATATAAAAAATATTTCCCCCAAATCTTGTAGTAATACTCACTGCATTGTGCTCAATGTATATTTTAGAGCAATTTCCACCTCAAAATTCAGTGAAGAGAACTTCTTGTATCAGAATCTCTGAGCATGTTTGATGAAAATGCAGATACTGGACACCACCCCAGACCAAGAGAATACGAATCTCTGACATCTGAAAATACGCATTTTTAATACGCTCTTGAGAGATTTTTATAACATATCTGATATCAAATTTATACTGGATAACGCCCAGGATTTTTATTTATTTGATTGCTTATTTTTTTCTTTAATCTACAGCTTATAACATCCCTGTGTTCTCGACAATCACCTCTCTTCCTTCTCAAAATTTTTTCAAACCATTTATGTGATATTTATCCATATACTATACTTATATAGGTGTATATGTTTTTCCCTAAAACGAGATAAGTTACCAGAGACCCAGGGCAATATCATGCACATCTTTAAATTCACAACAAAATATCAGATATCCCCTCAAAAATGTTTGTTGAAAGAATTAATGTGAAAATGGATGGAGACATTGAAGAAAAAATATTGAATTTATAATTTTAACTTGCACCAAAGTTATTGGCAGAGAACAACCCTCTTCATCAGTTTTAGGTTGCCATATGAAGTCTAAGCTTTTAAATTTTTGTGGCTTTAGATATAAAATATGACTCAATCAAGTCTCAAGCTTTTCATTAGCCTAAATTTTAATTTTTACAACTCCATTGTAAAACAACTTAAAATGGTCTGCCTACCTTTTACCGTTCCTATGGCAGGTAGTACTGTTTGCCTTTTTCTAACTACAAATCATAGCATCTGTGAAATACTTTCTTAGACCTCAAGGAATTAACTGCAACAAAAGAAATTGATAGAAATGGAAGAGAGATGCCATGATCTTCATACAAAAGAGAGCATTGTGACCATGGGATAGAAGTTGAATTGAAAAATACATTAAATAGCTTTAAGCCAAGTAAGAATTTAGTCTCTGCCGCAATTGTATAATTTCTTTGATGCAATAAAATACTGTCATCTCAAGACTCCTTGCATAAATATACATGTACGTTGTATATTTTAATAAAATTCAAGTCATTCAACAAATGCTTCAGAATACAGTATAGATATACAGCATTTGAAATACCTCTTCCATTCTCTGAATACTACAAAAAATTTTAAGAACGAAAGTTTTCCTTAATTTTCTCTTCAGGTATATAAAACTTTATTTTGAAATAAATTTTCAAGTAAATGTTCACTTACTAAAATCACTCTAACACAATAAAATGGAAATGCACTACAATTTGTTGTAAAGATTTAACACTTTAAAAATCTTGAGTACATCCTGCCACTAATGTTTTTTTCTATAGGATTAGTGTTATGATCTTGCTTTAAGTATTTTTATTCCAGGTATGCTTCTTATTTTCTAAGTAAGAAAGTGACCAATGAATTTGAAACCTTGTTTGAAAGTTGGTTGGAATTTTTCTTAACCTGAACATAAAAGCAAATTTGGCATTCAGTTAAGGCTTTTCTTCATATGATATTAACAGTGAAATAACCTACTGGCATATGCCAGAAGGGATGGAAAAAAAATCTTCTCTCCCTCTCACTTCAATATTCACTGAGCCGCTTTGTTCTCCATATCTTGTATAATTAATAACTACTTTGGCAATCAGTCATGCATTCCTTAATGGCACCTCAGGCATCAAGTGGCCTTCCAACTCTCCCCACAGAAACCGTACACCCTTCTATGTGGCACACTGGCTGGTATATTGACTTAACTCTGGATAAGTCATTTATGAAATCACTATTTAGGAAAATGCATAGTTGGGTACAATGTTAACGTACTATTCTATATTAATATTTAATCTCTCAATATAGTTATTCAATAATGAGAATAAAAAAATTCAATATCCAAACAAGTGTCACTCATACATATTTTAAAAATGCATGTTTCTTAAAAAGTAAAATTATAAAAATAATAGATCATATTTGAAAACAACTTAATAAGAGATGAGTTCCACTGCATTCTGGCATTTAAAGTACTCTTCAGTTCATTCATCAGTTCCTCCCCCACCTTTATTGCAGGCAATAAAGAAAACAGGGCAAAAATATATGAAGTCAATTGCTATAGTGGCTATACTATCAATTTCTCTTAATCTACTTTTATTAAGTGGAAAAACAGTAAGTAAATTGTTGTAAATATATATTATCTTGGTAATTTTGATCGGAAACCTTAGATTAATACAATTTAAAATTATAATATTCAACAAAATCATTTAAGAAAAATCAGTGATGATTTAATCATTTTCATAATGCTAACCAGATTGGAAGAAGAGAAAGAAAATCCTCAGATTTCATAAACATTAAAAGAAAACATACTACAAGTAGCATTATGCCCAAGAAGAATAGTTCTATATATTAAGACTAAAACTACTAAAAGATTCGGATTAGGATTTGTACATTTTATTTAAGAAATAGGCAGAGTTTTTTGCAGCAATTTTCTAACAAGACCATGCAGTATTTTCTATATTTAAGACCATGAAATAAAACATTTAATAAGGTCTTTTGATACTGAAGGAAAAGATGATATTTTTAGCCTTTGTCGGTTTCTTAACATTTTAAATTATGGTGCTTATGCTACACTACACAGAGTAAAACATATATAATCTATTATAAATTACTCCAAAATTAAACAAGAAATTTTCTTTTCTTTCTAAGAAATCTGAAATGTGTTCTGGGCTCTCACTGTGTGTGGCCTCCAAGCAGAAACAAGCTTCTACTGTTTTATTTCAGTTTTGCTTCATTTCTTCCCAAACAATCTCTCACTGCTAATCTACCAGGCCTTTTTTTTTTAAGTGGGAAGGAAAAACAAAAATCAAAGATATTATTAACTCCTTAGGTACAATCAAAAAACCCGAATATAAATCATTTGGCATCAATTTACATAGATGTATTTTTCATTATTTATTAATGAGGCATGACTAGAGAATAATATTTCCATAAATAATTCTCTGAAACAGCATTAAAATACTAAAGTTTTAAATTTATGTAGTAAATCTAGCACTATTTTTTAAAAAACTATATCTAGCTATAACTTCAGGTAAATGTCTTATGCTAAAGTTAGTTTTAAAACTAAATTTAGTCTGACATGGAGAGATTAATTTTATTTATGTCTTATCCTAAGGTACCTGGGAGTCAAGAAAATGATACTCAAATCATAACATTATAAAGGACACTGCATATATTTATAAAACATTTATAAAATCTTTAAATGTTAGATTAACATCACTTTTTCAAAATAATGTCATCCCTTGTTAACTCTATGCTCTATTATTCATTAAGTGAGGGGAAAAAAGAGTAAGTAGATCATCCTGCAAGGGTAAACATAATTTTTAATGGACAACTGTGTAGCAAAAACTGCTTCTAAGAATATGAACTAAACTCTATCTAATATGTATTAAATTCTACCTCTAGGACACATGGTATCAGAACAAGGAGTATTAAAGATTGACCAGAATTAGACATACATTCATGCTTTTAAAGAAGGCTGCAGAGTTATCTCTACTTGTAAAATATAAAAAATTTAAAGCAAACTTTCTCCATAATTCATCCTAGGAAAAAAGTGATTAAACTCACTTAATTTTTCTCTGTATATGAATAGTTGCAAAATATTCATTGAGTTGATTATTAAAAAAGCTTGTAAGGCTGATTATACACATTAGTGGTTATAAAATCTTAAGTATGCAGTAATTTCTTTAGCTACAATGGATGTTCCACTAATTCTCCACCTCTCCCACCCCAAATAAAAGAGGAACAAGTGCAACTCTTTAAGTAGAGCAAGACTATGCCCTTGGTAATACAGCCCAATATGTAAAGACCAAAAGAATACCGTGATTCTACAGTTTTCTAGTTTATGAATCATCTCTATTGTGTGACATCGACAAAGGAAACATATAGTAAATGAGAGGTTAAGTACAATTTCGCATGGGTTTTAGACCACTTTAAGAGGAAATGGCTGAATTTCTAGGAAATCTCAATGAGCCGCTGCCGTGTGACTGGCATTTGTTAGGCACTCATAATAAACCTCAATGTAGGAAGTCAATAATAGGCACTCATAACAAACCTCAATGTAGGAAGTCAATAGTTTACTAAGGACTTGTGGTTAATATTATTTTTATTATGACAAAGTTAAGAAACCATGGTGGCCAGTGGCCCCTAAGCTCCTATTTTGCAGTGGTGGGTTTGCAATCAGTGAAATCATTGCCTCTGGGGAACTCGATGTGCTAATGAAGGTAGAGTCCTACATTGCCTAATTAGTGGCAAAAGGGGAAAAAATAGTATCAGAAATGATCAGGGGGCTTGGAGGGGCATTTGCCCCTACACAAATGCCACAAGAACTTTTAAGTCTGCTTGCCAAGAGACAAGGAATTTTAAGTCTGTGTGCCAAGAGGTGCACTTTCTTCCTTTAGGCTTTTATTCATCTGATACACAGATAAGATTAGGAACTAGTGGGGGGGGGGTACATGGAGGGAGGGATGTCATTTATGAATATACAATAATAATGCTAAACATTCTTCAAGACTTAAAAGCATGATCACTTGTCAAATTCTTACTCATCCCATCTTGTCCCTCTGCAGGCAGTTATTAAAAGTAGAATGAATGTGGCTATAGGTAAGGAGAGATATATGGAACCAATGCAAAGGACAGGTGAAGTGACAGATACACTGTTAAAGTAAATTTAAAGACAAAGAACCAAAGCTTGTAAAATTGTAAAATTCATATATTAATAATTTCTCCAGAAAGCAATCCCTAAAATTAACACTTATTAGGCAATGTAGGACTCTACCTTCATGCTGTTTCTTCCAGTCCAAGGCCTGCTGTTTCCCTAAACACAGTCAGATTAATTATAAGATCTATGCATTTCTTCACCTATCTCCATTATCTACAGCACAGTGAAGGTCAATTTAGTGGCCATGCAAAGCACGGCTTAATAGAAGCCAGAAGAGTTGACAACAGCCCAGTAAGATTCATATTTCTAATTTATCAAACTATTTCAATAACCATTTGAAAATGTACTGAATTACATTTTAGTGATGGGACCAGTGACACACATTTGACCTAAAGTCTCTCAGATGCAGTGTCTGGTCTCAATCACAGTAAATCTCTGGTATTGAGTCACACTCAGGTGCAGGGGCTTTTTAGGGCCAAGAGGATGTGTGGCACTTTCAGTAGATCTTTGTGGTTCTTCACCTCATCACAAGGCTCATGAATCTGATATGCATTTACAGATATACAAGTGTCAGTGAATCGTCTATTAGTTAAGCTGGGGTGACTGAGTTGTATGATCAATTCAGCATTTAATTATTATTCATTGAGAAACTATAACGTACTCAGAATTGAGTTAGGTTAATCTGTGTTTTTTCAGTCTTTAGATACTACATTTAACCTGCATAACTCCTTGGGTGACACAATCACATAACCTACATGGTCATAAAATCAAAGAGAAAATCAAGAAGAAAAACCCTTAGTGGTAGCATAGCATATAAACATTTTAGCTTTCATGTTTTATTCTGCAGCAGGATAGCATATTGCTATTTATATGCATTTAAATTAATATAATATAAAGATAGTAGCTAATTTAAAATATAAATAATCTCTTTCGTTTAACGTTTATATTTGTCACAGGTTTGAAACGAATAAAACCTTTGCTCTCATAAAGACCTACTACTGTTTTATACAAAAATTTAATTATTCCATATTTAAATATTTAAGAACCTTAGGTGTACTGACACCCAAACTGAAAGTGTGAACTCTATCAGTTTATGAAAGTATGGCTGTGGCTCCCAAGGCCAACTTAGGTCAAAAAAATTAAACTCATATGTTCTGTGAAGCAGGATACTGGGAATATATGTTAAATAGATTCTTATGACTTAATCAAGCAAATGATCACAGTATGAAAGAATTGCGTTCAATAGTGTTTTTAAAAATGTACATCCTTATCTACTATTAACATTTTTCATTTCTGGGTAAAAGTATTAATTTTATTAAATTTAAATTTAAAAATTTTTTAAATAATTAAATTAAGAAAAGTTTTGAAAATTATCAAAGGAAATAGCAGAGAATCTGTACTGGCAAAAAAATAATTCAGAATGGAATAGAGATATGAATATTTTAAATAACTGATATAAGAAAACTGAGCAAGATTCAAAATACAAACTTGTATAACATATTTTAGAGATATATCATTTAACTTCAATAATACACAATAAATCATTCCACTACTACTAAATGAATAATTATCATTTTCAAACTTCTGTTTGTGTTTTATTGTTTCATTTTAGCTGTATTTTCAACCAATACTTAAAATTCCTTCATTTAATCACTCACCTAAATAGTTTCCCCACAATCATGTTGCAGGTAATAAAAAAGGGAAATTTCTACTTAATGATATAGTATGAGTATAGTATTTGAAGTTAAATATTGATTCCATATTTTCTAATTTGCCTCATGAATTGCTGGCTGTTTGTGTGCTGTGTTTTTATCCCCAACAATAGCATACATTGTAAAGCATGCAGCCAACACCATTGCGTTCCCAGTGTGCCTATTAATTTACTAAATCTTTTGTCAAAATCATTAAAGAAATCAACTTTTTATAGCTTTTTAAATTGTAATATTATTGATCATCTTTAAAAGGTATACTAGACAACATCATCATATTTGTATAGAAACTTCTGAATTACTATTATAAGTAGAATGTCATAAAAATAGCAAAAATGTTTTCAATATTTTTGTTGTAGTACAACAAAGATACAAACGTTTGAAAAAATTCATGAAGTACAAGAACACTACAATTAAAATTCAATACACAATTATAATTTTTTAAAAGTTGACAGATTTCTTAAATTCCAGCTAGAATTTCAAAAATTCCTTTGTAGGGCCACGAATATTATTCAAACAGGATAAATATTAAGTTGGAAAATTGAGATAACTACTTTAACTATATATTTTACTAATATATTGATTTGAAAATAATTAATATTTAATAAGTTTGCTTTTCTCCAAGAAAACATAAAAGTAAAAATGTTATGGACATAACATGTTTATAAATAACACATCTAAAAAAAATTTTGGTAGGTACAGAAAGGAATGATGCCACCTTAAAGGGCAAAAAAAAAGTAAAAGATCACATGAGAGTGAACATTTAAGGCAATATACACATAACTTTAGTTAAAATGGTATTGATCTCAAATAGTGCTGGCTTTCTAACTCTTTGATGTATTCATTTTTAAATCTCTACATACATTTGAAAATAAGGATACCACAGTATTGTGTATCCTTCAAAACTTACATATTTAAAATAAGAGTAACTTTAGCAAAATACGAAAGTGTCATATAAGAAATAATCACCAAAGATACTAGAAAACTAAAATTATATTTTATTATTTAATATGACTGAAACTAGAAATTAATTCAGAAAGACACTACAGAGTCCAAATTTTGATGGTGATCCCTAAATAAGAGGGTAATTAATAGCACAGTTTCATATTTTTCTCAAAAGAAAATCCTTATATAATTTCCCATCAACACTGAAATACCAAGTCAGTGAGTTGGGGGATGAAGGGTATGCTATAAGCTTATAGTTAAAAAATATATATTTTATTTCATTTCATTGGTTAAGGTATTTAACATTGCAAATGATTTACAGTGACAACATTTAAATTATTTGTGAAAAATACAGTGACATTTGTGGGGGAAAAAAAATCCAAGCTAGGGAAAGGTTCTTGCTTTTTGTTTTTCTAAATCTCATGTTTAAAAGGGAAAATCAAGTAAACAAATAGCTGACCCAATTAAATAAGTGGGCTTCAAAGTGCTACTTACTGGCATGACAATGTTGTAGTGGATGCAGAACCCGGGTTCAGAAGGAAAATATTCATCAGATACAAATCTTATCCTGATTTGATTTCCTTTAGAAATCTGTTTTCCCGGTACAGCACCAGAACCACACCAGCGCCCTAAAATAGTTCCATCACTGGGCTCCTCAACTTCTACAAAATCATACCTGTAATGAGACAAAGAGAAAAGAGACATAAAGTCCTAATATGGAGTTTTGGTAATTCAAATCCCATGGCTGTGGATGCAATAAATCAATAGATCACAGCAATGTGTTAATCCCAAATTTACCTGGGTAAATATAATTAAACATCTCAAAGAAGAGACACAACTAAAAATGACTTCTCAGTTGAAGAAATATGAATCTTCTAAGCCTTCTAGATTTGCTATTAACAAATTCCAATCACTGAACAGCCATCTTAAAACTTAAACATTTTGTACAGAACAAGCATTCCTAATGTTTGATTCATGAATTATTCAATGTAATTTCTATCTGGACATGACAGTCTTAGGCCAACCTTAATTTCTATTATTATTGCCCATTGCTTTCTAACAGTAACTCTTTCATCCTAGTCAAGCTCCTTGGGTCCCTTTCCCCTGGTATTGCAAGCTTTCTAGAGCCACTTCATTATATACACATCCTTCACATCTCACTTTGAATGCACTGCCTCTGTGAGACCTTCTTGGGTGTTCTCAGCTCACTGTCATCTTTGTCTTTTTGACAAGCACATATTTTTAATATTAACCATATACATGTAAGTGACCTATCTTCTTAGTTAGGCTGTTAAATCCTTGAAGAAAGGAATAAATTCTTACATATTTCTATTTTACACTGCACTACACACATCTTAAACATAAGGAATAAATGATTATTTGTTTTAAACAAATGCCAACTTTGGTTTGGAAGGTTTAGATCAGTGGTAGTCACTTAAAGAAGTATAATCCCATGAGAGAATGTTTCAGTAATTTGTAGAAACATCTTAAGTTGACCCAATGATTGGGGGTGAAAAGAGCACTACAAAATGTAGTAGGTAAGGCCCAAGAATGGTTAATATTGGAAAATCCCCCAAATGAGTATTTGCCCCACGTCCCCATGCCTTTCAAATATTTCACAGGGCATTTCATGTAGGTGGAATTTCTGCTATCATTCATCTGAGTCTGGAAGCTAACATTGTCTCATGTATAAACACATATATGATTTGTACTGCTTTAGCTTAAGCTGAATTTTCCAGAAATTAAACTATTAAAAAAATTGAGAAAAGTTTCTGTATTTTGTTTGGAGCTTTACCAAAAGTTATTCAATATTTTGGGAAAACATGTCACCAACAAGAACAAGGGTTATACTATTTGCACTATAATTAAAACAATGAAACAAACAAAAAAGTCTAAATTCAGTAGATTTTGCCAGAGAAGCAAAAATATATGTTTTATGTAGTATTGAATTTGCAGACGAAAACAACAAGCTTTCAACAAGAAAAAAAGGACATAAAGTACATAATGAAATAATCGTAAATCTTCCTCCTAAAGAAGTATCCAGAACTCTCATGGCATGTAGCTTTATCTGTCGTCTTGGCCTTGTTTTCTCATCTATAAATTGAAGATAATCCTACAGAACTCACAGGGATATTTTAAGAAAGAAAAAATGGGACAGCACATGTGCAGTGCCTAAAATATTGTGGGCACAGAGTTACCCATGAATAAACCCACCTCTATCCTGCATCCCTCCCAAAGCCCCCTTCCCCCAACACCTGCCTTTTAACATATCCTTGGGAGTTCGAAAGCAATAAATAAGAAACTACAAAGAGGAGATAATGTTTATTCTGTATCATATGACAAGCCCAGGGTTATAAACTACAAATGCATAAGCCAGCTAGTATAACCATTCCAGGAATTTTGGTGTATGTGTGCCTAGGGTGGGGAAGGGGGCGCTGGGCAGGGGTAGATAGAGCCAGATAGAACAGACTCAAGTAGATATTTCAGATCTACTTGGTACAAAAGTTGATAATTATCATTTTTATCACGTGGTAATTTTTATATCATGATTGTCTACATGTGAAACAAAGCTTCTATTCATAGAGTATCTGTTTGTTCTTTGCTTGGGAGGTAAACCTATCCGATGTGGGTCACCACTGCTCATTCAACAGGTATTTGTGAAGCACTGACTTGTTGCAAACTGCTGTGCTGGGTTCTCAGGATAAAAAAGATAAAACTATAGTTCCTTTGAGCTCTGAGTCCATAAAACACATAGATAAGAGCTCTAACGAGAGTGTGTAGGAAATACTGTGGAATACTGGAAGAGTAAGTGTAATTATATACAATGAGATTAGGGTCGATTTACAAAGGACTTGACATTTGGGCTGTCAGTAAGTACTGAGTGACCATGAGTAAAAAAGGATGGAAATGAAAATTCTGGTGAGAAGTATAATATATGAGATGTAAGAGAGGAGAGAGGGGGCCAGGCATGGTGAATCATGAATAGAGGACAGGAAACAAAGAAGTAGATGGGGATCAAGCTGAAAATATAGGGGTAGGTAAGAAGGCCTTGATATTTCAGAGTAAGATGTTAGAATAATACTTTGTAGATCAATGTTGCAATAGATGGCACAGTTTTAATAGGCCCTATGTCTCTTAAAATTCTAAGTGAACATTTTAAAAAATGAATTTCAAAGAAAACCTGGATTTCTGCCTTTTTTTTTTTTTTAATTTCAAGATCTAGTAATACTGAATATCATTAGCTTTAGTGTGACTCCATGAAGGTTGATCTCCAGATCTGATGTCAGCTCCAGGAAAGGAGGTACCTTTATTTAATTTAATGTCTTATCTCTAGCACCTACATCATGCCAGACACATGGTAAACCCTGAATCAGTATTTGGTGAGTGAAGGAATGAATGTGTGCCCTTCGTAGCAACTGAGGTTGAGGCAAAATGGCAAAAAATTTAGATGAGGCATGTTCTTTCTAGTTTTTAAAAAATTCTTATCTACTTTCTATGCTTTCTGTATATACTTGGATCTCTTTATTTATTTACATAATTTGCCCCTGTAGGCTTATGAGTTTGCCACCCTCGCAGTTTACCAGGCAGAGCCCTTGGAGGTTTTCAGTGAGAGGAGTAACATAGACATAGAATCATCATATAATTGAGGAATGCCAGGAAGCAACATTTCAAGTGTGGGTCAAAAGAAAAGATCCTTTAATAAAAGCATCCTGAAAAAGAGTGGTTGGGAAAAAAAACCATCGTGAGTGATGGCAAAGAGGCTCATGTGAGAGGGAAGGGAGGAATTTCCATCGGAGCAGAAGCGGTCAGTAGTGCCAAGTGCTGAAGAAAGATCAAAGACGAAAACGGAGAAGTATCCACTGGATGTGGCCATTATGATGTCATTTTCAACAAAATGGTTGGGAGGAACACATTGAATTAAAAAGATTTTTGAGACCATTTTCAAAATAACTATTACAATCTTTCTAATATGGAAAGAATCCTAAGAGAAAATAATATCATGTTTGGGAAACATTAAATTAACAGCTTAGATAGGTATTTTACTACACATGATTTTCTTTTTATTTCTGTTTAAAAAAAAAGGAACACCATTATGTGTTTAGCTGATTTGTAACTTCTTTAAAAGAACTTAAAAATGGTTTTTGACCACACATAAGAATATCTGGATCATAAATGTTAGGAGTTTATTAATGAACAGCAAGTCTTAACTTTGGCCTTATGCAAAATCGCAGTCTTACAAATAAGAAAAAGGTGATGAGTACATTACGACTTATTCATGAAGATTTTCTACTGATTTTGATGCCATTTAAAAAATAAACATAATCTTTATAACAATTTCTGGATTTATAGCTAGACAGCTGGCAATTAATCCTTACATGCTCATGCAAGTCTGGTGCATGCATTTACCATAGTGTTTTAAAAAATCTATATAGCTTTGCATTCCACTAAGGTTAAATGAAATGAACATATAAAAAAATACCATATTCTTTGCTTATAAAGCAGTAGAATTTAGCATATGCTACTAACTGGTTCATGGTACATTAAACATTTCATTTTTTCAGAACCGATGTCATACAAAAATGTAATTCTAAAATTCATCCAATTATTCTACCATTAATTTTTATGGTTATCCTCAACAACTATTAAGATGTCTATAAAATGTAAAAGTATTAATGAAATCATTATTTACTAAAGCTTAGTTTGTTCTCTTAATCAAAACAGTAAATCTCCTTGCTAAGGGATATAATTACACAAATAACATTTCTTTTTACTGAAATCATATTCAAGATCATGTAAAATCAGACCAACTGATGATCTAACTGGAAGTATCCTCATGCCTCATTATTGATAGCTTATCTTCAAAACACCAACCCCCCTAAAAGCAACCCCCCAAAACCCCGCGATTGCCACTTGATCCATATTTTCCTTTCAACTTGTTCGAGAGTGAAGAGTGAGGCTGGAAAAAGAATAATGCATTAAATCCAGTCTTCTTCCCTTATAATTTGAAATTTTTCTATTTTCTGACAGGATGCCATTTGCAGAATATGGGACTCATAGCAGAAGTTGGTTGGTTGATATATTTTAACATAGCTCAAAAACATCGAGTAGAAAATGAAGAGAGAACACAATGATGAAAAAACATATCTGTAGCCACAGCCACATGAAAGGTAGATAAAAAAACCAAGCAATGCTGACACATAAAATTGAAATCACAAAATATAACCATCCCTAAATTCAGAAATGTATGCATGCCTAGGTGACTGTTCTGGAGACATGGTAATCCTTATAATACACCCTCAGGTATTAATTTCCAATGTGCATAATTGCCCACATCAGTATTTAAAGGATTTACTAAGCCTATTTTATGGGCCAATCAAACATCACTTTCTCAGGGCAACATGATACAGAGCAAACAGCACTAAGTGGTTTATAATGATCACTCCCTTTCTCTAACATACCCCTGGGGACCCATGGAGAATTTATGTTCTTTTATGTTTAACAAACAAGTCTGGCATTGTAGACAAAATTTTGGTTCTCGTGTGGGAATTCAAAAAACCAAGAGGACATGAGGACTGCTTTCTCACTCCTAAAAACTGTAAGGAGTATACAAAGAAATAAATTCACTGGTAAACATAATTGTCAGACACCCAGCTTCCTTCAACAAAAATAAACCGACTCTGCAAACAGGCTGTTCCTAGTTCATGCTAACTAAAATCCTGCCAATTAAATACTCCATGAATTATCAAACCTGTCGGTAGTGTGAAACCCTGCCAACAAATGAATGTGGATTTTAATAAGGCCCAGATCTGCACATGTCAAATGGAGTCTGAGCTTGTTGGAAAAGGTAATAAAATTAATAAGATGACAATTATTCTATAATGTATACTTCAGTTTGGCAGAATGCAACTCATACACAGAAATGGAAGTTTTAGACTCCTATTTGGACACTAAGGTGCTTATTTGTGCTTTCACTTATGTTAAAAATAATTTTTTAAATAATATATTTATTAAGTAAGTGATTACTATGTGGCAGGCACTTTTAGGTGCTTTTTATACATTAACTTATTTAATTCTCACAATAACCAGAAAAACTTGATGCTATTTTTGTGCCCATTTTACAGGTTATAAAATATGAAGATAGAAAAGGTAAGTAACTTGGCCAGTGTCACACAGCAACTAAATGTAAAGCCAAGGCTTCAGTTTTAGAAGTCACACGCCAGAGCTCATGCTCTGAAGTATTAAGCCATACTGCTCACTATATTTAAAATATGCCTATAAAATTCTAGTCACTTTATTCTGAGGCCTAACTGCAGAGAATTTGTGTCTTGATTCAAATTGGCCAAATGATCTTGTTCAATGGCTAGAGAAATACTGAGGGTCATTACAAATAAAGATGACCAGTCAACTTAGTAATTTGGGCATATAAATTTTATAGATATTTATTTTAACTAATTTGGTAATATTTATTATCAGGTACTCTAAATTCTTTATGGAGAATTATATACCCATGTAGAAAATGTGTAAGTCAAACCAGCAAGCATGCTTCATGGGACTAACACCACACGATGAAGTAATTTTCATGAAAATAGGAAAGTTTTACCTCTATGAAATGGTTAAAATTACACATGGTGGGAAATTGATAGTTTAAAATTTTATTACTTATTACTAAATAAACACATTGCAAATAAGTTCAACGTACAAAGCTAGAAAGATTATGCAAAATGAAAGAAAATATAAGGTGAAAATTAATGAAGACAAAAGCTATAAGAGATATAATCAAAAACAAAATTAAAACTCAGAATTAAAACCAAAAGCTAGTTCTCAAAAAAGAGAGAGAAGAATGGGGAGCAATAATCAGCCACAATGTATATCGACAAAATAAAATTAAAAATAAATAAATAAATAAATAAATAAAGAAAGAAAGAAAGAAAGAAAGAAAGAAAGAAAAGAAAAGAAAAGAGAGAGAAGAGAGAATGAATCAAGAATTTAGAAAGCTAGCAATGGGGATGAAGATATAATCACAGATAAGAATGTATTTAAAATTTGTAAGCATATTTTATGTAACTTTGTGCTAATTAAATCAAAAAAGCTAGATAAAATGGATGACTATGAAAGTGTAAGTTATCAATATTTACTGACAAAGCAGAAAAGGTGAACAGACTAATAACTCTAGAAGAAATTTAATAGATTGTCAAACACTTATCAATAAAAGGGATGCAATGACATGGGGAGCAAAAATTCCAAAAAAATTTAATCAAATACCATTCATCAGTGGGTTAAAAGACATTTTATGATCACTAATAATGGGTTTAGTTCATGAATATGAGGATAAATATAGGAATGACCCCTTATAATATTAAAACTATATGATGATATTAATAAATGTTGAAATAATACAAAATCAACTACTGAGAAAAAACCTGAGTAAACTGTGAATAGAAGGAAACTTTCAAATCATGGTAAAAAATTATTTAACACAAACTAACTGCAAGCATTATATAAATAAAATTAAAGTCATTCTCATTAAATTTGAACAGAGATAGGGCTAGCCATTCTCACCACTATTTTTCAACATTTTGGGGGGAAGCTCTAGCTGATTTAGAAATAGAGGAAAAGAAAAAAAGTTGCAATAGAAATAGAAGAGAAAAACAATCCTTAGTTGATGATAGACTCCCTTGAGAACATATTATAGGGAGAGGGTAAGCACAGAGGCTGGAAGAGTTTGGCAATAATTCAGGTGTGAGGTGGGATGGCTTGTAGTATGGTATGGGAGGTGGGCATTCTCCAAAAAGTAGTTACATGCTGTGCATATTTTTAAGGGAGATCTGACAGGAGTTGGTGTGGGGTATGAAAGAAAGATAGGAGTCAAAAATGACTCCAAAGTTTCTGGCTTTTAAAAACTATGTGGAACTAATAAGCAAATTCAGTAAAATGACTGAATATAAGATTAATGTACAAATATCAATAGTTTTTCCTTATTACAGGAAAAAAGCAAATTGGAGAAAAAAATGCCTTTCACAGTAGAATATAAAAAAAGCATAGTAATAAATTTAACCAATAAAGTATAAGTACTATATGAGGAAAGACATACAATATTACTAAAAGACAAAAAGGCATAAATTTATTTTTATCAAAGTCCCAATAAGGCTTCTAAAATATTTGTATAAAATAATAATCATTATAATATAGCAAAATACTTCATAATCATCAACTCATCCCACCTTCAAAACTGACCTCATCTGGCTGCTATTATTATAATACCCATTTCTGAGGTACAGAGAGGTTATGTAACAAGGCAAAAGTCATACAGCAAAGAGCAATAGAGCTGGGTCAGAAACTGAGCTCCAGGCTTCAAATCATGTATTCTTAACCACTACATGATACTGTCTCTGGTTACACAGGACACAGCAGAGAATCGTCCAGCCCAAAACATCACTATTCATAACTCACTGTTGAGAATTCTGACTTAAACTCTCCAGATCCTCATCAACTCACACAAAATGGGAAAAATATTCATTAACTTTTAAGATTGTAGTGACGATTAAATGAAGAGAGAATGTACATGACGTGTTTAGCATAGTGCCTAACAATAAGTTGCCCAATTTAAGTGTTAGGTTTTTGAATTTTATTACTGCATCCATATATGTAACGCATGGAAGATTTCACCCCTGTGGAAGAAGAGACCCCAAAACTCCACACAGTGATAATTTGCACAAATCACTATATTTTTTCATTACATTTTAAAAATTTATTTTAATTGGCATTAATAATTTTGTGAATTTATGAGGTACAATGTGGTGTTTGGTACACTGTTGGTGGGAATATAAACTAATCTGCCATTTTGGAAAATAGTATGGAGGTTCCTCAAAAAACTAAAAATAGAAATACCATATGATCTAGCAATCCTACTTCTGGGTATATACATAAAGAAACTGAACCGGTATGTTGAGTGAGAGATATCTGCACTCCCACATTCATTTCAGCATAATTCACAATAGCTAAGATATGGCAGCAACTATGTGTCCATCAACAGATGAATGGATAAAGAAAATGTGATATATACACACAACAGAATCCCAGACAGTCCTAAAAAAGAATGAAATTCTGTCACTGTGACAACATGGATAGAACTGGAGGGCATTCTGCTAAGGGCAATAAGCCAGGCACAGAAAGACAAATGCTGTGTGATCTCACTCATAACGTGGACTCTGTAAAAGTCAATCACATAGAAACAGATAAGGGGGCTGGTTAAGAACAGACCTGTGGGAGTAGCTGAATCTAACCTGCCTGGATCTATGTAAGCATATACATGTTGCTCCTTTTCTTTCAGAAGATAGATTCATCAATATTGCAAAAAAACTGAGTACTTAATTTTTGTGTCTGAATTTGTAAAACATAAAATAGGCACAAAACCAGTAACAACATTATGATTGTTCTAAGAATTCTGAGTTCATGTATAAAAAGCACTCATCTACCTGCTCAGCATTTCTTTCCAAAGACTGATCAGCTCCTGAAATGTATGCCTTCCTATCCTCAGTCAGCCGCTACCTTGAAATAATGCCAAGATTTAGGGAGCTAATGTTACTATGTCAACTGAAAGATTGTTCCGGAAACAAGGTATAAATAGTATTCATATATCTCTCTACTCTACGGATCAGTCCCCGTTTTCCTCATTATAGTCTACCTTATAATAAGTTTTACCAAAAAATCTCATTAACATGTAGGCCCCTCTGGTGTGATGCTTTGTGGTGTGCAACTGTTTAAAGAAATGCATATTTTGTGAGTGAGTCATGATTAAATTAGTCATAATTAAATAACAGTTCATATAAAGGACAGACAAAATACCTTTATTATATGCGCCAACAACTGAATCACTGCATTACTGAAAGAAAGTTTAAGGAACTAAATTTAAGAAATAAAATGAACATTCTATACAGACATAAGCAAAATTTTTCCCTCAAGGATGAACATGTCATTTCCCCTCCTGCTTTCAACACACATGGTATGGGTAAGGGTGCAGTGTTGCAGTAGAGGTAGGTAGCTACAGGAAAAGGAAGGGTAAGTCTTCCTCCAAAGTATTCCAACTACTGAGTTTAGGTTACCCAGAAATATTGAGATGGGAATGCATATATCAAGGCTTATTTAACCGGCATAAAAATTTAAGGTAGGAAGGGCTATGAATATACTCTCTCACCTACCCACACCAAGACTGTTCCACCCATAGTTTATGGTCTACCAGAAGGCACACTACGGGCTGCTGCTTCTGTACACTATTTTCCCATCAACTAAACTTATCTCCTTTGAAACAGCTGAATTCCGTTGCCTAAACATATCCATGAAAAGACATGCCCCCATGACCACAGCGGTATGATTCTTTCAGCTCAATAAGCAATTTTTGATGACTGTGAAGGAAATTATTTTCTGTTTAAAGTGAAGATGAGTCAAATTTTTATCATTTTTTCATTAATCAAGACATCTTTAAAGTATTTACTATAGGTTAGGTTCTTTCATTTTTTATCTACACTATATCTTTGCTATGTTTTCAGATGGCAAGTTACTTCAGATATGAATTTAGCTAAAGCTGAAATATTTAAGTAGCATGATAATAAAATCTGGGCAGGGCTCATGTAATGCTTACCAAAGCATTTTCATACCTTCAGGACTGATTTTAAAAGAAGACATTTAAATAGCTGATCAGCAGCCTAAGGCATTTTAAAAGGCTCATCTGTTTAGTTAAATAAATTTACCTTTTGGTGATGTCTATGAAAATGAAAAAAAAAGAATTTCTTCTATAATATACCAAAGTGAAATGAAAATATTTTCCCTTTAATGATATTAAAGAATTTCCGGTACAGTTCCTGAATATGGCTGGTTTAAAAAAACACAAAACTCTAAGTATTTATTTTGAGCTTTTATATTTATTCAGTATCTATTTCATAATGAAATGGTTTCTCATAAACACATCTGAAAAAATACTCTCAAAATTTAAAATAAATTTCAGGTCATCCAAAATAATTCATTTTTCAAAATATGACTTCAGTAAGAACAAACCCACAGACTTGGACTTTGACAAAGGCATAGATGAGCAGAGCATTTCAACCCTGATTGATGACTAATCGATTATTTTAAGGAAATAGGTGTTCGATATGAAATGGCTCTAGGATTCAGGTTCCTCTTCTGCAAAATAAAGGACAGAAATAGATGATGTACAAGATCATTTTTAAAAATCTTTTTTTTTTTTTGGTTTTAGAATCTAATCACATTAATTTTGATATGTGCACTTATGTCAAAAAATAAGCAACCTAAGACACCTAACATGCTATTAGACCAAATCCATTAATACATTTTCAAGAAAATTTTATTATTTCCCAAGATCTATATAGCGCTGTTATCACCAAATACCATAACTCCGACAGGTAATATCCATGGAAACAAACATATAAATGTCAGTGTGTTACGAGGTCCTTAAAGACTTGTTATTAGGAGGTGAGGGAACAGCGCAGGGGCAAGAACGGTACAGGCTCCAATGCTATGAGGCGGTGAGGCTGCTTCCGCTGCAAATACGTCCTCCCTGCTCTGTCACTTAAACGAAACTCTTCGAAAGTGCTGACTGCTAAGTGGAGGAGACCTATGGCTACCACAGATTGCAAGTACACTCTTGCAGGACAAAATACTTTTTCTTATATAATGTGTACCACAAATCACACTTTAAAAGGCCGCCCTTTAGAAAATAAAAGCACACTTCAGAACACATTTGATATATGCTCCATCCCAAGCTTCTGATAAGAAATATATCCCCTACCCCTTATCAGATATAATATCAATCTGAGTAGTTCCAAGAAGTGATGATAGAATGGGATCCAGCATAAAGATGATGCTTAATAAATGAAAGAAGTTTTTATTACCTAATGAAAATTCTATTAGTTATCTAGACTTTCCACTTTTTCATTCACCTCTACTCTTTAAGTTGTAAAAATGTCCCAAACAAGTAATAGGAATTTTGACTGATTATTTGCTTCATCCACCTTTTCTTCAGTGATCAACATATAAATATATGTATATATGTATGTGTGTAGGTGTAGTTATGTATATAGGTTTATACACACACATATACACAGACAAATGTGTGTGTGTGTGTTGAAGGTATAGATTTTTAGAGTACAGGTAGAATAGGCAAAATTCTACTTACATCACTTTCACTTTTATATTACCTCCTAAGTAGGCCTGTATCTAGTCTAGGGATGCTCATTATCTAGCCATGAAATTAATCATTAGGAATAATTTAAACAACATACAAATATGCAGACTCCAGAGGCAGAATTAGGTAAAGCTGGTATAAATTCATAAAATAAAATAAAGTTTGCTTAGCAATTTTAAAACAATCAATCTTCACCAGAGAATGGGATTCTGTGGAGATTGAAATAGATTATTAGGTAAATTTAGTGACATATAGACACTAATAACATTTTCAAAGACTTCAAATCTTGACAAGATAAAAATAATTTAGCCTCTTTGGTGGGAAATTAGAAATCAGAGAAACAAGTCATCCCACCCATATCACATATTAAAAGTATGAAAACAACATTTTGATGCTTGTGTTTTTCTAAAATCATCACTTTTATTTCCAGTGACAAAGGATTTATGGGATATATGGGATTATATCTGCCAAAGAAACTGATTATTGAACGAGGATTTTGTTAAAAGACTGTCATTTCTCAAGAAACATAACAAAACAAAAATCTTCATATGAAAGGCAACATTTCGGATTTTTATATGATTCAATCACTGTAATAAGTCCTGCTAAGGCGATTACTTCATATTTTGCGGCATGAAAAGGGAAATAAGAAATACTAGGCTTAATGCCCACTTGGCTAAATCCACCTTCCTGGGCAACATCCCTAGGCAGGGATTATTTGGCCCGAGGTTTATTTTATTTTCCTCTTCTCACTTTTAAACTTTTCCTCTTGCTCTTTATTTATTTCTTTCCTTATCCTGTTAAAATTACCCCTTCAAGGTGCTTTAATATCCAGGATTCCTACCATATCCTTTAATAGGTTCCTGTGTTACCAGAACTGTTTTTAACAGTTTCAAATGTATCACTCACTTCCTTTCCTCTTTTGCTCCAGATGTTTTCTCTTAGTTTCTCGCTCCTTGACAGAAAAGGTAGGATAGCTTTTAAATAAAAGCCATTATTATCAGATGCCTTCTACTCATATATTCAGACATTTTTATCTACCCCCTTATTCTACTGAGCCTCAGTTTCCCTGTCTGCAAATACCAAGAATCAATCATGAATTTCACTTCTTCATTTTATTAATCTTATAGACAAGAAAATAATAAAAATTAAGTACAAAAGTTTTAAATAATTTGGTAGTGTGAGAATCCTCCCATTAATATTACTTTAGAAATTTAATAGAACCAAATAGAAACCAGTAGTTCAGAAACTTATCTGAAAAACTGAGGTCCAGCAACAAGTGGCCATCTGTGGCAATTTGTGTACTCTGATTTCAATTATTAAGCTGTTTATATAATCATTTAAACTAGAGTTTTAAGATATAAAAAATACACATTTAAATGTTTTAAAAATATTACATAGTGAGAACAATTCCAAAAATAAATTTAAAACATAAGTTCCTTGAAGGCAGGAACTAAATCTTTTTTTTTTTTTTTTTTTATCTCCATGTCCCCAGATCCTATCTAGTATGAGTCACTATGGCATGAACATCGAGCCATTCCATTTGGTTGATAGGAGAACTAAAGTACTTCAAACTGTAAAGAAAGATAAAAGATAAAGCAATGTGCATCTTCTCCCTGTCCCTACAGCGAACTTCAGTTCAGGGATCTGATGAAACACAGACAGCTTTCCATCCTGCTTGTGGGCCTTTGGGCAACTGAGTAATTGTGGGTTACTTAGGGCTTTCGTCATTTTGAACCTCAACCTGGGCGAGACAGCATATTTCACCAGATGGCAAATATGATCACATTTTTCGGTACAGCAGCTCCAGCAATAATAGTCCTGTCATAGGTCAAGAACGTACTTTATATCACCAAGTTATGACTAATGGTTTCCAAGTACATACAGCAGGACATTTCATTGGAAATACTTAGAAACTGCCTAGTGGTAACTTTCAAAATATTGAGAACTCAGTATTCAATATTCAAAACGTTGATTGATTAAATCTCTTACTACCAATAATATTACCTTCACCACTTCACTTGGCATGCTTTCACTTCTCTTTCAGATTTCAGCTAAATAGGACCTCCTCGGAGAAGCCTTCTGTAAGTCTCACAGGCAGGGGTTGCAACTTCTTTGCAGCACGGTCCTACCACACCCACTATTATTTTGAATTATATTTTTTTGCATGCTTGTCCCCTTACTATTCAATGCTTTCTGGAGGCCAGGGGCCTGTCTAATAATCTTTGTGTCCCCAATATTTAGCATGGTATTTGGTCCACAAGGTGCAGGGACTAAATGACTGTTGAGTGAGGGAAGGATGGATGAATGAGTAAATTCACACATCCATAATATGGTAAGATACACATATATACAAATATATGTGGACAGACCAGGCAACCAAATAGCCATGATTACACATGTGGTGTTGAAATATTCCTATATAACCAATATTTATACTCTTGAACATTTTTCCTTTTTTTTTTCTAATTCTGGCTACTCACATTAAATACAAGCATGATTAATTTTCTCAAAAATAACTGCGAGTGGCTTTTTTAAAATGAGCAGACTAGATTTTATTCAGAGTAATAAATGACAATTTTTTTAGAAATTCATTATAACATTAACTATCCTTCATTTTCCTACAAGCTTGCCATGGGCATTTTGATTTGCTGTATTCATTTGGCCCAGTGGCTTAATACTGATTATATTTTGATTCTATGGTCTATGTTTCTTACTGTTTCTTTTTCAAACCTGTCTCTGACTACAGACATTATTAGATCCCATTGGAAATTCAACTAATTGACGACACATATTTAAATATCTCATCCTCAGTAGTGGTTTCTCTACTAAACAAAGGACTGGAAAAGCAGCATTAATTACATTTACTCAGGTAACCTCAGACCTTATGTTTATTATTGATCATTCTCTTTGATTATTTCACCTTTTTCAAGGAAGTAACAAGAAATACTGAAGATGAATTTTTTTCTAACTCTTCTCACCTCCTTTGTTAAACAGAAGATTAATGAATTCTGAAGTGATATATGACTAACTTTCTCCTTTATCACACACATCCTATAAATCATTACTTCAAATATTTAGGGCTGCCATTATGGAAAACAGTATTGACTTTCCTCAAACAACTACAAATAGAACAGCCATACAATCCAGCAGTCCCATTCCTAGGTGTATTCCTCCCAAAATGGAAATCATCACGTCAAAGGGATACCTGCATTCCCGTGTTTATCACACCTCCATTTACAATAGCTAAGAAAGAGTTGGAACCAACCTAAATGTCCATCGATAGATGACTGGATAAAGAAAATGTGGTATATAAACACAATAGAATACTACTGTGCCATAAAAAAGAACGAAATTCTGCCATTTGCAACAACATGGATGAACTTAGAGAAAATTATGTGAAGTGAAATATGCCAAGCACAGAAAGAGAAATACCGCATGTCCTCACGCGTAAGTGGGAGATGAAAAAAACACAAAAATAAACAAAAAATAAAAAGAAAGAAAGATATAACAATCACAATAACTTGTTGAACTTTCAAAAGTAGAGAACTGAGGCTACCAGAGGTGGGAAAGGGGGTGAAGGGGGCCCGGGGTCAGCCAGAAACGGGTAAAGGGCCATGAAAAATGATTTCATTGTGCAATGTTGAATATACTAATTATCTTGATTTGAGCATCACATATTGCACACAGGCATGAATATTCAATTCTGTACCCCAGAGACATGTACAGTCAATTATGTTTCAATAAAGAAATACATGTATTTTTGTCTGCTTCTTCTCTTCACACTGAAATCCCAGACCCTCATTAACGTGACACAGATTATTCCACTGGCCTCCATTACACATTTTCTTTCTCCTTCTCTGCACACAACCACATCTCTACAGCACCTCAAGGCTTATCTGTAAAAACAAGCCTTATTTTATCATGCCACTGTCTTAAAACAGACTGCTACACAAACAGGAAACACCACATACAAAACCATCAAAGGTTATTTATTTTCTTCCCTACCAAATCAGGACCATTAATGGTACACTTTTCATTTAAATTTAAAATATTTAATCCTGGTTGTAAATTCTTTGATTTGAGAGTTTGGTTCGTTATGAGCCTCTCATTGAGAAACTGATCCCTGTTCAGTGTGCTGTTCAAAGCAGATTTTGAGTCATCTGAGCTAAAGACCACATTATAGTGGGGAATTCATGAAGGCAATTACCAATTTTTGAAGTTTCTTGGCAGCCGGCCTCAAGATGACCTCCTACAAGATTGTGCATCGTTGTTCAGATTTCTGCACTTTCCAAGTATATTCTATTCCTCACAACATAGCAATTAATTTCAGATGATTTTGTTTCTTTTTTTGTTTGTTTGTTTCGCAAGCATAGGTATCTCTCGCTAGTTAAGATGTTCCCTGCGGGCAAGGATTATGTTAATGTTTCTACTTTGTCACTCAGGCTTCCTCACATCTAGTTGACAGTTCAGTAAGCACATATGAAATTACTGATTATAGGAGAGTAAATGCTCACATAACCTAACTGAAGTACGGTGAACCAGAGCATAATTAAACTTTAACTTTGTACCAATTTTAAAAGATTTAAGGACCATAAGTTCCTGTGAGCAGTTTTGGAATGGAGTTATATCCTGCAAACCAGTGACTACTTTTTTGCCAAGATCATCAAATAGGAAGTAAGTTGTTCATGTGATTATGACTGCATTACTTAACAATTTCCCTCTTTAGCAAGGTGTTATTTTTATTTAGTCTTATAACAAGCAGGAAAAAGTAATTTTTTATTTTTGCCAAGCATGTAACAGCCAATAGAGACAGTGATAATTCTATTCTTATAAAAAACTACACCCTAGAGATAGGGTGTAGTATTATATATGTAGTATTATATACATCTCTACTATTTACTAGCTTTTGGACAATTTTTATATCTTCTTTCAGCCTGTATGCTCCCTTGTAAAATGGGAAATAGTAACACCTACCACCATGAAGGGATATTGAAAAATTAGAGCTGCCGTGGGTAACCACCCTAGGTCAGGGCTTGGCAAATAATAGGTGCTCAATAAATGGTAGCATTTATTACATGGCATCTATTGCTTGGCTTCTCTAGTCAGTCTCTCGTTAACTTTAGAGCATAAGAAAATGAATGCAGAAAACGAATGCAGCTCGAATTGACAACTGAGATGCAGAGATGCAGACAGAAAGGTCAAGAAGTAGACGACATTTTGAATAGCCTCCATCATTCAGAGGTCAGCTTCCTGCCCATCTTTCTCTTCCCTCCCTCCTTCCCTTCTTTGTTGCTTTCTCTTTTTTTTTCTTTCTTTCTTTGCTTTCTGTTTTTGTGCTACATGGAAAACTTGGAATAGAATTTTGGACCTTCCTTTTTATCTCTTGGGAAATTCTTCCTATTAAAGACCTTAAGATATATGAACAAGTATCTGAATTTTGCTAAGTTTGAAAGAGGATAGTCACTATTTGTAACATGATGTCACACTATAGTAGCCACTTTTTTGGAAGTTCTTAATCTAGATAAATAGCAGGTAGACTGTGATGAGAGAGATTTTTTTTTTCTCAAAATACTCTAGAATAACAAGCAGGGCAGGCCTCATTTCCACTGAGATTATCTCCAATGCCTCAGCAAAAACAGTGCCTACCACAATCCCATGAAATAATTTTAGAAGCAATAAATTATGCCTGCTTCCATTTACACAAATATTTTGATATCATGAACTGGCTTGCTTATTCAAACTGACGGACTGAGATGGAGAGGTACACATAGAAAGGTCAAGAAGTAGATGATGTTTCTGAAGTTAGTGTGTGGGGTTTCTGGTGAGAAAGGAGTAGGGGGTTAAATCAGCTGCCATATGGGGAAACAATCTGCATCTCTCAGCAGACAGGGAGAAAAGCTTACTTGAGACTTGAAAATTTATTTAAGCATTTTCCAAGTGCTTAAAACAGCTAAGAGGAATAACTTTTCTGGGAAAAAAAAAAAAGGGTTTTGGGCACTGAAGTTTCAAAACGTATTGCAGGTAATGGGTAAGTCTACTACTTCATAACTACGAGCAGTATATAGAATCAAAAGAATTCTTGGTTCCACTTCATTTAGGAACGTTTCATGGTCTTGAGTTAAGAGTTTGAAAATGATACAAGAAACAACTAAATACTTTGATAGATTTCTAAGCAGTGAAATTTTCATCATATAAAACTTAGTGTAAAGGAAGAGACTCTTAAAGCTCAAAAATAGCCAGGAAGAAATAGGACTAGGTAAAATGTTATACTACTCAGAAGTGGGATGATAAAGAAATGGGACAGGGCTATGTTACAAATGTAGCATTTCCAGGAAATTGCTTTTACTAAACTTACGACAGTACTTTAAGCTTACTATTTAAAACTAATGTCAAATTAAAAATGGATTTTAATCCAAGGGATAATGTATAAGTCAATAGTTTAAGAAATCTGAATAATGTTATCTTAAACTTTAATATTTTCAAGGAACTCTTACAAAACATTATCTGTTTGGACGAAGGAAAAAAAAAGTTAGTGTCCCAGTATATTTGTAGATACTCCAGAGAAACACAAATCTTTCACTTTTGGAAGGGACTTGAATCTTCATCTGAAAAACAATCCCCTCATTTTATTATTTTTTAAAAAATATAATGATAAAACAAGTAAAGTAATTTAAATAAGGGCATATTGCTAGTAGAAAGTGGTAGAACTGAATGTGAAAGATGCCTGGCAATCCAAGCCAGTGTTTCTGATAGTAAATTAAATGCTCCCATGAAAATAAATTACCAATTCATCTTACCAAACAATCTCATTGATCAGTATGGAACCTGGAGCAAATCTCGACATTTTCCAAACCAGTAGTTCTAATACTCTATGTACCAAAAATTGCAGTCAGAATTTTACATTGATGCATGAGGAATAATTTTGTTTCCTCAGGGTCTGCTCTGGGATATTAATAAGTGGAAACATAAGCACAAACCACTAGTAACTTAAACATGCTATTGATAAAAATTAAAGAAGGTATACAGTACTTGGGGCAACAGAATATTTCTATATCTACCTTAAAAAAGGGCATACCGCTAGATCATCTACTATCTTAGTGCTCTGAATTGGAGTTCACAGAGGAAGAGTTTACTCCACGGAAGCAAAAACCTCTGGCCTCCTCTTGCTTCGTTACTCAACTTTGATTAAATATCTGTGGATACATGGAGGTCTTACCAATTGTTCTTAAAAAGGGGGATGGCTTATGAAAGTTTCCAACATTCAGTGCATCTGTAAGCAAGTCGTAACAACCATAAACCCTTGCTTTGCTGCACTGCATTCAATTAAAGTTTTCCCCTTGGTTTGACTCAATGAAATATTAAATTTAAATGAGATCCTTTTCATAAAATGTGTCTGTATGTATTTTAATCTAATAAAGAACTTCTTCCTTGATTTCTGTGACAGAATCTATATACCACCAGAAAACCCTTTTTTCTTTGTTCTCTCCACGAGTTTCAGTGAATACTTCTGCCTTCACAGAATCAGTCTACTGGGCTCACAGTTATGTTTTCTTAACTGCAGTAAACATTGACTAGGAGATAATACTCACATCATTTGTCCTCCTGAAAATGAAGGTGTAAATATGACCACTATTGCTAACGAAGTTCAGAAGTGGTCCTTACTTCTATTCTGAACCTTCACATGTGAATTAAATGCAATAAAATCTCTTTAAGCTTAACTTAGAAGAGTTTTGCTAAATTTTAATTACATAGAAAATGTAATTTTAATGTAATGTTAATTACACAGAAAAACAATAATTGTCATGTAAAAGTTAGATTTTTTTCTTTAGTCATTGCTATGGCTTGAATGTGTCTTCCAAAATTTCATGTGTTGAAACTTGGTATCCAATGTAGAAATGTTGAGAGGTGAGACCTTTGAGAGGTAATTGGGTCATGAGGGCTCTACCTTTATGAATGGACCAATCCACTCACGGATTCATGGATTTATGGGTTATTGAGAGACTGGGTTAGCTATCAGGAGAGTGAGTATGTTATAAAAGCTAGTTTGGCCATGTCTCCCATGGGATCCCTTGCCTTGTGATGACCTGCACAACCTCAGGACTCCACGTAGAGTCCTCACAAATGAGAAGGCCCTCAATAGATGTGGACCTGCAACCCTGGACTTTCCAATCTCCAGAACTGTATGAAGTAAATTTCTTTTTTCTATAAATTACTCAGGCTCAGGTATTCAGTTAAAGCAACAGAAAACAGATAAAGTCCTTAGAAGGAGCTTTAAAAAAACCTTACAAACAAATCCATCAATCAATTAGAAATAAATACTAAATCAGCATCTGCTCATAATATAAAAGCCAGAAGAGGTAGACTACTTAAAGTTTGGGTTCTTTAGAAGGTAGGCTATTCCATAAAGAGAGCAGGGACTTGAAGACAGGAATTAACAGAGTCAGGTGAATTTAAGAAAGTGTTTTATTTGAAAGCTCATATAGCAAAATGATGTTAATATTTTAATACTGGGGACAGAACTACAGAAGAAGCTAAGATGAGAAAGGCCAACACAGTTTATTGCATTAAATTTTTAAATTTATACATCTGGAAGTTTTTTACTCTTAATGATTAGTGCTCTATTGCCATTGCTTGGTTTTTCTTCTTTAGTAAATGGCATAGATTGTAACTAGTTAGCTAACCAGACAGATAATAATATGGTTATTTCTTTGTCCTAGAAATTGTCCATGTTTAAGGCATTATGACAATTGGATGACCCAAACAAGAGATCCCATCATTACCCCAGTGGAAGCAAGGCAACAATTGAAAGTAAGAGCATGACACAAAGAATGGCATTCCAATACCCCTCAGACCTCACAGAGTGAAAACCGTAAAGCTCTTTCTGAACTAATGCAGGAAAGCAAACAGGGAAGATGGGAAAAGAAAGACAAAGAAAGGAGGGGGTTGTTGGGAACAGAAGCGGAAAGGATAAGATGTAAGAAAAAAGGTAAAGGGTTGGTGAGAGACAAACATTGGGCGGGCCAGACAGGAGTTTTAGGAGTTACAGGACACATTTTTTCTTTACTTGGAATGTTGATGTTGAACATTTCAAAACAAAAAAACCAAAACATCTCATTAGCCAAGAGTAGAGTCCTTGATCTCAGACTCGGTCAGATCCCCACCCTTCATTTTAAGCCCTCTTGGGAATGATTTTTTCTTTTTCTTTCTTTTTTTTTTTTTTTTTAAGTTACAAAAGTAATTGCTACGGAGGTCAAAGAATAACAAAACTATAAATTATGCCATTGAGCTAACTACACTCAAAAGAGTTGCTGGAAAAGCATTGGCAACAATCTGTACTCTAAAAAGAACTCTATGCTGTGGCCAGAAGTGCAGGTAAGAAAAACAGTAACTGTAGATCTGAAAGCTGCACTTCAGCTCCTGTCTATCCTACACACCAATAGCGGAGATCGTTTTTTTGGTACCACCAGCACCTCTTCCTCTTTCAGATAGAAAAAGAAAGTTTTGCTGTCAGGGGCCATTTCTCCACCAATCAGAGAGCATCACTTGGCTCTCGAGATGGGCATGTAACCCGAATCTTGCCAATCACCGTAATCTGTGCTCCTAGTTCCTGCTATAGCAACTGGTTCAGGTAGGGATATTGGTGCAATCAAAATCCTTCCCAGAACATTTGAAGGAAAAGTTCCTGTCTCCTCCAAAGACCACAAGTGCTACAATTTTGGCACTTCCATGGCTTTCTCTGCCATCTTACGAGGACAGCATGATAGAGAATAAAGTCAACTAGAAGGAAGGAAGTTTACTTATAGAGACAGAGAAAAAGCAGCAAGGACTTGATCGCATCATTTCAGAACATGGATACAGTCTACTTCTGAAATTCTTATCACATAATCTAAACATTCCCTTTTTAAACTGGTTAGAGTCATTGACTAACTATTTGTGGTCTCCTGAAACCAAGAGTTTTAAAGTGACACATCATTATACGAATTCCAATATCTTTCAACATATGTCTCTACACAGCAGTGAAACATTTTGTCATGACACACCTCTAGCAGAATTGTAATAGTCCTCTGAGACAGGATTAGTGACTGAGACAGGATTAGACACAACATTAGTGACTCCTCTTCTCAGGGTCCACGTAAAGGAGAAAAGAGGAAGTCCATCTCTTCTCTATGACAATAGAATGACCATTTAATACTCTAAGTTATTCCTTAGTTTGTCTTTAAAATAAACGTTTCTAATGTCAGCAATGTTGAAATGGGTTATTTTGTTCCTTCCAAAACTTGTGTCTTGGGGCTAAATACTTGAGTATTTAGCTCTTAAATAAAAAGCATTGGGGCTGTCTACTGTAGGTTTTCTTAGCACAAAATGCACGGGTACCTCCAGCCCCAACTCCCACCATACGTCCACATCCTCCACACACAGAGCATTAACAAGGAAGGGAGTAATATTAAGAGAGAAATATGCTTTCTGGTTTTGGAGAAATCAGAAAAAAATTAGGCAAAGTGTAAGTCTGAGAGGCTATTTACTTGTAAAGTTTTGTGCATGAGAAATAACAAAATTCCTCCAACTATTCAATTGCCTTCATTCTCTCCTCCAATCTATTCTTCATGCTCCTGTCAGAATTCTCTTCCTAGAATAAAGACCAGTACATAAACCTGTTCAGCAACAAAACCTTAAGCTTCAGAGAGCATAAAAAGGAAGTTCAAATTCATCAGCTTAGTATTCAAAGTTGATTGCAATTTGAACCTTTCCACCATTCAGACTCACCACACCTCTAAGGCATCTCATGTTCCAGAGAAACTCGTTGTTCCCAAATGAGTCCCTACATTCTCTACCTCCAGTCTCCCTCTGTCTGTTGTTCTCATTTCTCTATCACCCACCTCTTATTTTATTTTAACTAACTTTTACTGAATATCTATTAGGTGTTCGTCAGCTACTGACGTCTTACCCATTCTTTAGGCCCAACACACATTGCATTCTCATACCTCTCATGATTACGACTAATCTTTCTATGCTTCAACACATTGCCTCTTATATCACAGGACTGTAATAGACACTACTGTTTGCCTACAACTATAATGCACTGTCCTCTTCTTCCTTAAAACTGTAGTAATTCGTTTAGGTAACTGCTATGGTCTGAATGTTTGTGCTCCTCCCCAAAATTCATATGTTAAATCCTAACCCCCAAGGTGAGAGTGTTAGGGGGTAGGGCCTTTGGGAGGTAATCAGGTCATCACGCTTATAAAAGAGGCCTGAGCGAGACCTCTTGCCCCTTCAACCATGTGAGAACATAGCAAGAAAACAGCCTTCCATGAACCAGGAAGCTGGCTCTCCCTCAACAGATGCTGAATCTATTGGTGCTTCAATCTTGAAGTTCCCAACTTCCAAACTGTAAGAAACAAAATTCTATTTATAAACCACCTAGTTTATGGTATTTTGTTATAGCAGCCCAAACGGACTAAGACAGTAACCATCATGTATGGGCTTCAGTGCAGACAGGTGCAGACAGGTTCCTAAAGCAAGTCTTGGGGATGTGTAATGAAGGCTTTAAGCCAATATGGCTTCCCTTCCTCTCGCCAGTGGTTGAGGTAGGAACACCACAAAAAGCAACCACACCATCTTCCACAACACCAAGCAAACATTCTTTTCTGGTCTCACTACAGGGTTCCCAAAGTGTTCCTTAAAAAGGTAGTGATTTTTGTTTGTTTGTTTAGCCTATCTTTTACTTGCTATCACAAACAGGACTTAAATTCTGAGTTACATTCCCAAACCCAGCCACTTATTCTCAGGCCCAGTTTTGAAGGTTCAGGATGGTGAGAGAGGCTGAAAATTATGTAAGTAAAGGGCTTCTTGTGGTGCCTTTGGATCTCTCAGGGCTAAAATTTAAGACTGCTTATGCCAAATATGGACTCCTGGTGCTTTTTCTTTCCCTCAATCCTTTTAGGGGAACCCATGAAAACACTTTGTTTGGGAAATGAATTCTTATGATGCAGTTATGGGTCTCTAAGGTTATTATCAGCTAAATAAACAATATCGCCTTTACTCAGTTGTATGGCCATGCAACTGAGGAATATTTTTATTTATTGTTTTCATAAAACAATGTTTCCTTAAAATTTTATCACTCACAGCTTGCACTGGCATTGTAAAGTTGGTGTAAGAAATCTATACTAGTTCTGAAAGCTATATCTACTACAGTGAAACACAGAAAATAAGTGTTTAGTATTTGAGGTCTGCACAGCAGCGTTAATTTATCTACCCCCTTTCCATAATAAATTAATAACAATTATTTAGAGACAGTTGCTGGTAAAAATACACAATTATGATATGAATTAGAACATGAACAACAAAGCAATCTAAACAGAATTAGTTAGAATAATAACTGTGCTTTGTATTTACCATATTCTGGGTTTGGTGGCATTTTATCTTAATAGCCTGTTTACTTGTCTGCCCCTTTACCCAGACCATGAACTACTTGAGGGCATGAGCCATCTCCTATTCATGCTGCTGTCTTATTACTTACACAGTACTCCATAAATATTTGTTGAATGTGATAGTAAATAAGTGAGCAAATAATGAGGCCACATTAATTCTATTACTTACAGGAGAAAGAGGAAATTATCTAAAAGTGTTTTTTTCTTTTATTTTAAAGAAAAACTAAACATTTTTATCATCTTAAATTCTAAATATTAAAATAATCAGTTTATTTCATTTAGTGGCTGACTCCCTCATTAATAAGTAAAATAGACTCTTTCCTTAATGAGTTCATTTAATATCTGTACGAAAGTCATGATTTTACCTTTTAAAAGCATTCTTTAACAGTTACAAGAGAGCCAAAATTCGTTTCTTTGAAAGAACAATGGACAAACCAAACCACAGACAAGACTAAAGAAAAAGCAAAGCAAAACAAAACAAAGGGTGAATTGTAAAAACAGTATTAGGAATAAAATAAGGAACATAATTAGAGATGCAGCAAAATTAAAATAGGTTAAGGACATACTGTGAAAAAAAACTAGTGCCAATAAATCTGAAAAGGTGTATGAAATGGAAAAATGCCAAGAAAATATAAATTGCATAACTGACTCTAACTAAAAACAGGATTCATAAATGGATGTTAAATAATTGATTGATAGGTTGTCAAGGGTTAATTACAATGTTGGAGAACAAAGTACATTTACAACAGAGAAATCTGGTGGACAGAAATAAAACTCATGTCACTGAGAATGTAGAAAACTGACATTATAGGCAATCAGAAGTACCCATCATGTAGAGAGCATTCTGGCTAATATCTTTAAGTGAGACCTAATTATGAAGACACGTTCAGACAAACTGATATTGAGAGACAGTCTGTGGAACAAATGGCCTGGATTGTACAAAAATATCAATGTTGTGAGAGCTAAGAAGAGGCAAGGGAACTCTTCCAGACTAAAGAAGACAAAAAGAGTTACAATAACCACATTCAATACAGAATCTAAGATTTATTATTGAATCAAAAAGCAAAAAAAAAAAAAAAAAGTGATAAAGAACATTTTGGAATCATGGGGAACATTAGAAATTCAAGTGTATATTAGGTAATGGTTTCATATTAATGCTAAATTTCTTGCACGTGATCATGGTATTGATGTTCCATAGAAAATATTCTTGTTCTTAGACAATATATGATGGGTAAGAAGAGTCATAATGTTGGTAAGTTATTTTTAAATGCATAAAATACAAATAATAATTTTTTTCCCTAAGGGGAAAATGACTCTTAACAAAGTAGAAAAGGAAGAAAAGTACTTCAAATGATAAAATTGAAAGAAACAAAACAAAAACTTTCACCAATCATCATACTCACTATTGACATGTTAACAGCAAACCCTTTACTCCCAATGGCCAAAGATGTTACAATTGCAACAACAAAGTATATAATGATAGTATTAAATTATAACGCAAAAATAAAATAAATATCCATGACTACGTACTGGTATAAAAGATGGATGGAAGGAAGGCAGGCAGGCACAAGTCTCCTTTACTGAAGAATTTCAAAGAATATATGTCTATACTCGCCCCTCCAGGAGATGGAGCTTAATCTCCATCTCCTTGAGTGTGGGCTGAACTAAGTTACATACCTAACAAACAATAGAATATGAAAGGGAAATACATTACCGTTCCAGGGAGGAACCCAGCAGACAGTACAATACCTAAGTGATCAAGGTTTACATCATCACTGATAGGTGAGGTTAATTTTATGTACCTTCTGATGTGATGACAAGGGCATAACACCTATTTGGAATTCTTCCCCTAATCCTATAACCTCAGTGCGATCATGAGAAAACAACTGAAAGCCTAAATTAAGGGACATTCTTCAAAAATTTGACCAGTAAAAACTGTCAAGTCATGAAATACAAGGAAAGAAAGAAACTGTCACAGATTCGAAGGAGACTGAGGAGCCATTACAACTAAATGCAATGTTCTTATTCTGTAAAATATCTTCAAACAGAAAAAGGTCAAAAAGTAGGAAAAAACTGCTAGTCTGTAGTTTAATTAATAATATTGCACAAATGTTAATTTCTTAGTTATGTGAATGTGTCATGGTTATGTAGGATGTCAATGCTGGAGGAACCTGGGTTAAGAGTACATGGAAACTGTCTGTACTATCTTTGTAACATTCTGTAAATCTTAAGCTATTGCAAATTTTAAAGTTTATTTTTAAAAAAGCAAACTGTAAAATCAGGAAAATGGCAAAGCTAGACATTGATACAATCAACAGTATAATAAGAAATGAAAAATAATTAGTAAAAGAATTGAAAGAAAGAAATATTTTTTCACAAAACATATGACTTTTTGCATAAATCCAAAATAATTTCCAGAACAATTATTAAAACAAATAAAGAGATTAATGTTTGCAAGATAAAAAAATCCATACTAAAAAACTGATTGCATTCCTAAACACCATAAATACATAATTAGTAATTATAGTTTTCAAGAATTGGTTTTAGCAACAGTCCATAAGAAATCTAGAAATAAATCTAAATAATGAATGTGCAACATCTTTATGAAGAAAATTTTAAAACTGTATATACCTTAAAGACCTCAATAAATGCAGAAATGTAAAGTTCTCAAGATAGGAAGAGTCATTATTACAATGATGTTAATTCTCTTCAGAATTACCTAGATATTCAATACTATAGCAATAAAAATAAAAACAGGAATTTTCAAGGAACTTTATAACCTATTACTAAAGAATATATTAAAAAACAAAACAGCCAGGACACTCCTAAAGAAGAAGAAACTAAGGTGAGCTTTCCTTATCACACAGCTTCTATAATGCTATAATAATTAAGGCAGTGTCATTCAATTAAGATAGACACAACTGACCAAAGGAAAAGAATAAGAGTCCAGAAACAGTCCAGACCATACACAGAAAACTGATCTGCAAGTTAAGTGACTTTGCACATCACTGGGAAAAATAATGACTATTCAATAAAAAGAATGACTATTCAATAGTTAGGGTACTCTAATGAAAAACTCTAATGAAATACCTAATGAAAATACTCTAATGAAAAACCTCTCGGCACAGACATAAATAAATAAGATGGATCAAGAGCTTAAATATAAAAGGCAAAATTTAAATAGCCAAACAGACCAATAAAAAAATGGGCAAAAGATATGAGCAGTCATTTCACAGAAGGGAAAATATAAATGGCCAATATGAAATATGAAAATTTCTCAAGGTCATTAGTAATTAGAAAATAAATTATTAATAAGGTACAATTTCTCACTTAACATATTACCAAAAATTAAAAGAAAGACAAGTCAAAAGTTAATGAGAATGCTATGCAACAGAATTTTTGTATTTTGTTGGTAGAAGTGTAAACTAGTAACTTAAAAATAATTTAACTCTACCTATCTAGTAATGAAAATGTAAATATCTTAAGACAGCCAAACCATTCTTAGATACAGACTCCCAAGTTTTCTTTCATTTTTGCACAAGAACTGGAAACAAGCCAAATGTTCATCAAAGTAGAAGAGACAAAAAAGGTTGGTTATTTATACAGTGGAATACTATGCATCAAGGAAAGCTAATGATCTAAATAATCTATCCACATCAACATGAACTAATTTTAAAAACATAATAATGTTTAGTTTTGCTTGTTTCAAAATATATATCGAATCACAAAAGAAAACATGTGGTATCATCCCACTGATATGTATTTCAAAACAGGCAAAAAATAAACTATTTTTTATGGGATAGTACATAGGAAAATATGTACATATAAAATTATAGAGAAAATCAGGAAAGCAAGTAATAAAATTTAGGAGAATGATTACATTTACAATGACAAGAAAAAGGTGTAATTAGGGAGGAACATGGATAGGAACTTCAAAACTATTGGAGGTGTCACTTTTCTTAAGTTGAGTCACATTCTATGCAAACCTTTGTCACACACTTAATGGCCAAGGCATACTGGGTGATAGTTTAATTTTTATTATTTAACTAATAATATACATTATGCACACACCTACATATGTACATATATATGAACATACATATAATTCTTCCTCTTCTGTAACACACAATCCACTAAATGTGCAGAAATCACACTGCCCTCTTGGTGCTGAACTGTGAAAATTGGAACTTGGGGAAAAGATACAAGAAAGTGCTAATTCTTCAGCTGCTGCTACTGCTGTAATAAAGTCCTTTGTCTCTGGCCCAGGAGTTTCCTGTCTTCTATCAGCATCCATGAGACTGTGATGGGCTAACTTACTATTTTGCAGGTAGAGCAAAATCTTGGACTGTGCAGTTTTTGACAAGATTAGGACATCTTGTTTATGAAAAGAAGACAAGAGGTTCAGTACAGCATGGTGAAAAACTACCTAAATTGGTGTTAGGAAATGTGGGTTTTAGCATTCGTTTAGGTACAAAATATGAATGAGATCTAGGATAGCTTTTAGTTTCTCAAAGTCTAAAAGTATGGATGTAAGGGAAAAAACAACATGAAATGCATAGTCACAAAAGAAGAAATGTGAAAAAGAATGTAACTACATAAATGTTAAAGATACAAATTGTGATGACAGCAAGTACAAAGTTTATTTCATCTTTATTGAGCTATTTATCTGTAATATACCATAAAATGAAAATTCTCTTTTAACTTGTAGATCAAAGAGAAAATAAAGAACCCCATGAAGAAGTTTAAGTAAAATATTTTCATGATATACAAATACCATTGAAGTGAAAAATCTTCAGTAAGACCACCCAACCTTGACATGTGTATTCATATGGGATTTAAAGAGTAATATTTGTATGACATACAGTAGGTGGTCTTTTGTGTGGGTGAAATATTCCAGCTGACTTTGGTTCACGAACATTTCTAAGAGAATTATGATGAATTCCTACCTGGCAAGGCATAAGGTTAGCCAAAATTTTTTAATTCTGCTTTCAGAACTGTTTTCCTTCTTTGTGAAGAAATACTCAAATTTAGTCCGTTGTGTGTGTGTGTGTGTGTGTGTGTGTGTGTGTGTGTGTGTGTGTGTGTGTGTGTGTGTGTGTGTGTGTGTGTGTGTGTGTGTGTGTGTATCCATATATGTATCTAGGTAATACGTACCCATGGATACAGCTTTTTCTTTTAATAGCTTATTGTTTATCTTATTGATTTACCTGTCAGAATTCTGAAATATAAGATTTTTAGCACTAATGGTAACAGGTTTTCTGGCAAACTGCATTTTTTATGTAGCTTTTTGTTCTCTATTGCTTATTTTAAATGGTTTTACTCTATATACTTGTTAACAATAAATCATCTCAAATCATTTTAGAAGTAGGTGGAAAATAATGACTGTATACATACATGTATGTGTCTTCTGATTTTAAATGAAGACTTTAAAAGAAATATAGTTTAAGGTCATAAATTTCTTAGATCATCAGAAAAACAAAGCAGAACAAAAGATGCCATTTAAAAACAGATCATAGGGCCGAGCCCGTGGCGCACTTGGTAGAGTGCGGCGCTGGGAGCGCTGCGACGCTCCCGCCGCGGGTTCGTATCCTATATAGGACTGGCCGGAGCCAGTCACGAAAAGGACAAAAAAAAAAATAAATAAATAAAAAAAATAAAAACAGATCATCAAAATGAAGCAACATGAAAGACTATAACAGTTGTTACACTCTGTTGGAATTTCAAGCATGATAACTTACTTGCATATGTCATCTTCTGGGTCTTCAAGCCCAAATCTTTCATCAAATGTAAGTTGTATCCATACATTTTCCTCTACTGCTACTAATCTCCATACCAAGACCATATTTCTTGGATAAGTATGAGGAAACCTTGGGCTGTGAATACTTCCATTACTAGACACAGTAATAATTCTCTCATGCTGGGGATCTTGTACTCCTACAGCAAAAACAGACATAGACATATATTTAGAACAGACACTTCAAAAATTATAGGTTCCAAAATAATTCTTTTTTTATCATTCACATTTTACCTCAAACAACTGTTGAGTATCCTTTATATGATATAAACCAACGACCACTCTTCCCAGAATTTACCCAGAAAAAAATGATTATTATAACATTATTAAATAAAATCCTTTGTATACCTGAAAGAACAGAGCAAATCAGTCTTTTCAAATGTATTACTGAAATGTTCACTACCAATTTCTGTGGATTCCTAAAATCACAATAAAGTTAAGATTCTAATCTCCAAAAAGTTATGAAACATGAGCTTCATAAGAATAAAAATAAACTTGATGTAATTCTATTTTTAAAAATATAACGATTAAAATCCCTAATTTAAAAATAAGAACTGCAGAACTACAGTCAACTTAAAAATGTGAATTAGTTTTATATATGACAAAATATGAGGATATTAAGATAGTTGAGGAAAAAGAAATGTGAGGATGAAAGAGGCAGAAGTGGAGTCATATAAGAGGGGGTCACCAGCTTTTTCAATGACCTTTGAAATGTCAATTAACATGACACACCACACACCATTTATAGCTTTTTACTTACTCTTTATTCCTGATGCTTTAGAAACTGAGCTGACAAAAGGATCTTAATAACAGCTTGTTATTTGGACCCATAACTTCTGAAAAAAAGGTATCCAATATAAGTTCAAAGTTTCACATAAACTGGAATTAGTAAATAACTTCAAATCTTAAATGACCTTGGAAAATAAAACAAGGTCACCATGGTGGTCTCATCTTCCTTTTCTAAGGGAACTATCAGCACTACATGAAATATGAAAATAAAAGAAATGTTGCAGGACTTCTCAGTTCCTTAATGTGCTAATATAAATTTTGAAATTCTCGGGGAAGAGTATAGTATACAATAGCTCTCAAGTTTATTAGGCATGGAATCTTTTTATAGCTGTGAAATGCTAAAATACATTGTTAATAGTGTCACTCTTTCTTTTGTTTAGACTGTTGGGGAGAGAATTGAAAGATGGGCAAATCGGAATTGCTGAGAAAAAAAAGTGTGCTTAAAGTCACCCAGTTGTGAGTTAGTAATGAGAACCCACAACTGATATTTATAAAATGGGCAGTCATTTATCCACTCAAAAAAACCTAAGAATTAAAATATGTTCTTAGATTTTTATGCTAAATTCATGGGCTTCAGGCCATGAAAATCCATTTAAGCATGCTAAATTCCAATAAAAAAACTTACAACTAATATCATTTCATAAAATAATTTAAAAATCCTAAACTGGACCCTGAACACATAAAGAAACGTGCATGGCAGGATATCTGGCATTTAATATTTTGGGTGCAACATTTATGTACTCATAATATCAGGACAACAGTTTTAACTATAGCAATGCCTCACTGGTTTTCATGATTTAGCATATGCTGCACAATACTGAATTTTATAACTGCACTAAGATCTCATCAAGAGATTAAGAATATCATTACTTTGTAAGCACCATTTACTATTCATTATCATCCTTTATTCATTCATTAGCTCTTCTCCCACAATCTCTTGTATATTCAGGGTTACTTGTGGCAATAAAACAAATTTCATTGTATTCACTCCTTTTGGGTATGTCCCATCAAACAATGCTATATATAGTATATACTAAGGCCTATTAAATCATGACATTCTAGACTAAACGCTACATTTTTCTTCTTTCTTTTTCTTTCTATTGTAGTTTTCTGCCCTTTCCTCATCTCTATTTCTTTTATTTCCCATAACCTAAGTCTCTTTTAGTCAACCAATTCCCTAGTCCTCTGTTTCTGTACTCAAAATCTTAGACTCTATATGTTCTCTCATTGACTTCATACCAGTGATCTATCCCTTCCTCTGGGGTGGGCAGAATTCTAAGATGGTCCCCAATGTCACTCACCCTTGAATAATCCTCCCCTTGAGTGTGTGGAACCTGATGGGGATATTACTCCCAGGATTAGGTTAGTTGAGTTTGAGTTGATCAAAAGGTAGATGATTTGGGTGAGCTGGACCTAAGCTATTACGCCCATGAATAAACGGGGTCCTTCTTAAACTCAGAGAAATTCAAAGTGTGAGATGGATTCAACAGAAGGAAGATTCTTTGTTGCTGGCTTTGAAAATGGAGGCAGCTCGGTACAAAGGGATTTGGGAAGTCTCTGGAAACCAAGAGCAGTCTATGGCTGAAGCCAGCAGGGAAATGGGGTCCTAAAACATCAAGGAACTGGAATGAGCAGAGAAGCAGATTCTTCTCCACGGCCTCCAGAAAGGAGTCCAGTCTGCTTGATACCTTGGTTTTACTCTCGTGAAGGTCCTGATCAAGAACCCAGTCACCCAGTGCCTGGCCTTCCGACCTATTGAACTGAGAGTTAACAAAGGGTGTTTTAAGCTGCTAAATTTGTGGTAATTTCTTATACATTATTAGAAAACTAATACAACTTCCTACTGTGCACAAAGCTGTTTGGATTACAATGCTTTCTTTTGGCACCCAAACTTTAGCATTAGTTACAGTAGTTGCAGCAACTTTTCATTCAGCATTATGTTAGTCAAAATATGTTAACATTATTTCACATTCACAAAATATAATTTAAGAATATTGCTCTAAGAAATTTTTGAATTTAACAGAAACTTAATGTCAAAAGTCATGTATTAGTTAGGGTATTATTTAGGTTAAAGAAAAACCTGTTTTACCCTAAACTACTCAAAGTAATTTTAACTAGTTGTATTTATGATTTTTAAATGAAATAATTTAATGTCACCATTCTTCTCATGCATATACTTTTCCTCAGCAGTAAGCATCTTATACAGAAACATGTTCCCTCTTAGTAGATGCTAATATTTGATACTGCCATTGGCTATATATAACATATATTAAATAATCATTACTGCTTCTGTGAACATAATTAAGCCCCAGCATTCTCTTGAGAACCCAGAAAGATCTATCAAGTTAGATGAATTCTCCCCATACTGATAAATTTTATTTTAAAAAATTATGATCATTCATTACGAAGATTAAATTCATAAACTGTCTTTAAGAATTTCTTTTAAAAATGAGTACCTCCCTACTCTAATTTTCTTCCAATAATCTTCATATTTCAGATGTGCTTATAGTAGTAGTTTATAACGAGTCCTTCTCCTTTTGGCGACTAAGATTTTTAGTAGATTAATTTTTAAATCAGATTTATTAAAATTTAATATTTATTCCATTCCAAATACAGCAGTGTTTACTTTTTCATATACACTCTAGAAAACTACATACCTATTAAATATCTGAATTCTATTTTTAGATTTTCAATCAAAAAAGATCATGGCTAAAATGCATGTGTTTAAATTTGTATTTACATCATCTTTTTTTTTTCCTTTATAAGTCACAATTTCCTTTGACTATAATCAAACATAATTTAAAAACTGAAAATCTAGTCCTTATTTGTCGTTTAAAAAAATTGCAAATTTCCTTTAAGTTAAATTGCTGCACCCAAAAAATTCACATCAAAATGCAGGGAGGTATGTCACTAGACACGTATGATTTGCAGATGACTGTCAAAGTTTTATGTAAATCTCAAGCATGTAGGCCTACAATCAAAAGGAAAAAAAAAAAAGAAGGAACAAACATTAAGTTCTACCAAATTAAGACTTGGCTGTTATAGTTCTGTTGTTTTAACGGCCATCTTTTTAAACATTTTACTAATATTTTATAGATGAGCCAAGTGTACATTTTGTGACTATTTTACTGAATGTTTGCTTTTGCTATAACCAACAGACAGTATACTCAAAGTACCAATGAAATAAAAGAAATGTTTGTACTCAAATCACTAAAATACTTACAACATAGTCCTTGCAATGTACACTGAAACAATAATAAATCTATACATCTTAGATAATAAGTTTAGCTTTAAAAAATATTATATGTAAACATTAATTTTTAAAGTTGTTATTATACACAATTTCGTATCACCTTGCTCAACCCCTCTTAAGATAGAAGTATTAAAACTAAAATGAAGCAAAAATAGAAAATAAAAGGAAGTGAGATTAATAATGTAAATATGATAAAATTGTTGGCTATATGTGTACATATACAATTTAATTATATAGTGTCATTCCTAGACTAGCTATCTTAGTAAACTAATACTCAACTAACAAAACCAGTTCAGATGTTACCTCTTTTAGAATGTAATCGTTGATACCTGTTGCACATTCCTTTAGGACTGCATATTTTAATCATAATGTATGGGTTCACTTTTCCTTCTTTTCTACCACCCCAAGATTCCTAGAAGGTAAAACTAGCTCTGTGCCTGGCACATGGCACTGCCTAACACATACTGATAGTGTAAAGAAACTAGCTATCCCAAAACATGGCAGAAAGCAATTTTACACACTATTTCAACATTTCATCCTGCATTCCTAAGTTTCCAGAGACTGTACATGATAAAGATAATATTTTACAATCTATATCCCCCAACTAAAGTCCTTTAATTCACATTTGATATATTACTCAAAGTTCATCTGTTATACCCTATATTTCAGCAGAAGATGGTATGTTTTAGAGTACTTATTATTGATATTTGCCACTTTCTTAATATGCCTGCTTGTTTTCAAAAATAAAACATGCTCTATAATTTTATCATACTTTGAGAATGTCACAAATATAGTCGGTATTTTATCTAAACTCTGAAATATGAATTAATAGATAATAATATGTTTATTGCAAGTCACTTGATAATCTGAGTTTATTTTTTATACACTGGAGATAAACACAGGTTGTTTTAAAACAAAAATGAAATGATATTTATATACAATAAGACAATCACAAATCAATATATAAGTGAAGGAAAAGCACTGTTCATCAAATTCTGTCTAATTCAAATAGAATGAGAAAGAAAATTTACAAATACCAGTTTCCTGATGTCAGCAAATAGGAGACTGTTATGTAAGACAAAATACAAAATTGATCATATGTATAAAGATTCTGATTTCATAAAGGTCAAATTGATCAAGCAAGAAGCAGTGATTTTTAGACAGTGATTTCAAGTTTCTGATTCCCTTCTACAGGTTGTTTAAAGAGGAAGGAAAAAAGAGCAACATTGTAGAAATTTTGCCATTTCCTTGACCTGATGCTATCTTTACAAAAAGATATGAAATTCTCTTGAATCTAAGGAGGAGTATAAGAATTCAGCCATTAGCCTCTTCTCTAACTATGAGAGTGATAAGACCTGGGAGCTTGTGTTCAGGAAGTGCATAGCAAGCTTCCATATGTGATGAGGGACAGTTCATGTAGTAAGCCTCTTCTCAGCATCCTCCCTCACCACTATGAAGCAGCCATTGGATAAAGACTGGACTGAACCCACTCAGAAGTATGTCTGGGATATCAACATAAGCCCATTTCTCTCACTGCACGGATAACTCTAATTGGGCCAATCAGAGTAATCCAATGGCTTTTTTTCAACAGTTGGGATGAGACAATCTTGCATGTACACATGAGATCTGAACTACTGTAGCCATTTAGCTATCATAATAAAATCCATTCTGATGAAAAAGTCAGCACATAAAAATGGGCAGATACATCATGGTACAGAAAAGTGGAGCTAGATCCCAGATCAAATCACACAATAAGCTCAGCCTATTGCTGGGCTTCTCAGTTACATTTATAAATAAATAAATCACTTTCTCTGTCCAACCAATTAGAGTTAGTACTGTTTATAATTGCAACCAAAATCATCATATAGTGAACATATCGTTGGGTTTACCTGGGATAGCCTTGGTTTAAGTCTGTTATCCTGGTGGGATTATTATTATTAGTGCCACCATTTTCACCCTTAAAAATATCCCAATTTGCATCATAAAGACTTAGCAAGTAATATCTATAAAATTCTTCTGGCATTGAGGCATGTGATATAGAAATGATAAAGATTGACAACATGGTATTTTAGCCTTAAGGTAATGGCAAAAATAACCTATTTTGGTTTAATACGATGGAATATGACTTCTTAAAATAAAGGCTTAATTATGGAAAACAAATGATAATAATCTTCTTACTTATTATGGCACAGGATAAATAGCCAAGTATATAAACACAGAATCTCCTTAAAGCCTTTATCACACACAAATTAGTAATGAATATAATTGCATACACACACAATTACACACCCCACTATAGACAAACATGTTTAGGCAATGCTATTATTCTTTATTCTGTTAAGATGAGCATTACAGTAGACCCCACAGAGGCCAAAACCAGAATGCAGAAGAGAGATAAATTGGGAGCTATCCACATTACAAAAGAGACATTCGCCTTAAACATCCAATACTAATTTCATTTTTTCAATATTTAACCAACTCTCTTACTGAATTAAAACTATTATTCAATGTAGAAAGTTTACATTAAATGTTAGCAGCCCTTCAATATTTTAAGCAGCAAAATATATTTACATCTAATACTACTGTTATGGCAAAAAATTACTAATGTGATGAAGTGCAAATGTACATTTTACACCCTTTAAACAAACAGACACATTTAAGAGAAAATATTTTCAATAAATAACTTTATCTGTTTTGGAGACTTAGCATCTATCAATTTTCTATCTTCACTGGATATATAAATTACAACATTCAGATTGGAATTTGTCTCAATATCAAATACAGAAAAAAGCTACCTACTATTTTGTTAGCATACAATGTCTACATAAAATACTGACTTTTTGATGAGCAAATGTTTTAAATTTATCAATGAAACTGACTATGAAAAGGCCATCGATACAAAATTCCTCTTTCATGGAAAAAATGCAAATAAGGTCATTAATTTATGTCATTAATGAATATTTAAAATCAGCTTATAATTCTCTTTTATGTAAGGCCCTGATTTAGGCAAAAAAAAAAAAAAAAAAGAAAATCCTAAGAAACAATAAAATCAGAATATATTTATTTCGGTATTAATATATTCAGCTTAATACATTATTGCTGAAAAATGAGACTTTACTGCTTTGTGTTATATTTAGCATTTGACATTCAAATGTGAATGCACACAATGTATATGTAATGAGACTGCGACTTTCTTATGAATGCTATCAAAAAACAAGAAAAATAATAAATTTTGTCACTTCTATACACATTATGACCTCCTAAGTTATGTTTTATATGTTATTAAATGTTGTCAAAAGGTGATAAAGTGTTGGCACTTCCATAAGCAATATTTGAGATGTATAAGTTAGACTTGCAGCAAAAGCTTTGGTTTCAGCAGTAATTCCACATGACTTTATCAGGAATAAAGAGCAATTATCCTGGGACATGACTGCCCCTCATAGGCTAAGTATAAACAAAATATGCTCATGAATGTCACAACCATTCTGCCCTGCTGGAAAACAGTGTTTCCTACTCTACTCTTAACAATTATTGTCAATATTAAAGTGATATAAAATATGAAAAAAATATAAATGTGATTCCAGAATTGGCTTGAATATAACCATTAGCAGGATTCTTTAGCAACAGCTAGCTTTATAATAATGGCTTTAAAATCAATCCAAAGATCAAGGGACAAGAGGACTAAAAAGAAGAATTGAAACAGAGAGTGAAACAGAGTAAAGAAGATATATACTTTTACTCAAAATAGGGAATGCATTGATTTACAAAGGCCGCTAGAACTTCCATTTGTGAGGTGAGATTATTCACTAACACCCCATGATCACTAGTTCCTTCTACTTCCTTGTGTTCTAATCTCGAGGAAGACTTTGAGGATATGTCTGTCATATTGGACATTGTCAGATGCCACAAGGAGATTTGAGAAACCCTCTTTACAGCATGTGCACTGTTTATGAGTGTAATCCCCCAGCCAGCAAATGAACCAGCCACATTCATGACTTCCCAGCGAGTGAACAGACCTGTCTGAACACAGCACTTCCTTGAAAATTCTTGCCCATGAAATCTAATATTGAAGTTGAAAACTCTCCACCCATGTTCCTTATAAATCTGTCCATTCCTTCCTTTTCTGAAAGAAATGTAACATTGTCCAAAGAAGTGGAACAAAGGTATGGACAAATGCCCCCTGGGAGGAGCTGGGGGAGGGGGGTGCGGACAGAAGAAAACCAAGAGGAACAAAAGTACAAATTATACTTAATTTAATTATGGCAATTTTCGTAATACTAATAATCTTGACAAACAGCTGTTCCTCCTATTCTCAACTTGAGATCGGGCTTTTGAAAGAAAGAGGTGTGTAATATAAGCCTTAAGAACACCTGTACTAATCATGTAAAATACACTTAAACTTACAGAGATCTATTACTGTGCAGCCACACAACCCATCAAAGTATTTATGTAATAGCAGTTATCATATTGTAAAATTTGATCACAGTGTTATAATCTTGTTAAAAGTGAACCAATACAATTTCAAAAGATTTCTGATGAAGCAAAATACCAATTTTTTTAAAAAACTGACATAGATATGTATTAAGACTTTTATTCATCAATTAACAGGAAAATGTTATTCACTACTTTCCACCAAATTAAAATACTTATAAATGAAGAGTGAAAAAAATATAAAAAACACTAGAATAATAAAGTACACCTTGAGAAACATATCTCTACTCTCTCTAAATCATAACAGTCAAAAAAATTTGCTGGGTAAAATTATCTTTAACAAGTCAGAAAATACAAAAATGAGAATATAGACATTTCAATAGGTACACTGCAGTTTAAAGATTATTAGGAATTTTAAAACAGCACTGGAGCACTGGAATGACTGGATGGAAATTTAGAAGTGCAAAAACAGAAAAGACTCCCATTATGAAAGGAAGGCATTCAAGTCTGCATTGTTCATGTTGAAGAGTCAGATAAAAGTACTGTACCGCCTAAACAAATTCTCTTGCTTTAAGATGGTTCATTATATCAACCTTAATTATGTGACAGTACAATAAAGTGTATGATAAGAAAAGTTTAAAAATTCAGAGTAAATAAAAATATGCATTTTGCTTACCTTTTAAATGTTCTTTCTCCTCTTTTCTATGCCAGTCCAGATGCTTGGGTATAGTTCCTCCCTGCCAGTAGATGGAGATAGTAAAATTGAGTCTTTGGGTGACCTCAAGTCCTAATCTAGGTGGTTCAGAATCTTCAATTTCAGATTTTGGAAGTAAAAAAAAATTTGAATGATTGAAAAGACACATAAAGTTTGTAAAAATAATTATCCGAGTCAGTCTAATGAACTGTCATGGTCATTTGTACTAATCTTTAAGGGAGAGGGTCTTGGCTGGCATAGAAAAAAATAAAAGAAAGAGCATTATTTGGTATGATATATCCCCTTGACTCTTCATTCTTCCCAGATCTTGTTCATTCACTCAACTAATGTCTATTGAATACCCACTCAAAATTGCAGGTTACTGGCCAGATGCTTTCATATATATCATCTACTTAGTGCTTTTAATCACCCTGTGAAGTAGTAATTATTATCCCCTTACATCTTGTTCCAGAAACCATATTTTTAAAAGTGCCATATGGCAAGCTGACTCTTGCTTGTCAAGTTTCTGCAGTCCTCCTGATGGTCAGTTAATGGCTCCTCAGATTTAAGTTGAATTAGTTTCCTCTTGCTATTGATAAAGGAACCTTGACGTTGGAAGCTCATTTGCTAGTGGCAAAAACTGGATTTGTTTCATTTTGTTTCAAATTAATACAAGTCTTCCAACAGAGTTCCAAGAAGAAATTCAAAAAGCTAAGGTGCAACCTTTTTTTAGAAATTAAATGGATCATCTGAAATAAAACAGGAATCAGGAATAGGGCCACATGACAATGTTTTTGTTTGAGAATTGCATACTTAAGATCAAATTCATAAGGAAAAGCATTAAAATTTGTAATTGCTTATAATGACAAGAAAATAAAATTATTATCGTTTTTGAAAGCTAATAGGACATTGAAGTACCTCTTGAACATGATAAAGAAGCAAACTGAACAACATTCAAAGCTGAATTGAACACTGATGAAATTATGAAGTAATTGGTTCCATTTTTCTCACTCAGTTTAGTACGGCTATTGAATTTTTAATTAAATGGAATCTATCTCTTATCCTTATCAAAAGAAAAGTAAGGTTTCAAAATTCGTTGCAGTCATGGTCTATGACTTGATTTCAACACAACACACTTTGAAAAAATAAGCATTACCCAACTAATCAAATAAAAGTAATACCAATTTCTTTAAGAATGACATAATAAAAATAAAATTTCTCTCATAGAATCACCTTTAATCATGCTTCCCAAATGAGCATACTAATATTTTTATACCTTTTTATAGTTCTTAAAATAATTTTCAGATTGCAAAATACTTAGGAAAGTTTTTTCCAGGTCTGACAACCTTAAAAACTAAATGTTTCACACGCATTTTATTCCTGTGAAAACAGAATTAGTTGTCACAATAAATAAGGTGACCACACAATTTCTTGTCCAAACAAATACATTTTTGAGAACGAAAGAGGGTGCTATAACCAATTGTGTCAGGCAACAGACATAAACCATGACCATCCCTAGAAAATTTGGACATATTGGTATCCTAATGACAAATGACAATGTTAATCTTCAATCCAGATCTTTTGAATCTAAGTACTATTCTCTTTCCACTACATCACATTACTCCAGGAAATCTTTTAACCTGTGAGTAGTTCTTAAGTATATGTTTTCTAATTTGCATCGTTGTTCAATTTAGCCCACTGAGTAGCATGTTTGTTTTCATAAACTTGGTAATATCCATTACATTTACAGTGCTTTATTTCAAAATAGGTTAAAACAACAGAAACAACAATGATCTTAATACCTTTAACTAGTTAATAATATGATCCTAATAATGGTTTAACTGTTTTTTAATGGGTTATTTGTGAGATGTTTCTAATACTACCAGTGAAGCGGGAGACAATTTTACCAGGTATTACTGATTTGCTGGATTCTGGCTCCATTCCATTGATTGGATTAATAGGGTTGACATTAATTCTAGTTCTAATTGTAAGCATACTTCCAGAATTTGGTACTCCCTGAAAAGTAATAAATTCCATATTAATTTAGAGAAGATAAGAGATCATTTAAAATGTATTTACTGATTATGGTTAAAAAACTTTTCTCAGGAAAAATGAAACTATACTAAAAGTAAAAGCTTCCTGTCCCTCACAAAGAATGCAAGTCTAACATGTTATTCATTTACTTATTTTGTTATTTAGCTTTTAAAGTATCTGTGTGCAATTTAATTAATAAACTCTGAGAGATCATGGACTTTGCCTAGGTTTTTGTTTTGTTTTCTGTTTTGTTTTTTTTTTTTTAATTATTATTGTATCCCCTAAAGCATATCACAATGCCTCACACACAATAGGCACTCGATAAATATTTGTTGACCAGCTGGACTGTCTAAGAAAAAAAGGCCCATATTTAATGTGCAAACATATTTACAAAGAACATCTGGTAGATCAAAAGGATGACATATGGGTTGATTCCTGGATTATCATTGCTTTCTGAAGGTCACTGGCTTAAGAATTGACTGAGATTCCTCACGTTATATGAAAAGACACCAGCAACCAATTGCCATGCCATAAAATCTGTTTCTATGGAATCTAATTATATTAAATTCATATTTGGAATTCCCTCACGATGATCTTCAAGATCTCTAAAATTAAACTTGTAATAAATGCAAGGAAGAAATTATTTTCTTCTTTCTGAAATCAAAAGTTAAGTATTTGTTTTAAAAATAAATTACCCATTCTCTTAGCCAGATTTGAGAAACACATATATACTAGTCAATGACAACTTTGAGAGTTTCTCTTCACAGTTCCTTTCCTTACCACAATTCCAAGGCCAAAAATTTGTTTTAGACAGACTTATTTTTCTGTGCCAGATGTGAGGTATAAAAGGCAATGTTTAGAAGTGACCGTAAGTATTGTATAGCAACACCATTATAGTAAAGAGCATGCCAGTAGGGTGACCTAGACAGAAAAATATAATGATAAAGGATGTTTTTGAAACAAAAATAAACCTTAACATGATTTGCTAAATAATGTCTATAATCCTCTGTTCCTTTTTAATTGTTCCAGTTATAAAACTAACCTTAAAAATTCCTCAAGTATGTTAAACTTCTGAACCAAGTACTTAGAAACAAAATCTATGTTTTGATTCTTTTAAACCACTGGCTTGAGAAAGTTTTGAGAATCTGATGAAAAGTATGGATGTGCAAACCAGAAAATTATATATCTAAATATATACTCTCATAATTTTCACACAATAGCACATAATTTCAGATTATTCACCCAGTCCCCAGAAACTATCTATGAAACTTTTTATCTATGAAATCAAAGTTAAGAACACTTTCCACAAAAATAACTTTTCCATTATAAAGCAAATAAAATAATGTGTTTTTCACTCCAGGATCAGAAGGACTAAGTGGTATTTGAAAAAATATACACGTGTGTGCACATACACACACTCACACACACAGATATAGCAGGTGCAGGATGTTTTTTTATATAAAAATAATGACAACATTTCACAAACTTCCGAAACAACTCTATAAAAGTATTTAATATACTGTTTGGAAAAATATATCTCCAATGTGTAATTTAGAACAACCCAAGAATTCTTTACATTCTTTAATTTAAAAACATATTAATTTTTCTGGAGAAATTTTGAAGATTTCTTATCAAGAAATGTATTAATAAAATAATATTGTAGATGTTCAATTGCACTCCTACATTTCAAAAGGAAGAATTTATTTACTCTATTAATTTTTAAGTGCAAATGACAAGAGCAGTTACCAATTTTGGAGCACCTGTAGTGAGCTAGAAACTGTTAGGCACTCACATGATCTTTCTTACAGCAATACCGTGGAGATTTTACTAGCAAAACTCTTCCAAGGAAAAAAACTTCTAACTAGATTAAGACATTACAAACCGAGAGAACAAAAAAATTAATAACAATCATGAGCCCCACCAGGGAAGATACTCCAAACTGCAGACATGGATTCATGACAGAGCGCTTGATTCTCTGGAGACTCTGAACAGGACCCTGAGGGTGAGCGGTAACAGAGTTCATATATTTTAAAATGAGCAGTGGTTCTCCTGAGCCATGTTGGTGGGTCAGGTAGAATAAAATAGATTTAATGTGATCCTAGTTTTTTTCTGCCTGAATTGATAGTGCTTTGTTTTCAGAAGATAATAAGACATTAGAAGTTTTCCTCTATTTTTTTTTATGACGGCAAAAAACCTCATTTGGTCAGGTTGAAAAGTAATAAACACAAGGATTGCATATGTTGTTATTTTTTGGTTCTTAAACAATTATTATAAAAATATAAATAAACTCTTTCACCAGACTTTTTTAAAAAATTAACATACCTATCACTTTTGTTTCTGACACTACTGTCAATTTAATATGCTTGACATAAGACTTATTTATTTATTTTGGCAACTGGCTAGAACAGGAATTGAACCCTGTACTTTGGTGTGTATCAGCATCATGCTCTAACCAACTGACCTAACCTGCCAGCCAAGGTAAGTTTTATTTATTTTATTTATTTATTTATTATTATTATTATTTTTTTTGTCTTTTTCGTGACCGGCACTCAGCCAGTGAGTGCACCGGCCAGTCCTACATAGGATCCGAACCCGCGGCGGGAGTGTCGCTGCGCTCCCAGCACCGCACTCTACCAAGTGCGCCACGGGCTCGGCCCCAAGGTAAGTTTTAAATGAAACATAGCCTAGCACATGTTTAATGCTCAATATGTGTTAATTCCTGTTGTCTTTGCAATTGTTTTCAGTAAAAGCTATTCAACTTGCTGATATAGTATTCTTCTTCTTCTCTAATAAAGCTTCAGTTTTCCAGCCATCAACCCAGTAGAGTTTTGTCATCTTCAAGCAATGCATGTGTTAAAATTTTCTAAATCTGGGCTCCCTCATCCATCACCAAAAGATACACTACCCTAGTTTAAGTCACACTCACAGCCTTTAACAGTTCTCCAGCTACTATTTAATTATTTTAATTATCTTCGCAAACCTCTTGCATGCTTTTTTAATGGCCAAATTAAAAAGTAGCAATTTTGTAGTTGTTATGAATGGGATCTTTTTTGTGTGTTATATTTATCACGGGTTCTTCACATGACTATTTTTTCTTTAGTACTTACAACTCTCTGAAATTATCTTATGTAATATAAGATTGCTTTATTGTCCTTCTCTCCCTTCCAGAATGTAAGTTCCTTGAAAGCATAGATCTTGTCTGTCTTGTTTATTGCTATAACCCCAGCAATTAGAATAGTACATTGCTCATAGGAAATACCCAATATATATTTGTTCAATTAATAAATTTAAATGTTTCTAACAACATGTCTTAAATGTAACTATATAATTGTCAGACTTTGTCTTAGCTGCTTTATGATTTTGTAATCCTCCTATCCATTAAGAGAATACCTAATAAAACTGAGATCATAGCCAGGAGCCAGTAATAAATTAGGACAGTCTACTTAACAAACATGATTTTCTTATTTCCCACATCATGCCTCCTTCTTCCCGTTACTTCTTTGTACATATTTATTACCCTTTAATTTAATGATTCTTTTTTCCCCTTGTTTTACCTGAATAGCATTTTCTTTTTCCTCTCCTTCCTCCTCTTATCCGTGTACCTCACCTAAACGAATTTCATTAGAATTTATTTAAAGTATTCCAAAACAGACAATCTTTCATAGTTTTACGAAACTGTAAGGCTGATGTGAACTTAAGGAAATATTTTTGTCTGAAATCTTGAATGAAAAGATGAGCACACTATGTATTATTATCTTCTACTTCTAAGAAAGTTTCCTTTCAGGTATGCTTTTTCTATAAAATTAACTTTTCTCTATAATCTTCTTGAACAAGGTATTATCCCTCTTTTTTTTAAATGGCATTTATCCTTCTTGCCTATAAATAAATTGATATTACAAAGTTGCTTCCAGAGGCTTATTAATCCAAACATTTTTTAAAAATGAAATATAGGATTAATGCTTCAAAAGAAAGCTCAACCCTAAGCAGTTGATAAGTAAACACCAAGAAGATGAGGAATTTTTTTAACAGAGAGCCATTTCTTAATGGTGACTTTCTCACCACTACATATTCACACAGTTTTCCAAACTTTAAACCGATTTTAATGTAATTTATTTGTGTATTATGTTTTACTATACTTACATGATAAAAGAAGCTATGCCTTGTAAAGCTGTTGTTAAATTTCACTAAAGAAATTGTACAAAGGAAAAGTTAAAGGTGAAAAAACAGAAAACACTGAATACTGAATCATTCAAAAAGTTAATGTACAGAGAAAATCCTATAGGTAAACAGAATGACTGTTCACAAGCAGGAGCTTTTCTTATGTGTATAGAGTTTATGAAAGAAAAACAATGTGCGCAGGGAAAGGCCTAATCCTTAGTATTCCTTCCTATTAACTGCTCAGCTTGTAGTAGCAGCTGCAACTTCTCTTAAGTAGATGCCAACCACAGGGGTTTTAATCAGTTTATGACGGCAAGTGCATAAGAAACTCATTGCAAATGTTAGCACTAAAAAAGAAATGAATGGCAGGAACTGGAACAAATCTAGAAAATGTATAGATAAGCAGGCCTAAAAAGGATTCTATTTAAAAAAAAAAAAATTTTGGCAAAAAGTGCAGATAAAAAAATAAAAAAGTAATCACAAGGACCAAGTGAGTCTAACCAAAAAATTAATGCATAATTCTGTTTCTGATTTACAAATTTGACCAAAGATAAAAAATGTGCAGATATAATCAAAAAGTTAAAATGAAAAAATTTACCATGTGTAAATGGGCCACGTGTAAGAGACCACATCTATTACTACTCTCAGCTATTTTAAAGCTTTCAACCATTTTTATTCAACAGGTACATATTTATGTTTTATATAAGAACTAAATATAAAGTGGGCTTAAAATATTTTAATTCAAATGCAAATTAGTTAAGACATGCTCCAGGAAAATAATTTATTAAGAAGAATACACTACTTAGAATATACTGCTTAAGTACTTTAAGCTTAAGAGTTATAGAGCAGTCTCTTATACTTAATTATTCTTGTAAACATTAGAATCACAGAAAATTTGCCATTGTACATTGAAAGATGAAAGTGTAACCTGAGGGTGTATTGATGTCACACTTATAATTTGTATTACTGCTTATTATATAACTTTGAAAGCTATTTCTCAAATGGTTTTTATAATAAATCCTTACATTTTTTTTAGTTCCCAATAGCTCAATGGCAAATTTTAAAGAAAAAAAACCTAATAAATTAAAGAACATATAACAACAAAAACTAACCTAAGATCACAAAAATACACCTCTTAATAAAAGACCACATACAATATAAGATCATTAAAATTCTAATTTACCACTATGGTTCAAAAATAGTAGGATGTGCCCACTCTGATTAAACTACAACAGTCATAGCTACTGTCATTTACTGTACTTTTCATTTTATATATGATTATATGATAATATACTGAAATTTATATGTGTATATATAAATATACGTAAACATATGTATGGATATGCACATACAATATCAATAAACCCAAATTTCAAAAAATAAGGCACAGGTGTGAATTTCTGGAGATCCAGAGCAAAGAGTCTCTGGCACAGAAGCAATGCAAACAACGCTCGATATTCAAATCCAAAAAACTGATTAAGGGTTTGTTTCTCTAGCACATACATTAGCAAACATTATGGGTTGTATCGCTTTGATGCACTCCAATTGGAATAGCCTGTTGACTCAAGGCTTCAAAAGGCTGGCCAGAGGCTGACTTTTTGCACAAGACCCTTGAATCGATAGCCCACAATGATCTCATCCCATATGAACGCCTGAGGCACATCTTTCATACTTACACATTTTGCAACTTTTACGTAAGGCCACAAAATATGTCTTATTATATATATATATATATATATATATATATATATATATATATATATATATATATATATATATATTCCTTTTCAGTGTTGCATTTTAATGCTACTGAGTATAGAATTTCAAATGACTTGATCTTGGATGAGAAATACTTCTGCACAAAATAAGCATTTAAATACATAACTGTTTTAGGACTTCTATGAATTAAAAAATTCATGTGTATCCTTAGTCTTCTGTTAAAACTTCTCATATTGAAAGAATGCACACACATAATGCTAAATGCATAATAAGATTACAAAATACAGAAAACATTTACTATTTATTACAAACCCCACTTCCGAGACTAGTGTTTTTCAACTACTCTTTTACTCATCAATATTAGTAGCTCACAAGGGATAGTTTTAGGAAGACTAGTTTGACAACAATGCCCACCCCCTAACCAATTAATCCCAAAGAGATTATGATATCCAACCTCCTTCTGGACCAATTTCTGAAAGTGTCGTAATTATATCACTAGCAGTTCTTAATATGATTTTAGGTACAGCATAAAAATACATGTTGATACAACAAGCAAACAGAAAGGACATTGTTGGGGGGGGAGGGAGAAGGGAGGGAGGTTTTGGTGATGGGGAGCAATAATCAGCCACAATGTATATCGACAAAATAAAATTAAAAAAAAAAATACATGTTCTTTATTTTAACAGTTGATTATCCACTTTAATAGATATTAAATATATAAAAATCACATTCTGTTTCCATGGGCGTTTCCTACAGCTTCCTTTGAAACTACATTTATGTAAGGAAAAAAAAGTTCCTCAATGTTAAGGAAAAATATTTACTGAATAATAGCACAAGTTAATATGATTTTAATAAAAGTTGTAAATGTGTATAATGCATTGCCTTAAGTTTGGGATAAAGGCTCTAAGATCCATGAGGATGGAACCAAGGCTGATGTCTTCACTGTTTTAATCCCTAAGGCCTCAGACAGTCTTTGGACTTATTATGCTCTTAATAAGGTTTGCTGAAAAAAATATAACTGATAGGAAAAACCACTTAAAAGAAATGAAAAATATCAGCTTTGAGAAAAAGACAGACTTCGATGCAAAGTAATTCAAAGAATACTAAAGTCCCAGTGCACCAAAAGATCTTTTCCTACTAAATTGTCTGAAACTATCATAAGTCCTTCCTGGTCAAAACACTGAAGGCCAGGTCTATCTATTAATTACAACTACAGAGAAAATGTTGTGTTTATTGTGACATACGCATATATCATCATTTGCGTTTGCAGTTCTCTAGAGATTTATAAGACTAAGGAAGGTATGGCATGGCCAAATACCAGACATGAAGTACCTTCCATGTTAAAATGAAAATCAACAGCGCAATAGCCCTTTGAACAGTAGCTCTGATATGTGACATTAAATTATGAGATGTTCACAAAAAGTGATGGATGATAATAAAGTATAGCTGTGTATCATATAGATAATAAATTATTTTAACTTTAATGAACAAGGAAGGGAAATTAATATACACCATAGATATAACCTTTATCAAAGAATTTTAAAAGTAAAATACTATAGATCACAGGATCTATGTCAACATTTATTTGAATATTTAAATCATTTATTAAACAGCTAGCTTTGAGGACTCAAACTTGAGAGGCTTTAGCTTAAAGTGATTTTTAAGATAGAACCTGGAAAATGAAGAAAACTCAAATACAACTGAAACCTCCTACTAGCAAAACAGCTCTTATATATTCTGGCAAGAATTTCCACAAGTGGTAAAGTTAATGCAAGTGAAATGATTTAGCTACCTATGATTTAGCTCAAGAAACAAAAAGTCAATTTACCTGAAAAAAAGGAAAGGAAGATACTTAACATCTTTCCTTCGGCTGTCTTTCAGTCAAAGACACTGATTTATACTAGACTAAATAAATATTTCTCTAAAATTATTTTTAAATGGCCAGAGTACTAGTCGCAACCTTTTATGTGTATGATAATCCAGGTGCTGCAATTATCAGAAAACATAGCAAAAACAATGGATGAGGACAGGAAGAAAGGGGAAATGACAGGTGTTAAAGCTGCAGTGCAAAGGACAGAACCACAACTTTACTGTTGTGAACAGGGTTCATTCAGGAAGGCCCCTGATAATTGCACATGGCAGCATTTGTAGATGTCAGTGATGTCCTCTTTGGGATAGGATTAACAAAGAATCAAAGGCAACAGAGATTAAAGATACCCCAAATACATTTCATACAAGACTAGTCACTGGGGATTGGACTGAACCTTCTCTGTAGCTACAGAGATGAAAAGGAAATATGACCATCATTCAAGTGTGTGTTGAGCCATTAAAAGAAAAGTCCGCACATCCTATCTGCCAGTATAAACCAGGTCTCACCAGGTGCTTCTTCATCTCAACAAAATAAATAGTAAAATAAATATATGGGGACAGTGAGAAAAAAATAGCACAGCCAAAAGAAAAAGGTAATTTTGATCCTGACAAATCAGAGGAAAAATCTTTCTCAAAAGTGACTTATCACAGAAACGTGAAGAAATAATTTTAAAACTGTTTTATACTATCAATAAAATGCCGAGGAACCAATTACCCTGAGATGAGAGAGAACTTAACAGATAGGGAGCACAAAGAAAGAAGATTCAACCTAAGAATGATCCCTGCTCCCGAGGAGGAAAACACGAGTTGCCACAGAAACAGAATCTAAGGCAAACACCTTCTACTGAAAAAACACAAACAAAACAAAACGATGACCTCAGTATGCAGATAAAATGTTTCCCTGTGTTCCTTACAATCTGAATGAAACAACACCTATTCCTAGTCACTCCCTCACAATATTTTAAATTATAAAAATATGGGGGGAAATCCTGCAAGGTTCTCTTTAAAGAAACAAAACTAACCCAAATAGAGTTTGACTTTTTTTTTTTTTTAATCATGTAACAACTAAAGAATGTTCCCTTTATGAAATGGTTGAGAAAAGATGTGTTTCTTTCTCGGAAAAACTTAGTTGATTGCTTGCTTTAGTGAACAAGGAAGAAATACTACCACAAGCAGCATTAGCTAATATTTATTGAGTGCTCATTAAGTATTGGACATGTTCTAAACTTCAGATAACTAATCTGTCTAATCCTCCCAATACACCTTTGAAACAGGCACATTTCAATTCCCCATTTTACAGATAAGAAAATCGAATTATATAGAATTACACATGACTATGGAGACAGGATTTATATACTATATTAAAATAAGAAAGACTGAGGAAGCTTATAACAACTTAGTCATTGTTTACGTTGCTAAAGGTCTGGTTACTGGGATTTCTCCTTAATTCCCTGCTTAACTTTTTAAATACAAGATCATAACATCAGTCCCTTCTTCACAATGTAGAATTCTGGTGATATTTTTGAAATATGAAGTGCTTAAAATCTAAAACTATACATTATTTTTCATATTACATGGTGGGATAGAGTATCTATATTAAAGTTATGAAACTTTGAAGTTTTTCTTATTGTTAATATTTTATTTTTATTAACTGAAACACCATAAAAGCAAAAAAACAAACAAAAAAAATTGGCAGTACAGTTCCAAAGCACAACACCTTGTCTTCTTTCAAGAGTATAAACTCAGAATGGACCTTCAATTAACAAACCAAATCTATCTGCATTTTACTTTTCAACAGTCAAAAGCAATACATAATCTAAAAAAGAGTGGCCCATTTATTTAAACATCTCAAATTAACAATTTCAACTTCTTACTGAAAAATGATATAGCTTCTACATACCTTTCTAAGTATACAAGAAATAGTTTCATTTTCAACACTGCTCTTTTTTAATCTACAAAAAACTACTCATGACAAATTTTAAGTGGTGCATTCAAATGACCGTAATTAAATATTCTAAGCCAATTTTGAAATTATAATAGGATAAGTAATGCCTGTGTCAGTTATTTTTATAAAAATTCTTTCTTCCTTCTTGACCCCATTCCAAATCTTACAAAAACTGTAAGTATATTAAATCAATTATCAGTTAAGCAAACTCCATATGCATATGCAAATACCGTACGTTTGAGGCACTGTGATAGTAAAAATATAAGTTCCCACATTATAGGAATATACAATCAAGAAGTGAGGCAAAGTATAATATACTACTTTATACCAGAAGAGGCAAAATTGGAATAAAACATCTTTCTTCTTCTGAGATCATTCCTTTGGGGATCCCCACCCTCTCCCCACCACCTGCATCCCAAATTATTTTGCTTGTTTAACTCGATTGCCCTTGGCACAAACGTTATTTCCCTCATCTACCATACTAGGACAGCCCCTCTGTAATACACTCTAGCATGCTATACTTGTCTTTCACAGCACATTTAATAAACAGACTAATCAGTTGTTTGTAAACTCCTTAGGTACAGGACTATGTTTGCCTTACTCACCATCATGTCCCAGGGCTTACCTAGGGGACTTGCACAAGGAAAACACTTACCAAACATTTGTGAAATTAGAAAATATGTGCATGGGTGTTGGGATGGACAGATGACTATTTGTAATTTAGAATCTAGGATTTAGAATTGTGAGAGGAGAGGAGGCAGAACAGATTTGTTGTGGAGGCTGTGAGCAAGGAACAGTGAGGTCCAGTCTGATCCAATCATTTTGTGCTTAGAGATAATGAAATGGCTTGGCAAAGTAGGATACAAATAAAATTTGGCAGACTAAATTTACTAGAGATAACACTCACTGCAACATTATTGAATTTTATGGGTAAAAATTATAATTAACAATTCAGTTTCAATAACATCATTCCTGTGCTCAAAAACATGTATGACTTCCCAGTGCAGAATGAAGTAACACAAAATCATTGGTCTAGCACTCAAAATCATTTCCTCTGTTATAGATTCTTCACCCAGTCTATACGTTCCATCTCCAATATGTCTCTATAATCCACTAACGGAGCTAGAGCTTTAGAATTAGAGAATGATAACTTTCCCCAGAAGAACTCATACAAAGTAGACCTGCGTCTAATTTACCTTGGTACTTCCAAAGACTAAAATGGCTCTTGACAACTTATCAGTCCTAAATAATTGAAACTTGTCTGATTTTAAACCTTCTTAACCATTTGCTAACTATGTGATCATGACTAACTTATATAACACCTCTGTGACTCAGATAATTCATCTGTAAATGTAGATAATATCAGTTACATTATAGGGCATTTTACGTACAGTGTGCTCTCAAAAAATGAGTTCCCTCTTTTCCCAGTCTCCTTCATTCTTCAATGCTCTTTGAAAAACACAAGAAAATTTAACCTTTAAATCAATCACTGTTGGGAAATCACAATAAGGAAAGGTTTGTCCCTGCTGGTTAATGGTAGTAACTAATTAATTTATGTTATCTTCATAAGGGGTATTTTGAAAGACCTACTTTTCACGGGTAGCAAAAATGATCTACCAAGGCATGAAAATCAATCATCCAGTTCCAGACAGTAAAGGCAGAAACAGCAGAGCCAAGTGGAGAAAGCAAAGCATTTTAAATTTTAATTCCTTGTTTCTTCTCTTAAATTTATTTACTTGAATCCTTCTCTTCAGTAAGAAGCCTAACAGTGACAAAGATAAAAGATAAAATGAATTCTCCAAGAGCACAAAAAACCCCAAACAATTGAGTTTCACTAGTAGGTACAATGCCTGAATAATAAAGAAGAAAGCTGCCGATCAGAGTCTTTGTTTAAGCCTTTATTCAAACAATGGGGCATTTACTCCAAGTTTCAGTGTTCTAAAACATGATTTATGGACATTTTCTAGCTACTAACTAGAAAACACAGGATTTCATAGTTTTGATTTTAAGTAACACTGTTTTTCCTGTTCTGAAATAGTTCTTTCAAAGCCTCCAAGTAATCTACAAAGTAAAAATACCAATAACTTTTGTGATTATACATACCAGGCAGACTTTCCATGCTGAATTTTTATATCTAAAGTAGTAAGTCTCCCAAGTCTTACGTATCCTGATGTTTTATTATTCCACAACTGAAACAAGTCATCGTTAAAAAAATCTACTCTTTAATTTGAAAGTTGAGTCTTCTTAGATTATCATTCATTACTTCTTTTTTAATTCCTTTGTAGATAATTCTAATCAAAGAATTTTCTGACCAAAATATTTTAAGGAAAACAAATTGCATCAAGACTCAAAAACCTTAAGATAATTTTCATCCTATCTTCAAGAAGTCAAAATAATACAAAAATATAACTAATCACATAACCCACTTAATGTGAAAAACAGTAGAACAATATTGAGGAAATTATCCTTAGAAGTGCTTTTAATACCCAAATATAAGACAATTTTTAAAAAGACTTCAAAAATATATTGTGAAATAGTTAAAATTACTATCTTATGTATGTAAACATGCAGGGTACAGAAGGCTAGTACATGACACATGTAACATTTATAAAATAATTATAGAAAATTGAATGTTAATAAAGATTATTCTCTTTTCTTAAAAATGATTATATTGTATTCAATGTCAATATTTTCACTAAAAGTAAGCAATACTACATTTTGAAATAGGTTTCTTTAAAAGAAATAGATTTCTTTAAAACCACCTTAATCACAAGTTTAAATAATTATTAATATCTTCACATTTCAGGTTCCACATACAACTTAGAAAATGTCACTCAGTAACTTCAGCTTGAAGTCATCACTGGTCTAATCGTACCATAATTTCTAAGCACTTTTCTGAATGTGTCTTTGTCTAGATCAATCTGTACTTCATTCCTCTATATCGTTATATTTTTCTATGATTTCATAACATGGTACAGTTAAAAAGGATCATAGAAATCATCAGATTCAACTCTGTCTATTTATAGATGAAGAATATTTGACTATGCTCAGTGGAATGATTGGATAAAGGTCATTGGATCAAAGTCATTTGATTTTGGGGATACTGAAACTGATTATGCACCCAGGTGATCTTCAGACTCTTTGTCTATGTCTCATCCCAGGCCTCTGCATTACCTTCTGTCTCACACACTTACTTTAGGCTACCCCGAGAATGATAAATTTGAGGCAGGAGCTATGTTAACAGTTTTTGTGAAATAATTAAAAAGTGCAAATTATTTTAGCATTGATTGATTACCTTCATTGATTACACTGCCCATACAGAAAAAAATAAATTAACTAGAATATTGCCAGTGACCATTTACTACTATACCTCATTGAATTACAGCAATCTCAGTATGTTTTCTTAACTTTCTTCTTGGTAAAGATAAGGACATCTTTGATGATCTAGGGCTTCATTCTCTCTCTCTTAATGTCTTAAAGAAAACCCATGTACGTGTTTATCTAAACCATGATTTTCTATACTGTTATTTCAAATGATCAAAAATCAAATTAACAATACCATTAAACCTAAAGGGGGTCCTTTGGAAATTCTATGCTACTCCTCAACTGGCTTTCACTTTTGCTAAGAGTATCTATCTTGAATTCATGTATATCCTCAATACAAGGGTCCTTGTGGGGAAAGAATGTTCACACCAATCTTAATAAGGAAGTTAAGAATCTCCATCTCTCTAGGGCATTTAGAATTAATCCACTTTGATTTTTAGAAAAAAAATTAAAAGCAAGTGTTCTATTGTGGATCCCCTAGGATCTCTTCCCTTTTTAAAGTTCAAGTCCTGTGTAAAGATTGCCTCCTAGAAGGAAAGCTAAACAAAATCAGGAGGAAACCTGGGGAAGGCAAACACAGCAGGGATAGCTGTGCCTTCTCTATTTTGTGAAGGGCATTTCCTATCTTTTTACCTGACGTCTTTCTCAGCTAGAATGATAAAAAAATTTTAAGGCCAAGCTCAAGGCTGATTCCAAGGTAAGAGACAAGAAACAGAGTTCACATCCAGGCACCAATCCAGGCTTGTGGGAAAAGCTTTCTATGCTTTCCAAGGTCATCATGAAAAACCTCAGTGGGTTGGTAATAAAGGATACACCTTTTTCCTGGAGTGTTCTGCTACTAACAGATCACTCAGAACCTAGCCTGGGACGCAGTTACATTTTACATTTTCAGTCTGAGGGAAAATCTGACACACAGATACGAGTTTCTGGACATTTTTCTTTGTCACAGGTAATACCTTAAACAGTTGAGTACCTGGATTCAAAAAAGTAAAATAACCACTAGACACCACCTCTTCGTACTTCCTTTGCAAAAGAAAAAAAAGTAAAAGTAATGAGAAATTTCAAATTTTTTGTATTGTAATTTATCCATATCAAACTTCTACTAACATAGTTTACTCTGAACATAATGTTTTGTTAATTATTTACAAAAGTAAAAAAGAGGAATTTTGATATTTAATTTAAAACACATTGTGAAATTGAATCCGTTAATATCTAAATATACCTATACCATATATACGTTAGAAAACTAGTTCAATGGAAAGCATTTACTGAATATACAGATTAATGAATACGTGATTCTATCCCATGATGGATCAAATTTTCAACCCTCTTTACAAATAGGTTTCAAGAATTATACACACACGCACGCACGCACACACACACATATATAAAACAGGTACCCAATCTATTTTTAAAAATTAATTAACTCAATCATTACACTGGTAAATTCCCCATTTTTGCCCTTTGGTTTCTTTTTCTTTTTTATATTTTATAAAATAAGTTACATAATAAATATAATTGTTATTACTTGCATAGGTAGTTGTTGGGTTTTTACTTTTTTTTTTTTTTTAGTATCATTCTTTCAACATTTAAATTCTTGGCTCAAGTCAAAACTTAGTCTTGACATCCATAAAAAAAAGATCAAAACTCTTTTATCTATATAAACAGGTGCAAATGAAATAATTTCAGAGTTTAGTGAATGCTCCCTAGTTGTCATCTATTTTTAATATTCAAATATATTTAGACTCCACGGTACTGTTACCTTTACTTGCTTTATATTAATTAGTTGGAATCAGATGAAATAGTGTACATGTAAGATTTGTAAAAATTGGAGAATTCTTCATCCTTAGTTTTCCCCTTTTCCTTGTAGTCAAAATAGTTTATGAAACCAAAAACATATTTAAGAATACATAACATAATAAGCTATATTTTATTGGGCTTACATGTTTGTTTCTGCAGATGATTGTAATATCAGAAATCTGTCATCTACAGGAAGTTTGTATTTGTATTTAGAAAACAACTATTGCAGGTGACTTTGTTCTGTCTATACAGTTGTGTAAGCTAAGCAATGTCTACCTTCAATTAATTTAATAGTTCTAATTCACTCAAAAAATGAGAGAAAGAACCCACTGATTTAACTCTGAAAAACTCATGCTGAGTTTGACAAGCACTTTCACGGAGTCCTTAGAGGCTCAAGAGATGCTCATCTGGTCTAAACCTCAAATACAGGCATGCCAAGGCTTACCAAACCCTGAGCCTAAATTCTTTGCAGCAAATATTTACTTTTTTACACAGGTTCTTGTACAAAATTATTACCTAGCTGTCATAAAACACACTAAATCACCTAATGGATTATACAAAAGTAGAATCTTATCAATGTTTCCTTATAAAAGAATGACCAGATCTGCAGACCTCAACTTGCTAGGAGTTCAGGCTTGGCTTAGGCAAACCTCTCATAAAAAGAAGCTTTCCAGTCTAGATACATGTACTATAAACCTTTAAATGAGAGATAATATTATTAGCACCATTGCTCCAGGTGTTGCATATTTGGAGAGACCATAATAATATTTCTTGTGCTAGGCATTTCAGAATGAATATCCTAACCTAAGCAGAAATAGAATATGTGAAGAAAATTGTACTCACACATGCAAGCATGTTTGCAAGTACATGTGCACGTATACACACACACACACACACACACACACACACACACCTCACATAAACATTTAACAATATCTAAACACTAAACATTTAGCATCAGTTCTGCTCTACAACAGAGAATATGTGTGTGTTATTTTATGTTGTCTCTTCCATTATCAAAGCATCCAGTGAAATCTTGCATTACACATATTGTCTAGAACTAATGATTGATAATATGTTTAATATATAGATCAATAAAAATGTAAATTTTTATTGAAATATTATTTGAAATATTCTGGAATATAATTATTTAAAATGAAGCTTAGCACAGTTGTGGGCCTTTTAAAAGCAGAATGTATAGCTTTATGACTTTAAATTTCTAACAATTTAAATATAAATGTCATATGAAAATACAAGTTGTCATTCATAATTTGAAGTATCCTCTCATTATTGTCAAATTTCTGCCATTTCATTTTGCATAATAAGATTTATGCCTCTGTACTCCCTATTTTCAACTACCAATATAACAAAATAATTTTAGCAATTCCTCTTAGCATGCTAGAATGCTTAGACTAACATTTAATCTTACACCACAGTTTGCAACTCCTGGGTTGATAAATATCACCTCGAATGCTTGTTAAACTATTAAAATCTTGCATTGGAAAAGCTGAAATATAACAGGAAAATGAGACTTACAGGTGGGTGAAAATGGAATAGGCACTTAGTTTGGAATAAGGGAGGGAGGTTATATAAGATAAAACAGGAGAGAACTACAGCAAAGGCTTTTAAATAATATTGTTATTGATGTTATAATATTAAGGGGGGCAACTTTTTAGAGACGTCCGTCAGTAAAAAACCAATGGACTACAAACTCTACTGCAATGAGTGGAGTACTCATAGGAGACCAAAAGTTTGCCTACTACTTCATCCTAAAAGATTGTTCCCTTAAACGATTTTATTCTAGTTGAGACTAATTTTTTTGATTCCATGTTTAGAAAGAATAAAGTAGTTTTATTGTTTAGAAGATTATATAAATATTGTGAATGGATATTTGGCAGACATAATTTTGTTACCAACATAACTGTCATCCTACAGTCACTATACGCTGCTAGCAGAATCTTGATTTTATTTTTTTTTCTCAAAGTGACTGCATCCTTCATGGGAGGCTGAACACCTCCCAGCCCAATGGTGAATCATCATTGAACTAATTCAATTCACAGCAGTCTCATTGCCCCCTGGCTAGTTGTCTGTTCTAGGCTGGGTCATGTGACCCAATTCTGGCCAATGATGGGGAAGTCACTCTTACAAAGAGATGTTTGGGGACAAGCTTCCTTTTTCTATCCGGACACATCTATGTGAGAAGGTGATAATGGGAGAAGCCTAAGGTCTAAAGTCTACATGCTGAAGACAACAGAAAGAAAAACGTTTTAAGAGTTTAAGAAACTGGTGATGATGTCACTGAGCCCTTGAATTAACTAACCCTGAAACTGCCCTAATTCTAGACTTCTTACATGAGACAAACAATATTTAAGCCATGATTTGGGGGTTTTATTACCTGTGGCTAGAAGTACTCTGAATGATGATACTATATTGGAATTTTTATATGTACATATACATAATATGCATCCTAAAACAAAGCCATCTGACTTACTTTTAAAAAACTTATTTTTGTATTCAATATTCATTAGACTATATGTTCATTAGCATGTCAGAAAGAAGATCATCATAGATGTTTTAGAGCATCATAGTTTAGTGTAGGTGTTAAAATCTGATTAGATTTATAAATCATTTATTATGATTATTTATTTTGGTTATTTATTTAAATGTCTAATTACTAGTTTGATAGGAAGGACACTTCCTCTAGCTCTGCTATTTAATAACGAGTAAGGCAGAAAACATACAGAGCTGTTCATTTCAAAGATACTGTGCCATTCTTCATTTATAATCTTATTTCTTTTTCAGGAAAAAGAACAGGCTATGTGTATCATCATTAAATATGAACATTAATATGAAGACACTTCAAAAAGTTCATAGAAAATAAAACTAAAAGATTAAAAATAGAAAACATAAACTATTTCTTGACATAAGCTCCATCAAGTTCAAGACACTTTTGAAACTGATAATACCAGCCATTTAGTCCATCCCTAAAGAACCGAGGGTCCTGGGACATTAACCATGCCAGTGCAGTCTTTTTACACTAATAACTAAGAACAGTGGGTGCCCTTTTAAGGTTTTTTAAGATTAGGAAACAAAAAGAAGTGAGAAGGAGCCAAATCAGGACTGTAAGGTGGATGCCTAATGGTTTTCCATCAAAACTCTCACAGAATGGCCCTTGTTTGCTGAGAGGAATGAGCAGGAGCCTTGTCATGGTGGAGAACTCTCTAGTGAAGCTTTCCTGGGCATTCTTTTGCTAAAGCTTTGGCTAACTTTCACAAAACACTCTCATAGTGAGGTGAGCAGATGTCATTCTTTGGCCCTCCAGAAAGTCAGCAAGCAAAATACCTTGAGCTTCAAAAAAAAACCTTTGGCCATGACCTTTACACTTGACCAGTCTGCTTTTGCTTTGACTGGACCACTTTCACCTCTTAGTAGCCATCACTCTGACTGAACTTTGTCTTCAGGATCACACTGATAAAGCCGTGTTTCATCTCCTGTTAGAATTCTTTGAAGAAATGCTTCAGGATCTTTATCCCACTTGTTTAAAACTTCCATTGACAGCCCTGCTGTCTTATCTACAGCTGATTTGTGCACGACAGTTTTGACACCCATTGAGCAGAAAGTCTGCTCAACTAAATTTTCAGATGGAATTGTGAAAGCTGAACCAATTGATGTCTATGGTGTTGGCTACTGTTTCTGCTGTTAATCCTTGGTCCTCTTCAATTAGGGCATGAACAAGATTAAGATTTTGCTCACAAATGGATGTGGATGGTCTGCCATTGCGGGTTTCATCTTCAACATCATCTTGTCCCTTTTTAAAATAAATTGATAGGAAGGACACTTCCTCTAGCTCTGCTATTTAATAACGAGTAAGGCATGCTGGTTTCTTTGGAGCATTGTCCCCATAAACTTTCCATAGAGCATCAGTGATGTCACCATTCTTCTACCCAAGCTGTTTGTTCTTGCTCCGGTTTTAGCAGAATTCACGTTGCTCTTGTAGAGGCTCTTTCCAAGCTGATGTCTTGTCCTTCTTAGCGTCTCAAACTAGATCTTATTCAGATATATTACAAGCTAGTATGAGTTATTTTGGTGCAAAAAGTTATTGTAAACCATTCACAGTTTTTTCATCATACACATTTTCCATGAACTTTTTGAAGATCCCTCATATTCTACTTGACTTCACATATTTCAACTCTTCCTGAATAATGGCTTAGCTGAAAATATCACTAAAGTAATAACATTTTTCTAAAAAAGAAATCAATCAACTGCTAAAGAAAATTAGGAGTCCATGTTGATGTCAGGAGAAGAATACACAAACTTGTGTTCGAAATTGAATAGAAAATTGACAACTTATTCCTGTAATAGTTCAAAGGCTTTTTAATAGAAATCTCTCTTATAAATAATTCACTTAAAAATATTTTCTTGGTAAATATCAGCAGGAAATTCAAACATAGTTTAATAGGTATGTGTACTACAGGTCAAACAGGTCTAAAAGGTTAGTTCAAATTCATGTCAAATTATTGAGGAACTCATGGAGAGGTCCCTAAGTTAGTCAACAGTAGTACTTGTTTTCACCACTGAAGAGTTAAATAATGAAAAGGCAGACCTATTATCGGTTGTATATCCTTGTCTTCATTAGGTATTTATAAGAAACACTAATACTGGTATTCAGAGAATAATTAAAAATAAATAATTACTGTATTAAATCATTTAGGGTTGCAATTAGTCAATTGGCGACTATACCAACATTGTTTAAGAATTCAGCTTTGTGCCTCTATGCATACCATCTAAACAATTCTAATTTACTTTAGTCTGATAGAGCCCTTAAGGAAACAAAACCTTTTCTGATTATAAATTTATCAGCACCGCACTCTCCCGAGTGAGCCACGGGCCGGCCCCCTTGATTATAAATTTAAACACAAAATTAGGTTTGAGATCAAAATATTCTCTAAAGAGAACCCCATCACATTATGTATTTTTTCTTCTTTCTCCATTATCCAGAAATGTTTCTTTAGAAGTCCCTTATTTTAAAAAATGCCTAATTTTTTATACTTGTTTTTTATATTTGTTTTTATTCTTTAATTGGCAAGTATTAATTGTACATATTAATAGGGTACAGAGTTATTTCAATATATACAATGTGTAAAGATCAAATCAGGGTAATTAGCATATCCATCATTTCTTTGCTATGACAGCATTTGAGCTCCTCTCTTAGAGCAATTTAAAAACAAACAATAAATTATTATTAATTGTAAATGCTTAGCAGTACTGTATACTACTAGAAGCTATTTACAGCTACAGCTAAATGGGAAAAATAAGTGCCTAACTTTCTTATTGATTTGTTTTACCTGTTGCTTTAATTTCCTTCACAACACTTAATCTTGCTTCATCGTGTGTGTGTGTGTGTGTGTGTGTGTGTGTGTGTGTGTGTATTTTGTTTTGCAATTCACATCATTTTTTTCTTAGTCTTTCATTCATTTTTCCTCCAATGCCCCTAGCGCTACACCCATAACATTGTACACAGGTATTTAGTATTGGTCATTTTGCATTCTTTACCAATTGGCTTTCAGTAACTATCTACATTAAACATTCACAATATGGTGCGGAAAAAATAAGTTTTTCTAAGTCTGTTAAATGCCTTGAGTCACTCACTCTTTTCAGTGTTCTAATGCTGAACTCCATGATGTGTGATGACTTCTTTGTGAACTGCCTTCAGAACACTGAGAGAACAAACATACCATCTGTGTACTGCTGTGGGATGAAAGACTCAGACACCATTATTCTGGGTGGTTACAAATCTCTCATTTTTCCCTCAAAGCTATTATCTTCAGAAATCTAGCTTTCTTGCCCTGAAGGAGGCCTGTCCTCCCCTCAGCCATAATTTCTTAACACTCTTCATGGTTATTATTTATTTCTCATCTTTTCACCTACTGAAATACCCAGTTGTGACTACATAATCTCACATACAGGCCAAGTCATTTCCCTGAACACTATATCTTCATATTAGTCTCAACTTAATTTGCATCACAGTTTATACTTTCCAAGATTTACACACACACACACACACACACACACACACACACACACACACACACACACACACACACACACATGATGTCATCGGATCAAAATAATGTCCAAGGATTATTGATTAAGAACAGGTATCATTACCATTGTACATTAAAGTGTTAAAACTGGGAATCCAACTTGGGTCACTTTCAAAGCCAATGCTCTTAAATGCCACACTGCATCTTAACAGTCATTATCACTTGTCCAGACATCTATGATGACATTGTAACTAGGAATTCACCTGCAAAACTTGAGCCTTTGTTCACTGGCATTAAGCTCTCAGGCCAGCAGAGTGCCCCTCCACACAACTCCACAGAGCATAACGGAAGAGCTTAATATAGCAAATTCCAAAACCTTTAAAAGGAGATCTGATGTTTACATCAGATTTTCTAATCTTGGAATTTGGTTTTTTCTAATCTTGGAATTTGCCCAATTTTCAACAGCAGTCAAATGGCTCTCTGTGAACAGAATCTAGTGAATGTGTACATCCAAATGGTGTCCTTGCAAACTTTATCGATACAGGTTTAATCATACTAAAGCTGTTTACATATAGCTATTTTTTACATGTTAAATGGTCCAAGTGATGGTTTATCAGGGGAAAAAGTACGTGGTACCTGGAGGTAGATGTTTGGGTTTTCTTGGTTATTTGTTTATTCATTGACTTATTTACTTATTTTTACCTAAGCAGGTCATCTGAGTTAATCCATGCTGTCTTCTGAGTTAATATATGACAAGTGCCTACATGTTGTTAGCTCACGGGGTTACAGGGAGGGTGGCCACTGGTCTGGAACCTATCTGTGTCAAGTGAGGTGATTGAAGCATATGGGAGGAGGGTGTCAATTAGAAGTAGTGACCCATGGAGTGGCACAGACAAGCAGCTGGGGACCTGATCGCTAAAAAGGGGAAGATGCTCGAGCTTTCATCCCGCATGGAGAGCAGGTTGCCAGGGGTTTGACCACTGCAAGGAACAGCGGGTTCCTTCTTGAGCTCTGAGGTCTCGCTCGTCTGAAAGTAATGATCCACCTCCTGCATTCATCATTCCAACTGACACAAATTACTACATACCTCCTAATCTCAGGCTATGCTGTTTCAGCATTTGGCACATGCTGCTGCCTCTGTTAGGAATGTCCTTTAGCGCTGAGGTCATTCTTCTGCTCCTAACAGACTTGGGTAAAGTCTCAGCTTATCTGACAAGTCTTCCCTGAAGTATTCCTTTGTCCCATCACGACCTGTATTCCTGCTGAGAGATAAGGCTTCTTCTTTCCCAAACTACCAAAGCGCATGCACCCCTGTGGTTGGTTGGTTTACCTGTCATTAAACTGAGATCTCCTTGAAGCAGGAGCAAGATCTCTCAGCTCTCTTTACCTACCTCATAACACAGAATAAACAGATGCTCAATAAATGGGTTGACAAAAATGCTAATGTAAAAAAAATCCCTTCTAAACTATACAGTGTAAATATTGCTAAAGCAACACCGTACCAAATATAAATTTAAAGAATATCTTTTACAAACCTAATATTCCCTAAGTGTATTATTTTGGTGTTTAAATTTTTCCATAGATATCCTCATCTGTACTCATTTGATGTGTGTGTGTGTGTGTGTGTAAACCTAAAAGCCCAAGGTGTTTGGCAAAAATACGTGCTAAATTTATTTTGTAAAGTGTTACAGGATTATAAGAACTGGGTAAAAGGTTTTAATACTAGCATCAGTCTGTTTTTCAAGTTTACATTAAAATCCTTTTCAATGAGGAGTGTCAAAGCCAAGGACATTATCCTCAGAGTCTTTGAAGTGCTTTTAGGAACAGTGATTTCCACCCGGCCAGGAACAAAAGACAAATTGAAATGACCTCAGATTAACCTTTCAGCAAGCTTTTATAGTGTTCAGATAAATAAGTTAAGTGCAGATTCAGCCAAACAAAATAAACCTTTTCTCCCCTCTTTAACATGTGTCCTAAAACATGGTGGTGACTAAAGGTAGCTGCCTTTATGGCTAAATAATTCACCACTAGTTAATTCCAAACAAAAAAGTTCTCATTAAAACTGATCATTTCCCACTAAAAATAAACTTTCCACTGGTGTCAATGTACAATGAAGATTTTCATAACTGAAAAACTTGAACACAAACACAAACTAGTACACTTATCCTAAATGCCACTACAGCACTCTATGCATCACTGTAGTGGCATTTAGGATAAGTGTTCTACTTTACACTCTGTGCATGAAATACTTGCTGATTGGGGGTCAAATCAGCCATTTACTGAGCTCTGTGGTGTGGGTTTAGGAGAAGTCTTGCACAAGCTCTGAACACAGTCACAACTGTGTTAGCTCTGACCAGCTATACAATCTGATGCAATCAAAATACCTGACTTCAGAATTCTTTATCTATAAAATGGGGGAGAATAACACCTACCACATAAGACAAGTGAAAAAACATATGTAAAGCACCAGTAAATGGTGAAAACGAATAGGGGCTGATATTGCTGTAATAATGATAGTCACTCTTTCTAAGTAGGTTATATACTAACTGAGGCATAATTAACAAAAGTGATATATGTTTCTCAAATCATTTTTGAAGTCCTGGTAGCAACTAAAACTCAACATATTTAGGGCCGAGCCCGTGGCGCACTTGGTAGAGTGCTGCGCTGGGAGTGCGGCGACTCTCCCGCCGCGGGTTCGGATCCCATATAGGAATGGCCAGTGCACTCACTGGCTGAGTGCTGGTCACGAAAAAGACAAAAAAAAAAAAAATTAAAAAATAAATAAATAAATAAATTTAAAAAAAAAAAAACCCTCAACATATTTAAAGCAGAATTAATGGTCTCTTCCCCAGAAAAAGTTCTTGAACAGGGTTTTGTTGTTGTAATTTTTATTACCTTTTTATTTTCTCTGATGACACCACCAATTCTCATACCACAACTCTCAAATAAAATTGAAACATAGTCATAACAGAAAGCTGTCCTAATATTTGATGAATGGCAAACTGAAAATCCCAAATAAGGCATAAAAATCCCAAGGGATTATTATGGTGGGAAAAGTTAGAAAAACTATAAATATATAATAAATTTAAAAACAAATAGAAACTTAAACATGCTTCGTAACAGGAATTCCATAAATGAACTACTCAGCCAAAGGATTTTGGCTGAATTTACCATTTCTCAGCAGATGACATAAATTGATCTGCAAACACATATTGGACCACGGTATCATTTGCTACAGTTGGAGCATTCGACAGCCATCATTCAAACTATTCACTTATTGTGTCAGTCCTCCAAGGCAAGGCTCTAGGCTCTTCCAGCTAGGGACTCGGTGTTTTAGAAGACTTGACCTTCCTAAGTAAGTGCCTTGGAGTGAAACTACATAGATATCTGGCATATGCTCGACCGAGTCCTCACTCCCACCCTTACTGCACAGATTTATTAGGTGTTATCAGACAAGTCTTAAATAAGAACTTATAATATCCCTTCTCAATGATCTACTCTATATTTTGTATTGCAATATTCTCTATGTAGACATAAAATAACTATTTGCCATAATTCTCTTAAAATATTTTTGGAGTCACCAAAAGAATTTTAGTGAAAAAAAAATAGTTAAGAAAAGAGTCTAGTTTTCTTAAGGTGAGAAGAGCTATTCTATTCATTACATAAAGCAGTAGCAATAGACATTTTAAACTTCAGTCCCATGATTTATGGTAAGGATGAACCCTAGGGGTACAACAAATAAAAAGAACACTACTAGATCTATTTATGAAATCATTCATCACCATTGGAAAAAAAAAAAAAAAACTTGCTGAAGCAATACTCACAGCAGTTATTGCTTTCACTGGTCTATCAGCTTCTATGCTTGGTTGACCAGCAATGAGGTGGACTAAGAAATTCAAGGGGCAATCAAAACTAATATAATTAAGAAATTCAATGGCTGGCAGGTTAGCTCAGCTGGTTAGAGAGCAGAGCTGTAACACCAAGATCAAGGGTTCAGATCCCCATACCGGCCAGCCACCAAAAAAAAAAAGAAAAAAGAAAAGAAAAAGAAATTCAAAATGTTTTGACATCTTAGGTTATAAATTTCTTAATTTATATTATTTATATAATTATAAATATTATATATTTAATTATAAATAAATTAAATTATTATAAATAATTATAAAAACTATATATATAAATTTATATTATTAATATTATTATATGTTAAAATATATACACCTTTTATTTTAATGTCATCCATAAAAAGCATGCCAAAGGCTACATTTGTTTTCTGTTTAGTAATTTTTTTTTCTCTCACGTAGAGTTTGAAGTCTCTCCTTAAACTGTGTGTTACCTGAAGTTCACATCTGTGTCATTCATTTTTTATTCCTGACATCTTCCAAGGTGCCTGACAAGTAGCAGGTGCTCAAAAGCAATTGCTGAACTAATTTATCACCTACTCACATTCATTATCCCATGGCTAAAAGGATATTCATGCCTAAATTTATTATTTCATCCCCACAAGTATAGTAGCAACAATTTTGGTATATTAACTCCCCCATTTATAATCCTGATAAACTACATTTTATTTTAATAGTCTCGGGTTTTTTATTGGACTGTTTTAAAATCTTTTGAGAAATAAATAGCCTGATTATAGTATAACTATGAATGGTAGGATATTAAAATCTAGATTATCACCCTAACTTCCTAACTGGACAATTTAATCATCCAGTCCTCTCCCAAAATCATGCTAATAGCTAGCATTTAAGTTCCTCCAAAGACATGTCTTACACCATTTAAGCATTATATCATAGAACATAGAACAAGCAAGGCTGGTCCCATCACTACTGGAATGAATACAGTAGGTGTTTAAAATACATTTTTTAAAAATTCAGCAACTAACCCATTAATCTGAGCAAAATATATAGCAATATTTCAACTTCCAAAGTCATGTATTCAAAAGTAATTAATCCTCTAGTTCAGAGGCAGATTATACAATAGGAAATCTGTTAAAAAGAATATAAAATTGACAGCATGAGGCTGCAGAATAATTGGGATTCCACTAAACAGGAAATTAAATGACTCTGTGATTAATAGGTCAGAAGACATTTTCTCTGAAAAGTTAGCAGAAAAATGAACAAACAAGCAATTGGCTCTTCACTCATTTTAGTCCTTCTGATTCAGATTTAGATTCTAGCCATTGTTCTAGATTTGGATCCATTCCCATATTCTTCAATGAACCTTCTCTAGTTATCCTTATCTTCAGGATTTTCACTGCCCCCTGACATGCACGTTACTAATTCTGCATGCAAATTAGTATACAGTTACATCTAATTATGAATAAATATTCATTTTATATTTGTTACCTTCATGCCTGTACCTCTTACAGAACCTGCTACTATATGCATCATATAGGAAGTATTCCACAGGATGACCATATAAGTTACTGTGCAGAGATCCTTTTGATAGTAATTGGGAGCTCTGCTATTAATAATTGAGATAACAGAACAAACCAGTATGTTCTATTCACTTAGTTCTCGAAATCTTCTATTGCTAAATAAAATAATGTTAATACACAAGTACTATAAAATATAGAAAAATTTTAACTTTTATATGTAACTTGCGATAGCAAATCAATAGGAAAAATATGGGTGTCATTTGGAGTTGCTGAAATTAATAAATTTTACCTGTATTTCTCAAATATATTTTTAAAAATCTACATATACATGGTACGTCTGTGTGTACGTAATATATATGTATAATACACAAATGGCCTTAAGCAAAAATTGAGACTAAAACAAGTCAGACATACAGGCAAAAGAAAGTAACTGATAAGGGAAGAATAAAATACTGAAAAAGAAAAGTTAATAAAGTAAAAAAAAAAGAGCTGAGAGTCTTGGTTTACTAGGAAAGCCAACATGACTAATGTATCAAACATTAATGTTTCTACAATAATAATTAATCCACTTTCATTTGAGTGAATCAGAAGGAGGTAATCTAGTCCAATCTCTGTAAAACCAAGATAAGATTAGAAATGATTATAATATTTTAACTACAGACAATAAAGAAAATGAATAAAAATGAAAAAGACATCAGGACTAAGGAATTCTGGCTAATTAAATATTAATGAAAGCAATTAACACACTAAACATACCTCTTTACCAAATACACAATTCAGATACATAGGGCATAATTTAATATTTATTAAGATAATTCAAAAATACTTAATCATCTGTAGTGTCTAAAGTTTAGTTATGAAAATCATTGTTGTCTTGAGGAAGATTGTGAGAATCAACAAATTTCCACCCCTGTTCATGAGTATCTAATGTATGACTGGAAGAGTACGAGATGCTTTCATAAATGTGTTCTCATTTATTCCCAAAAACAACCTTGAGAAGGAAGTGATATCTTCATGTTACAGTTGAAAAGCCTAAGTATCCAGGAGTTATACCTGCTCCTGGTCATACAGCTCCGTAGGTCAGCTCTATATCATACCTACTTGCTTTCAACATAACCAGAACAACTTTTATTGCAGTTTATACCTGGCAAATCTTAATTAATAGATCGATACAGTTTTTGATATGAACAAATCCAAATTTCAGTTATATATTTGAAAACATCATACATTGTTAAATGTGCATTAAGAGGTAAAAACACAGAGAAAACTTAGCAGATAGCACTGTGCCATCTGAACAGCAAGTTACTGCAGCAACTAAAGCAGATAGAAGGTAGGAAATTATTCAGCTATTCAGGTATATGAAAACACAGGCAGGCACCGAAAGACACTTCATGAGAAAAGTGGGCAAGCTAAATACCACCAAGCACCACATTTGGAGATAGATTATTTTTGTTTTTAGAAGAAAGTATTCTATCAAGATTTGAAATTGAGCCAAGAAGAGACTAACAATGTGTCTATAGACCATCTGTTAAAATGATGGCATCACTTTTTGGCAGAAATCATCTCACTAATTTTGAGAGAAGAAAAATTTAATATCCACAATAAAGAAGCCCAGTCAATACTTCTTTGCAGTAAAAAAGAATCTACAATGTATAAATCTCTATGTAAAATAAGAAGTACGAGAGAAAACTTATTTGGGAATTTAGAGGCAGTGAGATTAACTTTTTTTGGTTTTATTGAGATAAACAGAAAGGTATTTGACTCAAAACTACAGCGAATAAGTTTTACTTTTTTAGTAATTTGAAACTACATTTTAAAAAATAATTCACCAAAGGAAATTGCTTGAATTATCTATAATATAATCAAAATTATCCTTTCAAACTTAACACACTTTAGGTTAGCCTTCTTTTAATTTCCATTCTGCCCTCTCTATCCCCTGCAGATACATATACTTCTGGCAATAAAATTACATGATTCTGTCCTCATATGAAAATGACTGAATGAACCAGCACCACCTTGCCTATCAAAAGAGGGGCTAGCCAGGGTGCAGAATTACATATCTCTTTTTCTACATTAAATATGAGTTGAAAATATCTGAAAATCTGTATCAACTGAAACTTAATCACCTGCATAGATTTCTATAAAGCTCACAATCACTAATCATATTATATTAGCATTTTTATAGATACATAGTTCTGATAATTGAAGTTATTTCCATTTTTAGAGATTCCCATGAGCAGATTCAATCACCAAACAGAAGAGATGATCTAATAAATAAAACACAAAAAGTTACATTCTGAAGACATTCATTTTAACCTTTCACTGTGATTGAGACCTCAAGTTTTAATGTTGTTTGGGGCATCATGAAAAAGCAAAATCACAAGCTTCACACCATAAAAGTGTTCCTCTACATGGGATGGATGACATGCAGCCCTATGGAATCTTAAAAAGTATATTTTGCATGAATTTGGGTAACATGAATTTTCATGAGTATGTTTTCATGAGAAACATGAATTTGGGGCTGGGGGATAGGGCAGAATGCTAGACAATATTTGTGTCCCCCCCAAAATATATATGTTAAAACCTAATCCCCAGTTTGATGGTATTTGAAGGTAGGTGGAGGTGATTAGATAATGAGAGTGGAGCCCTGATGAAAGGGATTAGTGCTCTTATAAAAGAGACACCAGAAATCTTCCTACCTCTTCCTCCGTGTGAGGATACAGCAAGAAGGCGCCATCTGTGAGTCAGGAAGCAGGCCTTCACCAGACATTGAATCTGCCAGTGCTTTGATCTAGAACTTCCCAGCCACCAGAATTGCAAGAAATAAATATCTGCTGTTTATAAGCCACCTAGTTGATGGTAGCTTGTTATAGCAGCCCAAAAAGACTATGACAAAAAACAACAAAACAAAAAAATGAGTTAAATGCATTACTGAAAGTTATCAGTACTATAAGTGAGGATAAGATAACTGAGCTTGGTATGGACAAAACTTCCAGATCCTATACTCCTTTCTCTCTCACTTTCACTTGATATCTGTAACTGTGGCTCATGTTCCCTCTTTCCTTTCCTTTCCAGAGGAAGTGGTACTTGTCCCCCTGCTCAACTTATAATTCTTCTACTTATGCTTAGGGTAATTTACCATCCCATTTTCCTTGATACCAATAATATCCAGTTCTTCAAAGTTTTTAAGTAACTTATATTTTTCCAGGAATTCTATCTCTCTGTCATTTGCACGTGCTCAAGTTATACATATTATAATTAAAACAAACTAAAAAAAAAAAAAGTAAAACACAGAATTGCCTTACTTTCCTACCACTTTAGTTTCAAGCTTCTTCAACACATAATTGGTTTTTGTTGTCAATACATCTTCATAACGACTCACTTACTAATGCCAATGGCTTCCACTCCCACTGCCCCACTAAAATTACTTTTCTAATGGTGCCTACTGATGTCCTAATTGCAGAATCTGAAAGATACTTTCAATCCTTATTTTACTTGACCTTTCTGCAGCATTTGATATAGCTGACCATTCCCTCTCTCCATAAAACCTCCACTCTTTTAGTATTCCAATTTATCTGATTACTCCTTTTCTAAAGCCCTGATTCTCATCTCCTCTTTAAATATTGGTGTTTGATATACTTATATTGCATGCTTCCCATTCTTTACTCTAAATCACAATTTAATCCCACTACTTCAACTACCCCAACTTGGCTGATATCTGCCAAATAACTAATTTCTAGACTTAAGGCCATGACCTGCATCTCTAAATAAATATTGGTCATTTATATTAAAGTAATAAACAGAAAACTTGAACCAAAGATACATGACACTTAAAGCCTCATGCATCTGGCTCCTACCCTGAAATGCCAGTTATCTCTACTTTCATTTAATCCTATCTCCAATCTTGATATCCTAAACATACAATTTTATAAATTCTTACTAGAATTCACCATCTCCAGTTGTGATCTTCTCTTTTCTGTGTGATTCATGAGTACCACACCTAAAATGCAGGCTTAAAATTTTTAGTTGGTTCCCAGTCATCTAAAGAGAAATGTCAATCATTTAATAAACTTTTTTAAAAGCTCACCTCCTGCCAGGTATTGTGCTACATGTTATGCAAACAAGATCTCCCAGCCTCAGGACCATCATCATTTAAAGGAAGAAAGGGGTAGTGAAACTAGGATAAGTAAAGAAAATAAGCCTATGAGGCTGGGAGAAGTAACAGGTGAGACTTGGAGATGAGGTGCTCCTGCATTTAGTCTTAAAAGATGAGAAGGAATGAACCAATTGAAGAGGGCAGGGAAATGAGTGCAGGAAGGAGAGGATTCAAATAGATGAGACTGAAGAGTGAAGAACAGGCTTTCCACACCCAGACAAAGAGCTGGTATTTTCTCTACTAGATTGGTGATTCTCAAATTGTGCTATGTACATAAATCATATGGGGTTAAAAATACGGATCTGAGACCCACCCCTAGAGGTTCCGATTCATCAGATCAGAGTCTATACTAGGAAATCTACATTTTAAATAAGGACCGCAAGTGGCTTTAATATTGGGACATTCATGAATTCTACAAAATGCTCCTAACGATAATATGAAGTCATGAAAGGGTTTTCAGCAAGCATCAAGCATACGTAATGATTGAGATTTGCTTTTAATGAATCTCTCTAGAAACTACATGAAGGATGTATATGAAGAGGGTAAGTCCAGAAGAGAGATGCCAGGAAGGACACTGGAGCAGACTGGGAAAGAGGGACCGAGGGCCCTGACTCAGGTAATGAAGGCAAGCACAGAAAGAGAATACATGACATAACTCTGTGTTGTTCACTAACTCCTACCTGCTTCAAGTCATATTGGTGGTGTGAGGGAGACAAGGATAATGTTAAGGCACTTAGATTAAAGTAAAAGATGTCTAGTTTTGGACAAGCTACATTCACAGTGACATCAGAATAAGGGCAATAGGACATAGAAATCTGACATTCACAGGCGCAGGATGCATTGGTCTGAACTCAACAGTTTTGGAGTCATCAATATAAAGATGAGTAGCAAAGACCATAATAGTGGATATTCTTGTATGGGAAATCCAAAAAGCCAGCATCAGCCACATAAGATAACTTTATAATCTGACTCCTGATTGTTTCTTCAACTTATTTTTTAACTATTTTCTCCTGCATATCTTCTTATAAAAAGTATTTGTGATTTTGGTCATAAAATATTTTAAACAAACAGAGAAATTCAGAAAAGTTTATAGTAAACACTTAGTATGTATGACCACACTTTAACAAATCTTAATATTCTGTAAAATGTGCTTCAGAATCTTTAAAAGAAATTAATCATTGAAGACAGTTGAAACCCCTGTATTCCCTTTCACAGTCCCATGTCCCCCTTTGCCTCCTCAGAGGCAATATCTATCTTGAATTTGGTTTTAGTCATTTCTTGCATGTTTTTATACTATCTCAAACACATGTATATTCATGAACAATATATCTTATTGTTTGCATGTTTCCATGCTTTACATAAATTCTTCCAAACTATAAAATTCACCAGCAATTTACTTCTCCTTTCATTCAATTTTATGTTTCTAAGATTTATCCATGGAAAGAGGGCTTCATATTATTTATTTTAATTGCTTTCTAGTACAGTGAATAAATTTATCATGGTTTATTCATACAACTGCCTATAGATGGGATAGTGCTAACAACCTATTTCCATTCTATAGCCCAGCCAAACCAACCACTTGTGGAACCTGAATATTCATGTGGCACAGATGTCTGGCCTTGGGTCATTTGATCTCTCTGCCTTAAACATTCTTCCCAGCAGTACTACACTAGCACTGTTTTTTTTCTTTGTTGTTGTTGTTGTTTTTGTTTTTTGGTTTTTTTTGGTCCCTGCATTCTTCTCAATCTTCACCTATGCAGAGCAAAATATCTGCACTCAATGAAAACAACAATTAGAAGACCATGCAAAACTAAGCAACAGTGATAGAAGAAATACCTGACCACAAATATTTATGTTTCCAGACAGTAAAATTAAGTACTTCTACATCTGGACTTGTTACAAATAATATACACAAACAAGTAAAATGGAGATGTTTTCCCCATGAACCATAGAAAATCACATCCAAAATGTAAAACTAAAAAAATGGCACAGAGAAAGTTCAGAAACAGATATTAAGAATGAAACCCACCTGTTTTAGTCCGTTTTGTGTTGCTATAACAGAATACCTGAGACTGGGTAATTTATAAAAAAAAAAAAAGAGGTTTGTTTGGCTCACAATTCTGGGACAGCTGCATCTGGTGTGGGCCTCAGGCTGCTTCTACTCATGGTGGAAAGTGGCAGGCAGCCGATGGGTACAAGCAGATCACATGACAAGGGGAAGCAAGAGAGAGAGAGGAGATGCCAAGGTCCTTTAAATAACAAGCTCTCACGGAAACTAATAGAGCGAGAACTTACTCATTAATCCCCCCCTCCCAGGGAGAGCATTAATCCATTCATAAGGGATCTGCCCCCATGACTCAATCAGTTTCCAACACTGCCACATTGGAGATCAAATTTCCACATGAGTTTTGGAGTGACAACACATCCAAACTCCATCACCACCCAATAATTAAATAATAAATTTTGGCTGATGAAACTAATAAGATAAACATAGCAATTTAAGACAACACACCTGCCAATGAAATGAACAGAAGCAGAAATAAATGCTCAAGTGTGCAAATAACGTGCCTTACTTACCAAATACCAGTGAACACACTACACAATCTATTTTTGTAAGATAAATAATTCAGTACAGTCTCTTGACATAATTTCAAATTAATTAAAAAATACAGCAAAGAATAGGTAGAGAAAATAAACAATTATATAGGTCTGGCAAGAAGAGGAAGGGAAGCAAGACTAGATTCACAGATCATTAGAATTCTTTTAAAAGTCAATTTCAATCTCACCAGTGTTATTTAATGTTCAAAGTGATAACTGCCTTTAAGAATGATGACTCAATGATGCCTTGTTGATAATCCAAAATGAGGTTACCTATAAATTTAAAACCACTACAAAAAATGTGACAATCAATTTTGTAAATTAAAGTGAATTAATTGTCATACTTTGCAATGAAATTACAGCATACAATTTTTTAAAAATTGGATTCAATTAGGATTAAAAAGGGATGGGTGAAGCTAGGGGAGGATCATTTAGTCTTCAATTGGACAAAGAACTTAATTCTTTATCAACTGACTTGCATTATTTTCATCTCTGGGATACCTTAATTTGTCATGTGAAATCACGGATGAAAGCTGGTGTAAAGGAAAGAGATCATGATGGAAATCCTTTTCCATCAGTCATTAAGAGTGACGTTAGGCAAATTACTTAATTTTACTGAACTTCTAACACCTCTAAAACAGAGCTAATTATACTTTCTTAAACCATCGTGAACATTAAATTAAATAACAGGTGGGGAGTGTCCTGCATTTATTTCCCTCATTTATTAGATTCCAATAAGAATTAATGAATTCTTAAGATTTTTGCATTGTATAAACCTTAGTAGATGTGAACAACTTTAAGAAAATTTCACCCATGTGTGCATGTTTTACAGTTATTCCAGCTGGCTACCGTCACCAGTCTTCTCTGGCTACTAAAATATTACCTGCCAACCAGTGCATCACAATTCTCTAACCCTTCACTGTTGCTTTATTTTGCTTCTTGGCACTCATCACCAACAGACATATCTACGCTTAATTGTTTACTGGTTGCCAAATGAGAGCAGAGAAGCTATATGTTGTTTTCTGTGAATTGCTGGCATATAATAGGCACCCAATAAATATTTGCTGAATAAAAGCATGAGTTAAAAAAGAAAATTACCCAGAGACCATCTCCTAAAAAGAAAGTCATCTTTAGAGAAAAACACAACACTAGATGAGGAAAATGATACTCACTTAAATTCTCACATCTTAGCAGTACACGGGGCACTATGGGGTGGCCAGACGAGATTCTGTGCCTCCTTTGTACATAAGTGAAATATAAAAAGGCCCAAGATACTACAGCTGGCAAAGTCTTGGATCAAGCTTAGAATGAGAAATAAATATGGATTTCATGTAACTTTCAAGCTTTATTGAATGAATTAATCATAATTTCTTAGCAAATAAGAGCATAGCAACCTGAGAGCACCTGCTGAATAATGGTGACATATTTTGAGTGTCTACTATACGTCAGACACTGTTTTACATGTTTTATATTTATGACTTCATTGCATCTTCCATAAAAGTCTGACTGCAGTACCATTCTTGAATTCCATAAGCCAGACACTTTGTCAAGGTATTTCACATAATTGTTCATTTGTTTCTCAAAGATAAAGATTGTTGCTCATACTGTGCAGATGCGTAAACTGAAATTGTGACTCAAACAGATTGATAAATTGTATTAGTTCATTCTGTTGCTTGCAACAAAATACCTGGAACTGGGTACTTTGTAAGAAAATGAAATTTATTGCTTACAGTTTCAGACACTAAAATTCCAAACTCCAGAGAACACATCTGGTGAAGGCTTTCTTTGGTGGTGACTTCAGTAATGGCAGGGTATCACACTAAGAAAATGGTGGAGCAGAGAGAAAGACAGACTCTGCTGTCTCCTCTTTTAAAGCCCTCAGACCATTTTTAATCCATTCACTAGGGCGTGGTCCTACAATCTCATCCCTTTCTCAAAGCCCCACCATTCAATGACCATAATAGGATTTCTCACCCTCTTTACACTGCCACAGTGTGGACTAAGTTTTGGGGGAAACATTCAACCCAATGCATAAATTTTACCCAAATAACACAGAGATTTAAGTACTAGAGCCAGGATTCATACGTGAGCCTGTGTCTTCAAAACTTCATATTCTGTCTGAAATACACTTCCACTCCAAAATTTCCTAAACTATCGAGTAGTTCAATTTGAAGTAATATTTTCCTAATTTTCACCCCCCACCCCACAGTCTGCCATTTAGAAATATCTGCATCCAATTTCTGACTCATAGGAATACTATTTGCCCAGATACCAAAGTAAATCTATTTAGAGTTTGAAAAGCTCAGCTTTAATTACATTAGAAAGGACACTCTGTATTAACCAAGGGTCATTCAAGGCCTACATTCTATATCTGAAATAGAATAAAGGAACGTAATTGTCATATACTGCATCAAATATGACATATTGCAGATACATGCCTCAAAAATATATTTTAGCTATGCTTACAAGTCTATTATGTAAAGTGTCAGTGATCAAAGGTAGCACAAGAAACCCAGTATTACTGAAAGATGCTCTTTCATCTGCTTGTGTGTGTGTGTGTGTGTGTGTGTGTGGTGTGCGTGTGCAAGTATCCATAGAGACATACTTTTACACACATGCATATATGTTTACATCTATATGCATATATGTAATATATACATAATATACATTTCACATACTGGCATTTCTGGAGTTATCAGGTCAGAAATTTTAAAAATAAAAGAGTATTTCATAAATTCTGTGTACCCAAACCATACAAATCACTTAAAAATACTGTTTACACAGATATCTTAACATCCTAAATTTTAAAAATGCCAAATTTAAGCTCTTTCTGCTCTCTATTTTATTACAATATCACTTGTTCAAGATAGCAAATTCAATTTCTATTTCATTGCTTAAAATTCTAGAATGTTAATGGCTCACAGTGAGGGGTGGCTTGGCTTACTCTTTTATGTAATGAAGTAGGAATAATCACTTTCTTCCTTTGATTTACAGTATTTTTTATAATCACCTGTTAAAACTGTGATATAATGGAATGTAAAACTATAATTTTAAGAGTAGACAGATGAGTAATGGGAGTTGACTTCCTGGTTTTTCTCTGTGCTATAATTAAGAATTCTTGGAAGGTAGCTTAGGGGGACAGTTTTTTTTTAAAAAGATGTATGATGTGCTTTTAAAATAACCTGAGCATGGACAAAGGTTTATCTTTGAAGTTTGGGGGCATAATTAAAGTGTAAATAGACCTCTGCTACATAATGCTCTTATAAGAGTATTTCCTCTTTGCTGACAGGTTTCTGGCTATTCACTGTTCTGAAAGAGTTTGAAGGCAGGAAAAGAGGAATGTACAATGGGTTTCACTCATGGCTCAATTTAAATTTGTCACCTGGATTTTTCTTCCCTCAATTACACGTAATTATATGTAATTTTTAAATAAACTTTTTATTTTTAAAAAGTTTTAAATCTAAAGGAAATTTGTGAAGATAGTACTAAGTATTCATATTCCCTACTCCTAGTTTCTCCTATAATTGGCATCTTAACATACCTATGGTACATTTGTCCTAATTAATGGACCAATATGGATACATTATTATTACCACCTAATGTCAGTATTTCACTCAGATTTTCTTAAGTTTTGTCTAAAGTCCTTTTCCTGTTCCAGGATACATTACATTTAGTTATTATATTACCTTAGGCTTCTCTTGTCTGTAACAGATTCTCAGACATTCCTTTTTTATTTTTATTTTTATTTTTGATAACTTTGGCAGTTTTAATGATTTCTGGTCAGGTATGTTGTAGAATGGCCCTCAACTGTGATTTGCTGATCTTTTTCTCATGATTAGACTGGGGTTATGAATTTTTTAGGAGCAAGGCCATGGAAGAAAATGCCATTCTCATCACATCATATCAAAGGTACATATCATCAGCATGACTATTGATATTAACTTTTATAACCTGGTCAAAATAGTATTTGCCAGCTTTCTCCACTGTAAAATTACTTTTTCTCCCTTTTTCCCCTACTTTCTGAAAGTTACAAGTGTACAGCCCACACTTAAGGAGTACGCAGTTATTAAGCTCTACCTCTTTGAGGGCGGAGAAGCTGTATAAATTATTTGGATTTCATCTGCATGAGAAATTTGTCTCTTCTCTCCCTCTTATTTCTTTATTCAATTATTTATTTATGTCAGTATGAACATTAGTTTAAATGTTGGATTTGATATGTATTTATTAAAATCATTTCTACTTCAGGCTATTTCAGTCTATAATAGACTATAATTTTCCAATATAAATACAATCAATACCGAAGCTTTCAAAGTTGTCCACTATTTAATCTCTATGAAAAATCATGATAGAAAACTTCAGTCCAAAAGAAAAACAACTCACATTAAAACCTTCTTTAAAAAAAAAAGTCAATCTTATGTAATTTAAATAAATTCTTTCTTAAATTATTCCATAAAGAGAATAATAATAACACAAATAACTATGTACAGAGACCGACCCCTCCTCCCGCAACCAGGCACGCCGCAGCTTCAGAAGGAGAGAAGAAATCCAGGTTATCAGAGGTGGGAGGGGAAAGGAGGGGGGGACGAGGAGAGATTGGATAAGGGGCATAATGAATAAGTACGATTTGTAGGAATATATATGCTGATAATATTGATTTGATCAGCATACATTAATGTTGAACCCAGAAAATATGTATAATGAATTATGACTCAATTAAAAACAAAACAAAACAAAAAACAAATAATTATATAGAATTGGTTCAAAATTCTATCATCACTGGTAACACCAAGGTCAAGGGTTTGGATCCCATAGTAGCCAGCCTCAAAAAAAAAAAAAAAAAATTTAAAGTTCTAGAATCAATGATTTTTACTTTAATTGGTGATGATGGTATCTACCAAATTCATCTATTAAAATAGATAAAAGTATATTTCCACAAGAACATTGGAAACCTGTAAATTTAACATTCTCATCAAATGTAATAAAGGAAAAAAAAAAGGAAAATACTTAATATGCTAGCAATTAGAGAGAGAAAAACCTCCAGCCTCCTGAAATGACTAACACAAAACAAAATGTATTAGCAGTCACAATTGTATAACTCTTCCATGATTACTTTTGCATGTACACATAATATGTCCCCATCACTTAAAGTGGCCTTTTGAAAATATTAGCAATTAAGTCTGATTCAATAATTTCAAAGTTGAAGCTGACTAAATGGTACTTTATGGACATTTAAATAGTGGACTAATATTGTGCCTTTCCATTTGTAAGATGTTTAAGAAAAAGCGAAAGAAATCAATGGTGACAGAAGTCAAAATAATGGTTACAGTGGAGATAAGTTTTGACTGACTGGGTATACACATGTGAAAATTCCCCACACTGTAGTTTTAAGATTAATACATTTTCATACTTTATACATATATGTTATGATGGTTAATTTTATGTGTCAAGTTGACAGCTTTGGGATGTCCAGATAGCTGGTAAAACATTATTTCTGGGTGTTTCCAGAAGACATTAGCATTTAAATCAGCAGACTGAGTAAAAAAGATCTGCCCTTACCAAACCTGAGAGGACACCATCCGATCCATTGAAGGCAAGAGCAGAACAAAAAGGCAGAAGGGCGAATTTGCTCTATTATTACTGGGACATCTATCTTCTCCTGCCCTAGGTCATCGGTGCTCTTGATTCTTGGCCCTTCAGCCTGGGACTGGATTGCAACACTGGTTTTCCTGATTTTCCAGCTTGCAGATAGCAGAATCATGAGATTTCTTGGGCCCCATAATTGTGTATACCATGTCATAAATAACATGTGACCTTCTGTAAATGTTAATAGCATTCGGTGGCTTTGCTGTTATCATAAATAGGCTCAAATTTAGGGGCTATGTGTTCAGAAGCCTATTCTCTTCCTGACTGAGGGCCAGGTAATATGGTAAATATAACCATATTCTTCTTGCACCACTGCTAATAATCTTACAAGGATGACCAAGATATACCATACCAGAAACAATACTTTATTCAAAACAGATAGCAGTTTTAGGTTAACTACTGAGGGGAAAAGTAAATGCTTTGATGAAGAAGCACAATCAAACTTGTCAAGTTTTACATTAAAACTTGTGCAACAATTATTATCTTATTACTAGGCCCTTAATTATTTATGTTTTGTTCATGTCAGAAGGATGTTGCCTAAAATCTATTTTACAGAGTAATAAGGATATTTTTGAGTTTATATATCAATGCAATTTGATATTTATTTTAGGTAGGAGGTATGTTACTAAAAGGTTGAAAGTAAATGTGACTTTTAAAAATTAATCATATTTTTTCCCTTAATTTTAAAGATAATTTCTGAAATGCTTTAATTTTACATTCACTCCCAAAGACACACTGACTAGTTAATAGAAAGACAGGCTTATGCTGGGATGTCAATTCTGTCCCCTTCATTACTCCATACACTGATAAACTAATGTGGATGTAGTGAAAACATGTTTCATAATAGAAATTAAGCCTTCACCACAGCAAAAAAAATGCACTATTGTCTGAATAACAAATAACAATCATATGCTTCATTAACTGTATTTATTATGCTCAGAATATATATATATGTGTGTGTATGTGTGTGTGTGTGTGTGTGTATATGTATATATAGAGAGAGGTACACATATATGTCTGAACCCTAGCATCTTACGCTATGAAAATTGACCACCATAAAAACTGAAAAATAAAAATGGACCAAAAACATATTAGTAATAATAGACTTTTTAAGAGATTTATTAAATGTACAACTTGTTAAGTAACGACTCTAATATTTTTATAATGTGAAAAATGAAAGCACTTTTTACACATTTTCATTTTTTCACTAGATTTTCTTAAATTAGCACCTAATTCTAATCATAAACTACACATTTGCTAGTATGTGAGTGAGATTAATATGCAATACATACCAAAAAATGCAGACAAAAGAAAATCCAATGTGGTTAAAACTTACTTTAACAATCCACATACACAGAAATGGAACATAAAGATTTAGGGATATTTTTTCTTCTAAGATGGATGAAACAAAGATTTTTTACTTCTTACTTTGCATCTTTTAATTCAGCTTGATGTCTAGAGACATCAAGGGCCCCTACTAACCAGTCCTCATGGTTAAAAAGAACCTTTGAGGATGTTGGGACCATCAGAATTGTGTGTAAAACCTTAGTCAGTGGGTGGAGCTCTGCCAAGCTCCTTTGTTTGGGCATCTCAGTATGGATGTGTTGGTTACTTACAGGCAGGCATGTGTCTGGCATACCTGGCCAGCATATCTGGCCAGGAGTGTCCCAACCTGGGCTCAGTGGCCCTACTGCCAGGAGTGGGCCTCCATGCTGGCTGGGATCTTTGTGCCCTGAAGCAGATGCCCCTGGACTCCAGGTCCCCAAACATGAACAGTTCTTCCAACCCTCTCCCCTAGGGGGTGGGCAGAAGCAGCAGCTTTCCCTTATATCTCATTTAACAAAGTAAAGCTTAGCTTTAAGGCAATAATAAAATATTTATAGATCGATAATAGAAATATTAACAGATTTACGGTGCATTGTCATCAGGACATTATTCTAATTACCTAGAGTTGTTGGTGCCAATAAATAAAGTTTCATCAAAGGCAATTTGTTAAACAATTTAACTCCTATAATTATCTTCATTCATGTAAACATAATTATTTATTTCTATCTAGAACGCTGTTAGAATTAGAATATTTATGTAAATGATGACAGCTGCCAAGCACTGAACAGAAAAACTTCAAGTTTGAAGCACAAGAGGTGTGTTAGTCTGTTTCTGTTGATTATAACAAAATGCACAGAACTGGATACTTTATAAAAAAAATGAAATGCATTGATTACAGTTTCAGAGGCTAGTAAGTTCAAAGTCCAGGGAACACATCTGGTGAAGATCTTTTTTGGTGGTGGCTTTAGTGACACAGGCTATCCCACTGGGAGATGATGGAAGGAGAGAGAGAGAGGGATTCTCATGTGCTCTCCTTCTAAAGCCCTCAGAACTAGGCCATGGTCCTTACAATCTAATCACCTCTTGAAGGCCCCAACTTTCTATTACCATAATAGGATTTCCCATCCTCAACAGTTACAGTAGGAATTAAGTTTTTTGGGGGGAAATTCAACCCAAGGCAAGATGTATGACATTTTTCCTTATTCTAAGTGATAAAAAGCACAAAAATTGGCACTGGAAAATTGTCACCACAAGAATATTAGACAAAATTACAAGTTTTTCAAAATGTTAGTAGGACTGTGATGATATCCGACCTGTTTCTGCAAACCCCAATCCTTTGTATGACCTCTTTTCCATCTAGTAACTTTGTGTTTTTTTCTTGCTCCCTAAATCTATGATACATGTAATTGCCCCCATTTAAGCCACTTATTGCTCAAAGAGACCTGTGCTTGAAATTATAGTTCCAATAGCCTTATGTAACAATTGGACAAGTACAGCAGCATTATTCATAATAACCGAAAGTTGGAAATAATCCAAATGTCTATCTGAGATAGGATGTGCTCAGTTTCCACGGGTTCAGGTTACAAGACACATTTCTGGATCTCAAGAACTCCCTAAGGTCTCAAGCCCTTCCTCCAGGCCCTCTCCTAAAGAAGAATTACTGTTGCCTGTTGGACTTATTTTTGGTGCCAACATGGGGAAATTGAGACCTCAAGGTGCATGCATGTGATAGGATTTGGCTAATGAACATGCCCTAATAGCAGACCAACTGAACATGAGCAAGACTATGTTGCATAACAGGGAACCACCCCCTTAGTTGAATATGTATTAGATACTGAAACAATAAAAGTGAAATCCTGGCAGAAGGCAGGGTTGTTGCTCACTTTCCTGGGGCCAACCCACACTTCTCTGGCTGAGGTGTGTATGCTTTCTTTTCATATCAAACTTACTTTCAGCAAGTGGCTGTTCCCTCTCTTGAGCTGGCCTGCACTCTGTACTAAACTTTAAGTGTATATTTCTTAATTTTATATTAAATTTGGTGTGAGCACTGCTCAGTCTCTGGAGCTAAGCTGCACTTTCTCTGTGATGTCTGTATTTCTTATCTGTTACGTTAAACCTCTATTCACCTTCTACTGTGATTTGGCTCTTGAATTCTTTCCTGTGGTGGAGTCAAGCACCTGCTAAGAGGATGGGGTGGGTTGAGGCTGGTTAGTGGGCTTCCCCAGACCCTCTCCTCTAGCAATACATGCCAAGTGGAACTGTGGGAGTGGGACCACCTTGGACACCCCAGACTTGCAGAGCTACCAGCATGCAACACCAGCCTATAAGAGCTAAAGCATGGCCAGAGACCAGGAAAACCATAGGAGGGGAGCTGCCTGAGGACTTGGGGCCCAACTCCTGAACCAGCATTTAGAGGACACTGAATATGGAGTCAAGGTATATGACACACCAGCTATAAGATTTGATGCCTGTCCTGCTGGGTTTTGAACTTGTTTGGGACATGCTACTTCTTTCCTTTGGCCTATTTCTCCCTTTTGGGAAATGGAATATGTACCCTATATTTGTCCCACCATTGTACTTTGGAAGTAGATAATTTGTTTTGCTTTCATAAATGGGATTTTTAAACTTTGGGCTTTTAAGTTGAAGTGAGTTAAGACTTTGGGGATGGAATGAATGTATTTGTATGTGAAAAGGACTTGAGTTCTGTGGGGCCATGGATGGAAATATTACGGATCAAATCATGTCTCCCCAAAGTTTAATGTGTTGGAGGCTTGGTCCCCTCTTTGACAGTGTTAAGAGGGTGGGAAATCTGTGGTAGTTGAAAAGTGGGGCATTGGAGAGGTGATTGGATTGTGAGAACTGCACCCTCATGAATGGATTGATCCATTCTTGGAATAATGGGAGTGGTTCCGGTGGCTTTAAAAAGAGAGTAAATGAGGTTAGTCTCTCTCTCTGATCCACCATTTCTGCCATGTAAGAGCCCTGGGTCACTGTCACTACCACCAAGACCCTCCCCATATGGGTTCCCTGCACTGTGGACTTCCCAGCCTCCAAAACTGTAAGCAATAAATTTTATTTTCTTTAGAAATCACCCAGTTTCAGGTATTTATATACAAGCCACAGAAATGGACTAATACAAAAGGTAAATGAAAAAATATATATAAAACATTAGATATATTATATCATTTACATACACATATGTAGGTTCTATAAATATGCACATACAAATATATTCCAATATTAAAACAGTGGTTAACTTTGAATAATAGAATTATGGATAAACTTATTTTTCTTTGTTGTTGGTTACTGTAGCAGGGTGAACAGTATTCCTCCAGAAATACATGTCCAAGTCCTAACCTCCTGTGCCTATGAATGTGAACTTATTTGTAAATAAAGTCTTTTCAGATTCTTAAATTAAGGATTTTAGGATGAGATTATCCAGGATTTAGATTGTGCTCTAAATCCAACAATTGGTGTCCTAATAAGAGAAAGGAGAGGGAGATCTGACATGCAGAGACACAGGAGGAAAGTCATAAGAAGACAAAAGTAGAGACTGGAGTTATGAATCTAAACACCAAGGAATGCCAAGGATTGCCAGAGCCTCCAGATGCTGGGTGACAGGCATGAATTAGATTTTCCCTCAGAGCCTCCAGAAGGAACTAAGCCTCCAGACACAGTTCATTTATTCTGAACTGTGACAGAATAAATTTCTGTTACTGAAAGCCTCCCAGTTTGTGGCGGGTTGTTACCATAGCCCTAGGAAACTAATAGTTATATCTTGCAATTTTTTACTTTTTTAAAATTTTGAAATGATTATATATTCATCAAGTTGGAAAAATAGTGTATAATGTCCCCTTAAGCCCTTCACTCAGCTTCCCCCAATGGTGACTTCTTATGTAACTGTAGTACAATAACCAGGAAATTGACATGAGAACAACATAGTTAATTAGATTTTAGCTCTTAGATTTCCACTTGTACTCATTTGTGTGTGTGTATGTGTGTGTGTGTATGTGTACTTCTATGCAATTTGATTCCATATGTAGATTCTTATGTCTGTCACCGGTCAGGCAGTTCCATCACCATAAAGAAATTCTCTCATGTAATTCTGTTATAATCAAATCTTCTACCCCTGGTCCATGTTCTCTGGCTACCACTAATCTGTTTTCTATCTCCACAGTTTGGGCATTAGGAGGATACAATATAAATAGAATCATACATCATGTACTCTTTTTTAAATTATTTATTTTATTTATTTTTATTTTTATTATTGTTTGTTTGTTTGTTTGTTTGTTTTGGTGTCTGGCTGCTACAGAATCTAAAACCTTCACCTTAGAGTTAGCACCATGCTGTCCACGTACTCTTTTAAAAGTGGCATTTCTCATTAAGCATAATGTCCTTAAGATCCTTCCAAGTTGTTGCATTCATAAATAGTTTGTTCCTTTTATTGCTGAGCAATATTCCATCCTACAGATGTACCAGATTTTATTTGCCCATTTACTCCTTGAAAGCCATTGAGGTTGTTTCCAGTTTGTGGCTCTTACAAATAAAGCTGCTATAAAATTCATACACAATTTTTTGTGAGAACACAGCTTTCATTTATCTGGCATTCATGTCCAAGAGTGTAATTTCTGGATCTCATGGTAAGTGCATGTTTAGTTTTATAAGAAATTGCTACAGCATTTTCATTCCTACCAGCAATGTATGAGATATCCGGTTTCTCCACAACCTCACCCGCATTTGGCATAAACAGTATGTTTGGTTTTGTTTTTTTTTTCCCCTTTTAATTTTAGCTAGTCTAATAGGTATGTAGCACTAACTGATTGTAGTTTTAATTTGCATTTACTTAACAGTGAGTGATGCTGACCATTTTTCATGTGCTTATTTGACATCTGTATATCCCTTTTCAGCATAATGTCTGTTCATGTCTTATGTCCATTTTCTAATTGGAGTGTTCATGTTTTTGAGAGCTCTTTATTTATTAAAAATACAAGCCCTGTGTTGATATGTGCTTTGACAACATTTTCTCTGAATCTGTAGCTTTTTCTTTCATCTTCTTAGCAGGTCCTTTTGCAACGCAAAAGGGTTTTTTTTGTTGTTTTGGTTTTTTTAAATGAAGTCAAATTTATCAGTTATATCTTTGGGGTTGTGTTTTTGGTGTCATATCTAAGAATTCTTTGCCTAGGCCTGGACAGTTTCTAAATTTTTATGAGAAAAATGGATTACTGATGTAATTTACATACAGTTCCATTGAACTCACATATAAATGAATGACATTCAAGGAAGAATTATATTTATTGTATCTCACTTGAATACTCAATGTCTTATTGAAAAATCTCTTACATACATTTAATTATACATATGTTTGACATAAAAATCTACAGAGGATATCATATGCTTAGAGTTTCCTTTCTCCTTCCATTGTAAAATAGAGACAAATTCCCCATATTCCTTGACTACACTGAACTATTTCTCTTCTCCTTCCGAAAGAAAGGTCATAAAATTTGAAGCATTAGAATGAGTGTTCTAGATAAGAATGCTAGTATTAATAATAACATTAATAATAGTTAAAGGTTACTGAGATCTTACTACATATACACCATGCATGTTTTATGCTATGTACATTATCTGTATTAATTCATTAAATCTTAATGAAAAAAAAAACTTCTAAGTGTTGTATAATTATTCCCATTTTATAGATGAGAATTCTGAGGCATAAAGAAGTTAAATAACTTGGTGAAGTCATAGAGCCAGTACGTTAGAGGTGAGAAATAAATCCACTTCTGTCTGATTCCAGAATTAATCCCTTTATACAATAACTCTCTAATTACCCTAAAAAAGTATCTAAATAGCAAAGTGGTAAAACAGATAGGATATTCAAAAATAAGTCTATATAGTCAATGTAGCATGCATTGGTGAGTAAAAGTTCTATTTCCTATGGATAGATAGATTTACGATTTATATATGATAGTGTGATGACTACAGAATTGACTAATTATTGTTAAGCAACAAATATTTATATTCTTTGGCAGAAGTGAAATGGCTTTGGTCAAAGTTTCAATATGAAAAAAGAGCAGCTAGAGTCCTGATTTGAGGGACTAAGGAGGGTTTTGCTGGGATTTAGACAAACAATAAACAAGAAAACTGAGAGCGAATTTAGTTTAAAACTTGACTACTAATTTTTTTCTGGAGGCCAGGAAAAGGATTTCTAGTACAAGAACAGGGTATCCAATTCTTAGCAGGCTGGATAGAATATCAAAATTAAACAAGGTAAACCCTAGGATTATCTCCAAAATGGAAAGTAGCTGGACTCTTTCAACATTTCTTTTGGCTACGATCACATCTAGAAGTAAGCTGGTAAACTTGAGGCCAGGAATCCTGTATTTCTTGACATTGAACCTGCTACATCTAAGAACTCAGTTATTTGTACATAGCACATGCTCAAATGCACAAATGTTTGTTAATCCTAGCCTTCAATTATTTGGAAGTGGTTACGGCACTCAAGGCAAATGTTCTTAGATAACATCCCTGCCTGCCTACCTCCCTTCCACTTCCTCCCTTCCACTTCCTCCCTTCTTTCCATCCTTTCTTTCTGCCAGGTGAGGAAATAATATGGAGAAATTTGTGTGCAGGGCAAAGACACAAAAGCCTCCCTAAGCTCTGATAATTGACACATTCTAAAAGCCTACTATGAATCAAGTTGGTTTCATTTGTCTACTGGAGATTACACAATTTTAATAAAAATTGTCAATCATAATCTTAAGGGGAAAAAAGAGGCCAACTCAACAAATATGTGTGTATACTTTTAATTTATATGAATATTTAAATTTTTCTCTATATTGAAAGTAGTTAGATTTTGGATGGCCTACACAGTAGGATGCAACATAGTCTACACACAATTTTTTAAAATTGTAGACTATAAAATAAAAGGAATGCTGCTAAAAGAGCTGGAGGGGTTTTAAAAAAACATTTAAGAAGCATTTTCCTCTTCATGTTTATGATTATAGTTGTTTGAGGCATAATCCATATTCATTCTTACATTTTGGATGCAGGATTCCAGTTGGGGGGCTGCCTCCCTCAGCCCACTAACAGGAAAACCCAGAAGTAATGTTTCAGGTAAAAGCTTCTACCTCTTAAAAGCTGATTTCTTTTGTGCCTCCTTTTCCTTCATGAGTAAATGAGATCTTGAAAGATTTAGATATACCCTGGGCATCTACTATCACTGATATATCAAAATATTTCCCAGTTCCATTTCCTACCTCTACCCTTCAGCAGACAATTTCCAAAAGAAATTTCTAGATCTCATGGGTCAATAGTTTTGCTTTATTTTTTGTAACCGCTTTATTGAGATATACCTTACAACTATGAACTATACAAGTCACCTATTTAAAGTGTATAATGCATTGGTTTTAGTATTTTCATAGAGTTGTGCAACTCAATCAATGTTTTAACTAATTAATTCAGTAGTAACATGGGATTACCATCATTTTGGTTTATCTTTTACAAACTACCATTTATGCTTATCATAATTTGATAAAACACTTAATCAACAAGCTCTCAGAATACTGTCTTTCCCAAAAAGAATTCTTAAAAATTAGCCAATACCTGTATACATCAACATAGAAAGCTACATCCTCCCATTTTTGTTTTTTCATTTAATTTGAACATATGAACTTCACTGGGATGAGACTTACCCAGTGTGTTGAAAACTACAGAAGCTCCAGGAAGCCTGCTTTCCTGTACCTCTGTACTTACATAAAACCCAGGCATACAAAGTTTCATATTTAAAGCTATACAACATAATAATTACATACACAAGAAAATTGGCAAATTCTGTCCCTACACCCTAGGTAAAACATAAGCATTGTAGTAGAGGTTCCCATAAATATAATTTGAAAATCACTTTTAAATCATTTTAATGCTGCCACTTGGATACTAATTATGCTAAAATTTAAACATAAAATAAAAAATCCCATTTAAGCCTTGAGTCTGATATTTCACTTACATATTTAAAAACAGACATTAAAAAAGAGCCTCCTAAATAGGAGTTGTAAAATAGGAGCTTCGAAATATTTATTTGGCAAAATCTTTAACCAATTAATCCAATCTTAACCTCCCTAATTTACATGATAATCTGCCTATATAAGGAGTTTTTAGCTTTCAAACTTCCAGAATGTTAAAAGACAATTCTGCACGAACTATAAACAATACTCTTTGTTTTCATTTATTGCTCAAGTATATTCATACTCCAAACTACTTGTCTGTTCCAACATTCAGAAAAGTTCTAATTTGTTTCAGAGCAACTTGAATTCTGTCAGTGAGGGGGAAAATGCTTTTAAAATAAAATGTATTTCATTTTAGACCTAGACCTACATACAAAGCTGACATTGCTTAAGTCAAACACTTCTACCACATCATCTTTAAACCATAATTGAATACATTTCTGTTGTTGTTTTTTTTGGGGGCACTTTAAAAATTTAGTTGGTTTTAAACATATGTCATCTCTTTAGAAATAACTAATTTACTCTGAGAATTCATAATTATTTTAATACCAAAGATATGCAACAAGAGCTTGCACAATCTGTGTGGGAGAAATAAAGGAAAAAAGAGAAATTAAAAGATTGTACCTATAGACCATGTCCCTTAGTTGGTTATCAAGTACTTTTACACTAATTTTCTACACTGCACAACCTTAAGAAGTTAAATTCATGAAGTTATCAAAAAAGGTATCACTGACTTTCCTAAAAGAATTTTCTTTGAATGTAGAGTTTATAACGGGCTCTAGTATTGTATTAAGTTGTATGGTAATAAATTTAAGGCTAAAAAGTAATTTTACAACCTAACTTACCAGGCATCAACATGCTTCCAACACTATTTACTAAATGGCCTCTTTTTCAGACTTATAAAAATGTTGACTTGTTTCCAAAAACATATTCAATCTGACATAGACAATATGGGTTTGTAAATGACGAATGTGAAGTATACAGTTCAAAGATTGTTTATATCAGGATATCTGAAAAAAGCAAAGCACTACCTTTTAAAGAAGGCAGGCTTTTCAAATCATATTTCTCACTAATCTCACTGTTAATAAAAAAAGAAAAACTAACAATTCAGTACAGAAAAATGCTTGTGCTTTTTCATACAGGTGATCCCTAACTTTACTAGATGATCCCAATATTTCATAATCTCAATCTAAGCAGAGGGTGTCCAGCAAGCTCAATTGGTTAGAGTGCAGCCTTGTCACACCAAGGTCAAGGGTTCGGATCCCTGTACCAGCCAGCCACCCAGAAAAAAAACAAAAAAACAAAAACCTGAGTAAAGAATTTGCTGGTACAGAAAAGGGATCAGTCCAGGCAACTTTCTGAAAAGTTTTCTGACACCCCAATTGTAGAAGAAGGAAAGTTATTGCAGAAAAGGAAAACAGACAGTCCAAGTGTCAGTCTGGTTCAATTTCCTTAGAGACATTTTATTCCTCTTCGTTGTCTGCTTTTCCCAGGACCCTGCTTATCATACTTTACATCCCCTTCACGCAGCTGCCTAACTGGGCTTTGCCCTCTAGGAGGAAGCACAGAGGATGAGAAGTGAAGCCGAGGACCAGAGAGAAGGCTCCCCTAGAAGCCCTTGGCCTCTCTGTGGACGTGTACACAGACAAGCTGCCTGCGCCTGAAGCCAGTTACAGTCTGCTGTGACTTCCTGTAGTCATTTGAGTAGTGCCAAGACAGTATTAATCTGAACAGTTACCTGTATGAAACATAAGTGGAGTTTCAAAATATTTGAGCTCTCTAAAAACATAACTGTCCTGCAAAGCTGTCCTCCATGATCTGGTCCCCTGTCAAGCTCTTCAAACTGACTTACCGACCCCTCACTGGGTCCCGTGCAGCCACCTAGGCCTGCTTGCTGCTTCTTTAACAGGCTAGCCTGCTTCCCACTCAGGGACTGTACACTTACTAATTCCCTCTGCCTAGATGCTCTTGCTTTCATCGTGGTCTGGCTGCTGCTTTTTCATCATTCACATCTCTAGCCAAATGTGACGTCCTTAGAGTCCTCCCCAGTCCATCATATCTAAGCGCATATTCCCCTCCTCCTCACCTCTGCCCTCCCTACCTCGTCCTCTATTCCTTTTATCCTGATTTGTTCTATTTATAGAAGCTACCATTATCTAAGTGTGCATATGTCTTTCTTTAGGGAGGAGAGAGGACAGCGTCTTTTTTGTTTATTTGGAGTGTAAGCTCTAGAAAGGACTTTAACTGTGGCATTTCCCTTTCTATCCCAGGGCATAGAACAATGCCTGGCACATAGCACTCAAAAATATTTGCTGAAGCATTAAATGAATTAAAGATTGGATGAGATGGGAGCTATGAAAAGAGTAAGACAAGGAGAAGGCAACCTAAAATGGTACAGGCAAGTCTGAAAGGCTTGCTTAAATGGTGACCTATATGAAGAAATCTAAAAGACAAATATGAGATGAATTTTCAGTAAAAGTTCAAAGGATAAATGGAGTATTAGCATACAAGGGGAAAAAATTTGAATAGCCTCTGCTTGAAATAAAAGCCCATGAGGAAGCAGGTACAGTAAAGAGACTCTTAAGCAAATGAGAAAGGAAACCCTGATTACAAGGTACCTCTTGAGACTCTGAAAGAAAGGACAGTGAAATCAGCTCCAGCAATGCTCAGACCATCAAACAGGTAGCTGAAAATAGTTAAGTCCTTCATGCCTAAGACAGTGTCCAGCATATAGGAGGAGTCCAATAAATTGCTATTAAATGGGCTAATAAAGTAATTTATCACAAGAGACATGGCTCAACTATAAAACCATTCAACATCAACATTGAAACAGTTTTCATAAGACAGCTATTCCTTTCCTTTCTTTTGTCATTTTTCAAACATCTACTGCACACCTGCTACATACTGAGCAAAACACTAAAAATATAGTTAATGCTATCTTAATCCTTTATTCTCCTTAGGTAATTACTACAGACTGCTAGCTCCTCTTTCCATTCTTGGAACAAATGTTAATAAACAGCCTTCTGAAAGCAGTGCCCTTTGATCTCTAACATTATGGCTGGTCTGAGGAACCGCAGGCGGGAAGGGGAGGCGGGAGCAGAACAAACCTGTGGAAGGAGATTCTGGAGCAAGTAGTGGCTTGCAGGCTTCTCCAGCCATAGCATGTAGGCAAATATGAATCTTCTGAAGTTACACGTGTATGTAAGGGGACGTAAATGTCTAGTAAGAAACAATATCCCACAAATGACTGTCCTAAGTGTTTTAAAAAAGCATTGCTACCAAAGTTAAAACTGATGAAGAAACAAAGACAGTTTTTCAGGGTATGTAGAGATTCCTCCACATTATGTCTTAATAAAAACTTATCTGCTTCCATGGCTTTTAGGCTTCAAAAGAGATTACCTGAAAGTGCCATCCCAATGTGGCTTTTTCTTCAACCCTGCTAGACAGAAATTTCTGGAATGATAGAAATATTCTTTATCTGCACTCTCCAATACCATAGCCACTAGCCATATGTGGCTACTAAATTATTTCATAGTCTCAATATTACTAATATTGAAAGTAACAACAGCAACTGAGGAAATAAAATTTTAATTAAGTTTTAATTCATTTAAATTTACATAGCCACATGTGGCTATGGCTACTACATTGAACAGTGTGATTAGGTCACAGCTCTGTTCCTAGTACTCATTATTAGAAGCTGGTACATAAGAAATGATACTGCCTCTTTCTCTTTCCCCAAAGCAGAAATTAGAATTCCCTACAACCCAAGATGACAGTGAAAACAGTATATTATTCCTAATTAATCAGATAGTCAACATATTTCTGAAGTTCCCTATTCCACTCATAAACATATTAGCTGTGTAAAATAATTCTTTTAATTTTTGTGGCTCTCAGCTGCATTATCAGTAAGTTAAATAATAGTGTTCAAGTGAAATCATTCAATGCCTTACGCTCTTTACCAGATGAATACGATCTAAATCATTATGCTTGAAACTTCAAAAGGGTAAATCTTCATATATGATTAATATGCCTAAGATGACATTGATGTGTCACTGATTTAATAACAACGTTTAAAGGAGAAAGAGCACATTAAATATATTCTAACTGTAAGGTATATTACAATTCCAGCAATGAAAATACTTTTAAGTGATCATCTTAGAGTTAAGGAAATACAAATGTTTAATAAGGTGTAATAAATTATTACAAGTCACAGTTATTATTATCAGTCACAGTTTTATTTTTATTATTAACTTAATAAGATGGGATTTACTTATAACTTTTTTAAAAGTACAGAGATGCCATATTAACGCCATACCAGTAATGTTCATTGAAATAACAAATAATGTATACAATAAATGTATAAAAAAGGTAATTGATAATGTTTCCCACAGCAAGTCCTACCCTTTTTATTTTTCTTCATAATATCTTAGGTTGAAGACAGACTTGAAGAATGGCATTTGTAATGATAAAGTGTCAAACTCAGCTTTGAATATCCTAAATTTTCATCTATAAAAGCAAATACTGGACAATATAAATGAAATTCCAGAGGTCATTGATGCTTGTTTTGACCTTGTAAAACTTCTGTTTAAAAAAATCCCCCAAATATGCTTATTTCATTGCCTTTAATAATAATTGGTGTGGCCAAAAGGATTATAGAATAGTTAACTTCTTCCACATACAACATTTTAAATTCATGGGGGATATTAACATAGATTCATAAACAGATATAATTATTAATGTTATTAATTCATATATCTAGATCTCACATTCTCCTGTAATGATAGTATAGTACTGAAAAGTCTAGATCTAGCTATGTAACAGCTAGACCTAAGTAAAAATTATTTTACATCTACTAATCAAACTCAGTGTACTTTGAACCTTAAAAAAATACCTGAGTAGGGCCGGCCCGTGGCGCACTCGGGAGAGTGCGGCGCTGGGAGCGCGGTGACGCTCCCGCTGCGGGTTCGGATCCTATATAGGAATGGCCGGTGCACTCACTGGCTGAGTGCCAGTCACGAAAAAGACAAAAAAAAAAAAAAAAAAATACCTGAGTATTAGCTTAAAATAAAATTCAGCTTTACTCAGTGAATAGACATAGAAAATAGGACTGGATGTCGTTACTAATTATTTTTAAATACTTCTAATTACTAGCAGTAAAGGGAAATGCTGCTGAAAGCAATTAATATGTAAATAAACAAAGAAGCGGTTTCAAAGAAAACTCAAAAGCCACTTTCTTCAAGACATCATTTTAAGTGAAATACAAAAGCAAAGACTCTTTTTTCTAAATTCCTTTCAATGTCATTAGAATGACCAACATTTGCTACTAGTTGCTTTTAATCTAACCTATAAAATCTCTGAAATTGGACAATGCAATACGTAAACTCACACTTCAAGAGACATAACATCATATTAGTCAGCAAATATTTATTCGTCATTTACTAATACACGCAGGGAACTGTGGACAAAAAGTCAGTTCTTGCATTGATGCAGCTCATAGTCTGGAGAAAGACACAGAGCAGAAAAGTAGGATATGGACATATGGGGGGGAGGGGAAGGTGAGCCCGGTCAGAGGGACCAATGGGAAGATAGACATCTGCATGGTGGGAGAGGGAAAAAGAAAGAAAAGGCTGTGCGGTTGGGAACTGCTGATGCCTATGCCTTAGGAGAAATGCCCCACCCCATGCCTAGCAGCTATACCACTTGAAATATTATTCTTTCAGAGACCTTCTTAATATGCCACCCCAGCCAGGCAGCCTAGCCTAAAATGCACAGAAGAGCCACTCAATAAATGTTAGCCAAATGAATAGCTAAAAATTTTTTTGCAGCTCTCTGCAAAGCTGGTCCATACAAAAGCTCAAAACTTCATTAGAACATAGTCAAGTGTCTATTCATATGCAGCTGAACAGTTTCAGTCTACAATTTGCATTCTTGAAACTGGGTCCTCTTTTGTGTGTAAAATCATTGACTCACTTATTCATCAATCATTTACCAAGTACCTGTGATATATAAGGCATTCTTTCAGTTACCGAAATGAGAAAAATAACTTGCTTTTCTAGTTCTTAAAATCTGGTGGGAAGAAAAAATGTTTTCAAATAAATTGTCATCTAAAGTAACAAGGAAGGTGTCACATATAAGGGCCATGCAGAGAATTAAAATGGTGTGATGTAAAAGAGGCAAAGTAGCTCCTCTGGTGGTCACAGAAGGTGTCCTAACCTTGATTTCCCCAGAAGTAGACCCTGGGACAAGGATTCAAGTGTAAAAAGTTTACTAGGGCAGTGAAAGAAACATCAGTAGGACAGTGAGGAACTAAGACAAGGAAATAAAGTAGCCAGTAAAGCGTTCTTTATCGCGACAAAGACTGCTGTGCACAACTTCAATTAACCTCACTGGGGAAGTGCTGGGACTCGCTTCTGAGTTTCTGCACCTGAAGGGTTGCGGAGCTTTGGGGTATTTATACATCAAATCTTATAGATCATTGGTTGAAAGCTGATGCAGGACAGAATTCCTCAGTATTCCCAGTCTGCTTTGCAGCACAGGGAGGCCCAAGCGGGGAAAAGACAGCACACAGGCAAAGAAATACAGGTGCTGATGGTTTCAACCTATGGTGCAGTAGTCAGGGCAGAGCACATGGATGAGCCTGCAGGGGTCCTCGTGGAGGAGGAGACATTTGTGCTGAAATCTAAATGGAAAGAAGAATCTAGGGTTAAAGATTCCAGACTGAAAGAATTGCTAAAAAGGGATTGAGCCCTGTTCATTTATGAAAAGGGAAGGTCAGTTGGCCAGAATGTAAGGGGCAAAAAAGAAAACTAGTATAAAATCAGGCCAGAAAGCAGGTAAAGGCAAGATCAGAAAGGCTCCAGAAGCCAAAGGAAAATGCTTGACAGGATCTTACTTATATTTTTTTAAAAAATTGTTCTGGTGTAAATGAATAGTGGGGTTCAGGAATGGAAGCAAGAAATTCAGGAGACTACTGCAGCGGTGTAGTGGTGGTGGCAGTACTCGTAAATATGAAGAAAGGTGACTTGCTGATGACCGGGGGATGCAGTAAGAGGTGGGAGAAAGGTGGATTCAAGAATCATTCATGCTTTCTTCATGAGCATCTTTGTGTTGCTACTGGCAGTGGTCCCTTTCTTGCCTAAGAAGGAAGAAGACTATGTACGAGAAAGCACATTCATGAAAAGAACATGAGGAGCTTGTTTGGGTCATGTTAAAATTAAGATGCCTGTTAGAACTCTGCAGATAGATAAATATACACGTTCAGATTCAGAAAGAAACATCAGAATTAGAGATAAACATCTACACATATATATCGCATTTGAAGGCAAGAGATTGCATGAGGTATCGTAGCAGCAGTATCACATATAAAAAAAAGAGACAGATCCAAAGGAAAATTTACGTCAATAATCTTTTATTGTATTGCAGTAATCACTACAGCCATTTTATTCTTTCATTCATTCATTCAATAAATATTTACTGAATATCAATTCAATTTATGGCATTATGCTGAGAATTGTGGGAAATGAATGATATACCATATATTAATCCTTGTTTTTAAGTGCTTAGAATCTTAAAGATCCTCAATGATTAAAGATTGATCATGATAACTGTCTTAAGAGAGCTACAGACAAAGGACCAAGAAAACTCAGGATAAAGAGATTATTTTCACTTGGCAAAACCATAAAGGGTTTTGAGGGGAAAATAGCATTTCAGCTAGGGCTTAAAGCCTTTTAAAATTTGTAGAACTTGTCCTGTAAACCTTTAGGAGGTGGGTGCATTTCGAGAGTGAGAGACTTAAAGAACAAAACCACAGATGTGGAACATTGGTGGGAGGATAATTCTGGAGGTCACTAACTAGTTCAATGTGCTCAATGATAAAATATATAAATGGGATTGGTAGTGAGTATTTCTAGAATAGTAGAACTATTAATTACATCTCTAAATTATTCAATATAAGCAAATAATTCACTTTCTATAGTGCCAAATTTATATTTGGTTGGGCTTAAGGAAAAAAAAATTTAAACCATAATTTCATTTCACTTCCATTTTATGGAATATCATTTTCCACTCTACTAATGTACTATGAACAATCATTATGTACTTAGAAATTCACCTCTCACATTGTCCATTTTGGTTATATTTTGCCACATTGTAAGTTATTTAATAGCATCCTTTCTTCTATCCACTTATCTGATTTTATCTTTAAAGATTGAAAACTTGTGCATTATGGTTGGATCTGTAACATGGGATTACTAATTACTGGAACAGGATAAAGGAAAAGGAAAGGACCTGGGCTGGGTAAAGAGAAGATTAAAAACAGGCTCAGGAAAGCTGGCTGAACAGTAAAGTACCAGGCGACATGCTGGTGGGAAGAATAGCTGAGGCCCACATGGCAAGTGGAGGGGACAGGCGGATGCATGGACCTCTAAGAGATATTACACACTGTCCCATAGTCTACACTCATCTCTTTAGATATCCTTCCATTTAATCCATTGGTTCAGTTTCTTTTTGGCATTCTTTAAGAGACTATTAAAAACATCGTTTTATGATAGCCTTTGAAGACTGTTTAGTACAGAGCTCCTAAAGAACAGAATTTAGCCATAACAGACTTTCTGGAAAACCCTACTTACAAGAGATTCCAGTTTTTCTCATATTGGTTATCATAAGAAAAAAGTTTATAGTTACTGAAGGACTCAGTGTTTATCTCGATGGTGGTTCTTAAAAGGACTGTCATGCTAACAATACATGATTACATGTACAAGACAGCCAAGCAAAATAATAAAAAGAAAAGCAATGGGCAAAAAGAAACTATAAACTCAAAGAATGTGCATTATCTCTTCCAAAAAGAAGGAATGAGTAGAAACAATTGCTATAAATAAATCCATCAGGGGCAATTTAGGAGGGTCAGCTGGGAGCAAGAGATAAGGAAGCAGTAACACCCTTGCTATTTAAATACTTTGAACTAGACTGAGCATCACAGACCCTCAACTTGGAAACCCTTAGTCTATTTTTTTTATTTTAAAATTTAATTGCTCACATTTGTCGTGCAGTGTGTTGTTTCAACAAAAATTGTACAAAACGGCAACTAACAAGAGGATATCACATACCAGTCAACCAACCCTTTGGAAAATGACTGAATAATAATAAAAAGGAAAAACTACCTAAACAATGTGTTATGTCAGTTTTCAAGTATCTGTGTACTTTTAAAGAAAATTTGTCATTGTCCATTCAAAACAGAAATTTTGGAAAAATACGTTCTTTGTCCCGAACTATCTGTGAAAGATACCAGTTGGGGGTAGGAGGGAGGGAAAAGAAAGAAAATAAAAGGGAAAAAACTAAGTAGTATATCTTATAAAGATCATTTTTATAGTTCATAAAATCAATTTTTTTAGCAAAAAAAAAAAAGTCAATAAAATAACAACTACTCTCTGCTTAAAAAAACAAAGCCGGTTTTGCTCCATGGCATCTGCACATGAAATCTCTATTCTTCCAGCCTTCCGGAAAGCATCGAAGCACAAAAGAATTATCCAAAGAGATCAAATCTTTCCCCTTCCCTCTCTCCCTCCTTCACTGAATGATTTACTGTTCAATAAGAGTTAACTCAGGTCAGCTAGTAAAAAGAGAGGGAGCCGGTGCTCAACCTTTATGCAGAGCAGAATGGAAAATACTCCCTGGTTATTTATCCTTTACTGACTTATGGATATTAAGAATAGTGATAACATATTTAAATACTTGATTTCACAAGTTACCTCTCCTACTTTCAAAAGGTCCTTTCAAGATACCTGTGTTGACAGGCAGAACCTGTAGTGTTCTGAGAAGTGTACAGCCCTGCTCCATGGCCCACACAAGTAGAAATGTTGAAAAAACCCTTGGGTCACACATGGTGCTATGCCAGATGTTAGAACACCCAATGGGCTACCATTTAATTTTGGATTTAAACTAAATGAACTGCTTTACTAACTGATATAATTTGTCATTAGACTCACATGTTTCTAACCTCTCAAAAGCACACTTAAATTTTCATCTCACCTATGTGCTGTTGGGTAACTCACATACATTGCATGCAGACATTTCTTAAAGTTGCATTTTAAGAAATAATCTTGTTCAAAAGTAGATTTAATTCTCAAAATTCTGTATAGTTGGCCTTTATTGCCTTATGATTTTTCGCAGGTAGACAGGTGGAAAAAGAACCGGCAGTGGGAAAGGCATGTAAGAAATCATGCAAAAATCATCAAATTTGGGGAAGTGAAAGCAATTCAGAAGAGTGCCAGCTTAAGATATCTGAGGTGGATGGATGAAGCAATAATACTTCTGACCTTGATCAAGGAAAGATTTGTAAGATAGCAAATCCTATTATTACACTGAGCAGGGGAGGGAAACGATGTAGAGACAATCATTCACACTATTTTAAAAGATGTTTTATTTAAATAAGGCATTGCCACAACAGCTGCATAATTGTAAACAAAAATGGAATTCCACTATAAAGCTGAGACTATAAAAAAAGACAATTATCAATAATCTAGTTTTATAATTTTATTACATATCAAATTCAGCCTCACGTTGTTTCCCTTATCATTTTACTATTGATCTTAATTTCCCTGCCCAGTAATTAATTCCATAACTATATTTTAACTTTTACAGCTACCGATTGCCAGGGGTGGGGGTAGTGGGGACAGCCAGCAAAGGGTGGAATGCAGCAAAGTTATTTTAAATACACAAAATTGACAAAAATTGTGAAAGCAAAGGATGTGACGGCCTCAGAATTCTGACCTTTAGAACCTGAAACCAATAAACATGACTTCTTTTGTGTTATAAGTAGAATGGCAAGTATTTCCTGTTATGAAAACTATTTTGGCTTACCTTCGCAAGACTCATGTAGAGTTTCGGAAAAGATAACTGAACAGTGACAATAAAAAGATTGTTAAGAGTGCCTCTAAGCTATGGGACCAAGAGTGTCATATTTCTACTGGGAAGGAAACATAAATTATAGACAAAGATCCAAGAAGACTCAGTCGCCCGGTACTGCTCTCATCTCTACAGTTATCGATATGCTTCAGGACACCTGACAATCACAGGGCTGGCTGCTGTGGGGGAGCTGGGTCAGTAGTGATTCTCTTCCATAACTATCTGAGAAAAACGACCCACAGTAATCTCAAAGTGCATAACACCTTATTAACTGTTCATGAGAGCTGGAGCAACTAAGGCCAAGATAATAGACAAATGCAAGGCTGTTAATATTAGAAATGAAGCTTACTGGCCCTTTCTCCCTAGAATGATCAAGTTCCACGAAACCTTGGACCACCCAGACATTCGCTATGCTAACTATCCTTTTAAACTAAAGTGTAGTTATTTATTCAGAATTATGGTTTATACTTACAGTGGAACATATCTTTGAATGGATTTTAAACATTGCATTTCTAGAATTTTTTTTTAACTACATCTGTTGAACAGAAAACTTTCAGGTGTTATAGTGTGCGTTAATATTTTTTACTTTAGTATCTTCTTTCTCTTTAAAATAGTTTCATATGTTCCTCATAAAAAGTATATTACAGCAGCATTTAAAAAACACCTACAATACCTGACCATGACATTTAGAGTATATGATTTAGTTTAAAAATAGCTCAAACTTTTAGAAAACATGTAAGTAAAAAGGGTAATAGAGATATACTTACTAATGCTATGCTGATTTAATCTGTTACAAGGAACATTTAATATGCTCTATTTTAATCAGGAGTCTAACTGTTAAATCCTCACATTTCCTAAAATTTACATTTTTAAAGGCAAACTTTTAAAAAACTTTATAAGCGAATATGCTTGAATTTAGCTTTCAGAAATCACAGCAGGCATAATATTTACTTTTTCTAGTTAAAGGAAGTAAACCCAGTATTTATGCTTAAAGAGTGAAGAAAAAAGTGTGGGATGAGAGTTAATATTGAATCATAATCATCACATGGAAGAGTCAAATTAGCCTATTTGTGAATTTACCTACTGGCTAAAATTTATTTGTAACCCCAAAATCAATACGTAGCACCTTTTCTAGTCATTCAAAACTATGTACATACACAGAGCAGCAAAAAATCTCTGGGTCGCCCAAGACAATGTCATTCCCAGCTGATGTCGAACAAGAATATGCTCTGCCTTCTTGTTTCAGCTCTCATGCTGTAAACATATGTCCTTTCTGCAGTACATTTTTTGCCCGGTTTTTCACTTCATGCTTTCGTCAGTAATTTCACTGTTTAAAACAACTCCGAGCATAGTGCTGAAGCTTTATTTACTGTTTCTAATCATGAGAAGGCTATGATGCGCCTCCTAGAAAAAAATGCATGTTAGATAAGCTTCATTCAGGCATGAGTTGTCATGCTGTTGGCCATGAATTCAATATAATGAATCAACAATATACATTAAATAAGGTATCTTTAAACAGAGATACACATAAAAACAGGTTATGTACTGATCAGCTGACAAAAATGTGACCAGGGGCTTGCAGGAACCTAATCCTGTTATGTTCCCTAGGAGCAATAGTTCAGGGTTCACTAACTCATTGTTTTCAATGACTTTATAAAGTATAAGTATTGTGAAAAATGAAAATAGACTGTATGAGCTATATCATATGTTAAACAACAAAGATATAAAATTTAAAAAACACAGATCCTTGCTCTCAAGAAATTAAAATGTCAAGTACACAGTTTGTAAAGCATTAGAATACAAACTGACAATTGCTAGAATGGAAATATATCAGAAGGTGTAATTACAAGTCAGTATCTTTCATTCTCTTATTATGTGAGAAAACTAACAGCAAGTCATTGGAGATTAAAATTTAAATATAAATTACCACTTTCTTTGGCTGCAGTTAGATAATACTGAAAATGCCCTGCTATTTGCTGGCTATATGACTTTCTATCACAGTCTGATTTGTCTTTTAGTTAAATCTATATATGCCCATCATCTCCACAGGCTGAGTTTCAAAAAATATCTGTCTTTAGGTTTTCTAGAATGCAAATTATTTCCCTTAAGAGTATTTAAACTCCAAGCCTTGACTGCATCTCAAGAATGGATCAGAATTTTGGAAAATGGGAACCCTCAGAAAAGAATTTCCACCACACTTCACATCTTTCCCTTTCTTGAAACTCCCACCCCCAACTCACTCATATTCAAGGGAGGGGAAGGAACTAATACAATTAATTGGTCTAATAAGTGGCTTACATTGCTTAAAAACAACAAACAGCTTTTACCCTTTCACTTTGACCTGCCAATGTGAGCACTCAGCTTTTTCTTCTTTTCTACATATTTCCCACTATGAGGTAAATGCGGGCTGGAGGGTGAAAGAAGAAAGACTAGAAAGAAGCCTCTGGAACAAGGCAACTGGGATAAATTGAAAGATTTGAAAGCCATGTTGAGGAACTTGGATTTTATCCAAAAGGCAAAGCAGAGCTGTAGAGGAATTTTAAGTGACTGACATTTCTGACAGCAGTGTTGATGAATGGGATGGGCTATGTGAATGGAAGGAGAGTAACAAATTAGAGGATATTACAGTAATCTGGGAATATTATGATGTTGTCTTAAACTAAGCCACAGGGGGACTGAACGCAATGCTTAAGATATATCTAGGAAGTAGAAACAACAGACCTGGAAACATTTAACTATAGAAATGGAGAAGAGGAAAGAGGGATCCAAATTTCTGACATGAACAATTTGGTGAAAAGTATTGGAATGCCCCATACAATTGAATTCATAAGAGAAACAAAGTTTGGATGCTGAGAAATAGCATTAGTTTCAATCAAGTCAAAATTGAGGTACTAAAGGAAAATCCATATAGTTATGACCAGCAAGCTTTGTAGATATGAGTCTAAATAACAAAAGTAAGGTGTTTGCTGAAAATAGAAAACTGAAAATTATCAATAAATATATGGTTATTGGGGATGGCCAATTAGCTCAGTTGGTTAGACCAGGATGTACAGACACATATATATGTATATATACATTTATATATACAGATGCACACATATTATACATACATTTATGGCATTAAAGCCATAGTCATAGAAGAATTTCTGAAGAAAAGGTTATAGTAAGAGAAGATATTCAAGGATGAAATCTTGGGAACTTCATTATTAAAAGCATTTGATTCTTGTTTCTCAATAATTAGAATGCATAAGATTCAATATGGAGCTAGATAACATGCTATTGCCTTTACATCGCAAACCCAGTACAAGGTATTTCTTCTGCATACCACTGCAATGAAACCTAAAATAAAGAACCCTAAAAATTACTTAAGTAATTAAAAAATAAGAAAAGGATGGATATTCACTTATCTGAATATATTGAGCAAAATATTTTTTTAAATGTCTGAAGTCTCTGAATAATTTTCTGAATTTACTACTACCATACAATCTCTAACATTTGTTTAAAGGCAAATTTCTTTCAGTACCAATTTTATTTCCGGTGGGAAAAAAATTACTTTAAGATAAAGCTTGTTAAAGAATAATGAAGAAACGGAAGACACACAATGCTAGAGCCTGAAAATTCTTCTCAATTTTAATAATGCACTTAATACTACATTTACTAACTACTAAATTAGGATATTAAATTTGCATAGCAGGTTGTCAAAGACTAGAAGAATTATACCAAAATAAACTGAACTGTTACTCTGGATTTTTCTTATGAAAAGACAATTTTTTTAATTTTTAAGGCAGTATGCAATATATATCAAATGTAATGGGAAAAAAGTAAAATATTGATCCAGTGATTCAACTTTTAGGAAGTCATTCTAGTGAAATAAATAAATAGAAAGACATTTTAAAAGACATGTACATATCAAGGAGTTCACTGTAGAGCAGTTATGAGCGAAATTAAAAACAATCTTAGAGTCCAACCATGTGGCATTGATTTAAGCAAAACTTAAGTTGTGCACTTAAGTTGGAATCCTATGAAGCAGTTGATAATAATGTTATAATCAAGGGTTCTTAATCATAGAGTCATGGTCCTGAGACCCCTATGACTTTATATAATATTTTCTTCTATATGAATTTATATGGGAGAAGAAAAATGTTCCACATATCAAATGACACAAAGGAGTTTAAGAACCACTGACAATAACAAGCAAGTATCTATATAGAAAGACATTGAGAAAACTTTGTAGAGTTAAAATAAAAAGCAGATTTAAAAAATAACATATAAATGAGACTTCATTTTTGTAAAAAATAACTTGAATAAATATTCACGTGTAGAAACAATTACAAAAAAACTACAAAAGAAAATATTAAAAGTGTCCTTGTACCAGCCAGCCCCCCCCCCAAAAAAAAGTGAGAAAGAATAAATACCATAAACTACTAGTGGAACACATACACAAATGACAAAGAGAAAGAAAATGCATCTTATCACAACAAAAAACACCAAACAGCAAAGACAAAAAATAAAAGGAAAGAAAGGAACAAAAGAAATATAAAATAACCATCAAAAAAATTTAATGAAATGGCAGGAACAAGGCAATACCTTTTAATAACAACCCTGAATATAAATGGATTAAATTCCCCACTTAAAATAAATAGACTGGCTAAATGGATTTTTAAAAATGCACCCAACTACATGCTGCCTGCAAGAAACTCCACCAATAAAGACACACATAGACTACTGGTAAAGGGATGGAAAAAGATATTTCATGCAAATGGAAACCAAAAACAAGCAGGAGTTGCTATACTTACATCAGATAAAATAGACTTCCAACCAAGAACTATAAAAAGAGATAAAGAAGGACATTGTGTAATAATAAAAGAATAAATGCAGCAAGAAGATGTAACAGCCATAAATAAATATGCACCCAACAATGGAGCACATAGATATATAAAGAAAGTATTATTGGATCTAAAGGGAGAGATAGATGCCCAACACAGTAATAGTTGGGGATGTTAACTTGCCTTTCTCAGCACTGGACAGATCATCTAGACAAAAAAATTAACAGAAAAATATTGGATTTAAACAGCACTTTAGACCAAATGAACTTAGACATTTACAGAACATTTCATCCTACAACTGCAGAATATACATTCTTCTTTCTCATCAGCACACAGATCATTATTCAGAATAGACCACAAGACAGCCTATATATCAAGTCTCAACAAATTTAAAAAGACTGAAATCACATCAAGTATATTTTTGGACCACAATGGAGTAAAATTAGAAATTAACAACTACCAAAATTTTGGAAACTATACAAATAAATACAAAAAAAAAAAAACATGCTCCTGAATGACCAATGGTCAAAGAAGAAATAAAGCAGGAAATAAAGCAGGAAATAAAAAAATTCCTTGAAACAAATGAAAATACAAGCATAACTTACCAAAAACTATGGGATACTGCAAAAGCAGTACTAAAAGGGAAGTTTGATGCAATAAATGCTTATATCAAAAGATTAGGAAGACTTTAAATATACAACCTAATGCTGCACCTCAAAGAACTGGAAAAACAAGAATACAATCTCACAATTAGTAGATGGAAAGAAATAATGAAGACCAGACCAGAACAAAATGAAATTAAGACAAAAAACAAAAGATCAATGAAACAAAAAAGTGGTTTTTGAGAAGATAGCTTGGCTAACTTAAAAAAGAAGAGAGTTGACCCAAATAACAAAAATCAGAAATGAAAGAGGAGACATTACTACCAATACCACAGAAATACACAGATTCATTACAGACTATTATAAACAACTACACACAAACAAATTTGAAAACCTGGAAGAAATGGATACATTTCTGGATACACACAAACTATCAAGACTGAACCAAGAAGAAATAAAAAACCTGAGCAGACAAATAATGAGCAACAAGATTGAAGCAGTAATCATCAGTCACCCAACAAAGAAAAGCCCAGGACTGGATGTCTTCACTGCTGAGTTCTACCAAACCTTTAAAGAAGAATTAATACTAATCCTTTTCAAACTATTTCAAAAAAATTGAAACAAATGCCATTCTCCCAAATTGATTCTATGAGACCAGCATCACCCTGATACCAAATTCAGACAAAGACAAAAGAAAACTACATGCCAATATCCTTGATCAACATAGATGCAAAAATCCTCAACAAAATATTAGCAAACAAAATGCAACAACATATCAAAAAGATTATACACTGACCAAGTGGGATTCATCCCAGGGAAACAAGAATGGTTCAACATACACAGATCAGTATATGTGACACACCACATCATCAAAATCAAGGACAAAAACCATATGATTACCGCAACAGATGCAGAAAAAGCATTTGACAAAATTCAACATTCTTTTATGGTAAAGACTCTCAACAAATTAGGTATAGAAAGAAAGTATCTCAACACAATCAAAGTCATATATAACAAACCCACTGCCAATGTCATGTCAAATGCGGAAAAGCTGAAAGTTTTTCCTTTAAAAACAGGAACAAGACAAGGATGCCCACTCTCACCACTTCTCTTTAACGCTTAGTACTGAGTATTGTAAGTACTAGCCAGAGTAATCAGGCAAGAGAAAGAAATGAAGGGCATCCAAATTGGAAAAGATGAAGTCAAACTGTCACTGTTCACAGATGACATAATCCTATATACCTCTACCAAAAAACTCTTAGAGCTGATAAGCCAATTCAATAAAGTTGCGGTATATAAAAAAAATACAAAAAAATCAGTAGCATTTCTATATACCAGCAACTAACTAGCAGAAAATCAAGAAAGCAAGGCCATTTACAATAGCTATAAATAAAATAAAATGCCTGGGAATAAATTTGACAGAAGAGGTAAAAGACCTCTACAACAAGAACTGCAAATCACTGCTGAAAGAAATTAAAGAGGAAACCAAAAGATGGAAAGACATTCCACGTTCATGGACTGGAAGAATTAGCATTGTACAAATGTCCATACTACCCAAAGCTATCTACAGATTCAATGCAATCTCCATAAAAATACCAATGACATTCTTCACTGAAATAGAAAAAAAATCCTAGCATTCATATAGAACAACAAAAGACAGCAAATAGCCAAAGCAATACTGAACAACAACAAAAAATAAAGCTGGCGGCATTACACTACCTGCCTTCAAACTATACCACAGAGCAGTAGTAACAAAAATAGCATGGTACTGGCATAAAAACAAACGCATAGAGCAACAGAATAGAAGAGAGAACCTCGAAATTAAAACACTTACAGCCAACTGATCTTTGACAAAGGAACAAAGAACATACATTGGGGAAAAATAGACTCTTCAATAAATGGTGCTGGAAAAACTGGATATACATGTGTAGAAGAATGAAACCACACATGTACTTCTCACCATATAAAAATCAACACAAAATGGATTAAAGACTTAAATATAAGACCTGAAACTATAAAACTCCTAAAAGAAAATGTAGCAGAAACACTACAGGATGTAGGACTGAGCAAAGACTTTATGAACAAGACCACAAAAGGACAGGCAAAAAAAGAAAAAAATAAACAAATGGGATTATATTAAACTAAAATGTTTCTGTTCAGCAAAAGAGTGAAAAGATGATCTACACAATGGGAGAAAATATATGCAAACTATACATTGGACCAGGGATTAATATCCAGAATATACAAGGAACTCAAACAACTTAGCAAAAATTCAAATTATCCAGTTAAAAAATGAGCAAAGGAGCTGAACAGACATTTCTCAAAAGAAGACATATGAATGGCCAACAGGTACATGAAAAAATGCTCAACATGGCTAATCAACAGGGAATTGCAAACCAAAACCACATTGAGATATCATCTCACCCCAGTTAGACTATTATCAAAAAGACAGAGAACAACAAATGCTGGTGAGGATGTGGAGAAAGGGGCACCCTTCTACACTGTTGGTGGGACTGTAAATTAGTACAGCCATTATGGAAAACAGTATGGAGGTTTATCAGACAACTTCAGATAGAACTACTATACAATCCAGCAATCTCACTAGAGGGTATATAACCCCCCAAAATGGAAATTATCATGACAAACACTCCCATGTTTCCTGCATCTCTATTTACAGTAGCCAAGAATTGGAACCAACCTAAATGTCCATTGATGAACAATTGGATAAGGAAAAATATGGTATATATACACAATTGAATACTACTCAGCTACAAAAAAGTATGGAATTTTTCCATTTGCAACAGCATGAATGAGCTTGGAGACAATTATGTTAAATGAAATAAGCCAGGCACAGAAAATGAAATGCTGCATGTCCTCACTCATATGTGGGAGGGAGGGAGGGAGGGAGGGAAGAAAGGAAGGAAGGAAGGAAGGAAGGAAGGAAGGAAGGAAGGAAGGAAGGAAGGAAGGAAGGAAGGAAGGAAGGAAGGAAGGAAGGAAGGAAGGAAGGAAGGAAGGAAGGAAGGAAGGAAGGAAGGAAGGAAGGAAGGAAGGAAGGAAGGAAGGAAGGAAGGAAGGAAGGAAGGAAAGGCAGGTCATAATAATACATTAAACTTTCAGAAGGAGAGAACAGAACTGTGGTTACTAAGGTGGGAAAGGGAAAGGTGGAAGGGGATTAGAGAGAAATTGGTTCATGAACACAGGAATGATTACATATTGTAATGATAAATATGCTAATTATCCTGACTTGATCATCAGACATTGTATACATGTATTGATACTCAACTGTGTATCCCACAAATATGTATAATCAATTTTGTTTCAATAAAAAAAAATTAAATAAAGCTGGGAAGAAAAGTGGTTACTTACAAGTAAATTTTAGGTATTTTTATTTGAAAGAAAAAAATCTGAAAATTATCAATGATCTGTATATTTAATTCTTTTTCAATTAACATACTATGTATAAAGTAACATTAAAAATCATAAAAAATATAAGTAAACTATTAACAATGTTAGTATAGTTTAATATTTTTCAATACTTAGGAAAATAATCTAGATATTTCAATAGGTACAATAATTTAAAATTTTTCAATAAAATTGATTTGGGGTAAAGACTGCATTCCTATAAAATATTAGAATTCCTATTAAGTAGATTTCAAAACCAATGCAGAATACAGCTCCCTTAGGATCTGGGATTTGTGATTCAACACTGCCCATAAATTTACACAAACAATATAATGGCTTCTCTCTCAGCCTTTCAATGAATAAAGTCTAAGCCTACATTATTAATTAATTAAAGATCTTTTTGTATTTGATTAACATATTATTATTTTTTAGGCTTAAATGTATGCCAAGCCACACTCTCACACCATCCCAACCTGTACTGTATTTACAACATGACAACTTTAATGCTGTGTTTTACTTTTTAAATCGGTTGCTGTAATATTGAGTGAGGGGTGAGTTCTTTAAGCTGGAAACTGCAAATTTCTCTGAAAAATAATGTCTTCATGCAATTATCATCATGAGCTAATACTGTAATAAAGGATGGTCTTTGTAAAAAAAAAAAAAAGAAAGAAAAGAATGTTTTTTTCTGGTTCCAAATATTACCTAATTACATTATACAATAACATGTGCATAAACTTGTAATACTGACATCATGAGCAATGTAAATTCACTAGAAAAATAACACAATGAGTCAGATATAAAAACAAGAAATAACAAGCAGGTTCAACCCTACATAAAAGAAAATCCTGTAATCAGCAAAGCCTTATTCTCGCTTACTAGATTTTCTCTCATAAACCTAAAAAATAAAATTAGGCTCATAGAAGAGGGCTTGAAGAGATGAGTCTATATAAATCTTATACATAAGAAAACACATTTTTCATTTAAATGACAATGGGGAATTCACATCAGACTTGTATGATGAACTGAATGAAATATACAAAGAAAATATTTTTTCATTGTATATTTAAATTGTGGCTTGTTTACATAAAATACCTTTTGAAAGCATGTTAAGACATCAGTTTGTCTTCAAAAGAAATTATTAAACATGTATTATACAGTTATTTTGATTGCTAACTCTTATCCTTCCTTTTCTCTTTATATTACCCATATAATACAAAACCGCTAACATTGATAACAGCTTCATGTTGACAGAGAGCTATTCTGCTTTGATGGAAATGTAACTACTTAGGTTTACTACATATAAAGCTGTTAGATGCTTACTGGAAATAAAAGTCACGGAAATTGGTAAATAATTACAGTGTGGCTCTGCAACACTACTTTCTAGAAGCAATGTTCCCTACTTATGCTCACATGCAAAGAAAAGAATTGATTTTTCTCACTTCCTCACAATATCTGAAGCAATTAACAATAATTCAGATAGGTTACTCATTTATGAAAGACCTTTATACTGTTGAATATTGTGAATCACTAAAAATACATATTTAAAGGATCAAGGTACTGATTTGCAGTTAAGGAACTATAAAGAAAACCATCTTATTATTACATCAAATCAATTGTTTTCCAATTTTAAGATAGCCTTTCATTCCTAATTACTTGAGTATATATTCAAAAATTACAGCACTTAATCCACAGAAACTTAAGCCATTCTTCTCTAAGATTGTGGAATCATGTCTATACATAAAGTTAATGCCTTTAATATAGTATTAGAAGATATGTATTCAACATTTTGAATGATTGATTTTATTCATTCACTCAATAAATCTTTAATAATATAAATCGGAAGAATAAAATAATGAGGGAGATTCAAAAACAAGACGTCCCTGCCTTTTGGGGGGACTACCTTGCAGTGGGAGAATTAAAGTGCTAAAAAGAAAAATAGCCTAGTACTGTGAGAATAAACACAGGTCCCCAAGGGAAGAGATTTGTGTGTCTGTGCTGATCTATACCCATGGCCTCTGAGTTCTCACAGCGTGGTCAGGAAACCTCTAGGTGTCTGTCCACAAGACCCTTTTGGGGATCTGTGAGATCAAAAAAATTTTTATAATAACACTAAGATGTTTGGGTTTTTTTCACTTTCATGTTCTTACAAGTGTACAGTCAAGGTTTTCTGAGGTTACTTAATGTGTGAGTTATCCCTGAATGCAGAAGCGGGCACGAGAATTCAGCTGTCTTGTAGTAAGCCAGACACTAAAGGATTTTTTAAAAAGAGATTTTCAAAAACTGTAAAACAATACCACACTCATCCCTAATGGTTTTTGCTTTGGAAAATATAGCTATTTTTTCATAAAATATGTTAACGTTAATGTTTATCATTGCTATTACTAAATACAAGTATGTTTAAACTTCTTCAGTTTTAATTTCTAATGTGGTAACTATCAATAGATATGATCCATCCAAACAAAAACTTTTTGGCTTCTTCAATAGTCTTCACAATTATAAGACAGCCTTGATATCAAAACCACCGAGAAACAATGGCTCAGCACATAGTTGATGTTCAATCAGTATTTGTAGACTGAATTGTGAATTGATAATGAAATCCACACAGATGCAGCGAATATTCAGCTGAGATTTGAAGGGACAGGTAGAGATCTATGAGGTGCGTAGAGAGAGGGATATTTTATTTAATAATGTATGCATTATAGAAACATTGTAATGCTATTTAAAATTTTTCCAAGCGGTTGAGCGACTTGTACATATGATTAAAAATGAACATTCCACTAAAAATGAGAAAGTGGACAGGATGAGAAGGCAGCAGCCATGGAAAGTTTTAACGCCTCTCAACAGTCTCTATTCTGTATTAGAAGGAAAGTTGGTTTCAGAGCTGGACGTCCGAACACCTTTCACAGGAATATTGTGCTGAAGAAAGAAGATGGTTTATCATTAGATTTACCATTTTCTAGAGTGCATCAGCTTCAAAATAATGTTATTAGGATAAATGTAAATATTATATGCTGGTGAAAAATAATGTCAAAGCAAAAGAAAATTCCAAATAACGTGTTTGCTCAAATCTGTTTCCTAAAATTACTCACCCGTTATTTTTCTTTCAACTTTCAGGCTGGTTAATGATTCTTTGAATATATGAATGCATGAGACTTTTCATCAAAGACAAAATTTGAAATTACTTAAGTGGCAAGATACCATATTTTCCTTGAAGGAACACTAATGATTCTGAACATACCAAGACCTATGATCAAAATAATAAGGTAAAACTGTCTATTTTGCAAGCAGAATCTACTAACAAAAATTAAAATTGAACAGGAACAGAAGTGGCTTTAAAGAAAAAAAAAATTGACTTTTTACATAAAATCCTCATAAGTTCCTAGATGACCTGTCAATGAATAAAGGCAAGTATAACAGAACCATTGCTAAGATCTAATAAAAGGGAGATAGACTGTGGAGCCATTCTTAGGGATGGTACACTCCAGAGCACGGAGTCCTGTGTTCTGCCTAGAGGCCAGAGGGAAAACCCCTCCTTGACCATAAAAGGGCTGCCTGCATGTTCTCAGTGGAAAGTATACAGGATCTTATTTACACAAGTATAAATACATGCCATTCCTTTGTGCTCACAGGCACTCCTGAAGGCTGGCCAGGATAGGAGGGTCCAAGAGCTCAATGCAAACAGGATTCAAACAGTCTAAGACCTTTTTTCAACATCTAATATACTTTATTCTTCCAGCTTATCTCCTTTCATGATAAAAAAATATCTACAAAGCAAAAGATCATTATCGTGTAACAGGTGGCAGCTGTAGAAATACTTTAAAATAAGCCTATAAGATTCAACAGGAGGAGAGAAAACACATTTTTTGTACATAGATCCTTTTCTTCTAGTAACAGTACAGCTGTGTGAAAATTGAGGAATAAAGAATAATACATTTATTGTCAATAACAATGCCCTATCCACTTACATTTCTTAGTAACTTAGAAGGCTAAATTTTGAAAACTTCTGAGAAACATCAGGTGCACAAATCACTATGACCCAAAAGAGACAAAAAAAAAAAAATTGCTAACAATAATTAAAGGAACTATGTAATGGAGGCACACATTACTTGGCATATATATTTCTATATATAATTGCAATATTATGATATTGTAATCACAGAGCAATCAAATGGATATGAATGACATTGAACACAATGAATAGCTTCCATTTAAAACTCTTAGGGAATTCTGAGGTTTATGCTTAGTACTGCGTGTTACAGAGACACCATAAAGATCTCAGATAATCGCTCTCTGCTACAATTAGTGTTTGACTTAAAGTCCTATTACAAGGTTAAAATGGACATTAGCAATCATCTAATCTGAATATCTCTTCAGTGAGTGGTCTAAAAACATACGTGCTTGGTGGTCTCAGAGTCCAGGAACGTATCTAACCAATAATGCTTAAATGCTCTACCTACTTCTACTTAAGGTTAACTCCTACCAATGAGTAAGAGAAAGTACAAGCCTGGCTCAACTCTCAGTGTATCACATGTATTGATTGCACAGATCAGAAGTGATTCAAGTATAGCCTTGGACAGGGAATTAATAGCTATGATGCAGCTCATTTAATCTCTGAGTAGCTCTGTTAAAATGTTTTACTGATATTAACCTCAATGCATCCCATGATGCTTCTTCATAAATCTAATTTGATAACTCCTTGCTAGCCCAAGTGTGGCCCACCGGCAGCATCGGCAAAATATCAGCTTGCTAGAAATGAAGCAGAATCTCCATTTTAACAAGATCCAGGAGGATTCACATGAACATTCAAATCTGACAAGCACTGATCTAAGTAAATGCACACAAATTATTTTTTTAATGTTCTCCTATGGAGCCAAATTGGAGTGTTCTCTTGGCCTCCCTGCATCAAACTTTCTTTTGTTCATTCTATGCGATTTGTTTTTAGAAAATCCTATATTCATTTTCATGAGGATGGGCAGAGGAACTAAAATTTATTAAGCAGACCAGACAGATTGCTGGGCGTCCTGTGAGGTAGTTCTTAAATTTTAAATGTTGCAAATTAGGGAATTAAGTACTCAAAAAGGTTAAGTGACTAAGTCAAGATCATGTAAGCAATAAGTGGGTAAACCAGGATTTAAATCTAATTCTAGGCTTCACTAAGCCATATTTTCACACGCAGCCTTTTCTGCATTATGGATTCTTCTTATCACAAATGTCGGGGCTTTTCTTTAAAACAAGTAGTGGTGTTAGTAAGAATAAATTCCAGGCTAATTAAGAATCCGTACAGACTTGTCTACATTTAAGAAATGAAACTGTAAACTGAGCAAGTCTGCTTAGCACTTAACTAACTTAGAGCTTTAGTTCTAACAAATTAAATGGCTATTAGAGTCATGACTAAGAGCATTGTCCTGGAACCAGACTGCCTTTGTTGGAATCCCTGCTCAGCCACTTGACCTTGGCCAAGTGGCTTACATTCTCCTGAGATGGGGAATAATACTAGTAATTTCCCTCAAAGATTTTTGTGAGGATTAAAGAAATTAATGTACGTAAAGTCTAGCATATATAGTACATCTAGATGCATGTCTAGTGTATAGAGAATGCACTCAATAAATGTTAGCTATATTTATAATTAAACGGAATTCTTTTTTCTGGTACAACCTGTCTCTGTTAAAAAAACAAAAAAGCTAGTCTTCTACTTAGCTTAGCAGTTGGTAATATTCTTCCAAATCAATATATTTGCCTCCTTCTCTTCTACTGACCTTCTACTCAGATGCATTGAATGCTTACCGCGATTTAAAATGAACAATTAAATCCATCACCAACTTCTATCTCTTACACACTCTCACTGTTATAGTCAATTCACGTGTTGACTGTTACCAAGTTAGGGCAATTAACAAGTAGCTTAAAGGCTTTTAAGTCAAAAACAGCAGGCCAAAGGCAAAGATTCCTGTCAAGACCTATAGGTGGGAGATTCGGGCATGCCACTTACAATCCATTCTCAATTCCAAACTTCCAGTCTGTCAGCAAATTCCAAAAGCTCTAATCTCAGAATCTATCCAAAATCTGATCACTTACCTACTTATTCTGGTCTAAGTCACCATTATTGTATTTACTCCTCTGTTCCCTTTCAATGTATTCTCAATTCAGCAGAATAATAACCCCTATATAAAAGTCATCACTCATCTGCTCATGCTGCTCCAGGACACTAACTGCCTTGCTGTTCCTCACTTGTGCCAGGCACACTACTACCCCACGGCCTCTGCCTCTCCCACTGGCCCTGCTGTAAGGCCTTCTCCCCTGTCTCCACAGACCTATGTTCAAAGCCACCTTCTCAGTAGGCCCTCTGTGGGGAAAATAGAATAGTTTAATCAGGACCCCCTGCCCTGGGTCCGGTTGGGAATGGTGTGGCACATTCTTTGTAAGCAAATTGTGTGTGTGTGGGTGTAGTTAGTGTGAATGCACAGTGCCACAACTTGGCTGGCATCTGCCTCAGGCATCCGCCTTGCGCAGCCATGCTCTCGAACCGACGGCTTCCAAGGACCTTTTGGCTGGTTACCTAGCTTATAGACTTGAGTGGGAGCGGTCTGGTGACCCAGCCTAGCATGTGAGGGGTCTGGGGACCCAGCCTGGCATGTGAAGGGTTTGTGACCCAATCTGGACAACAGGCTTGTGGGTTCGTGAGCTCCAAACCCAGCCCTAGCTCAACAATTGGCCCAGTTGGCAAGATTACAGGCAGGTAAAAGAACTCAACAATTAGCTTCGTCAGCAAGATTATGGGCAGGTAAAAAAAAGCTTGACAATTGGCATAGTTGGCAGGATTCTGAGCAGGTACAGGAGCTGAAAACACTTGGAAGAAGGAGGAAATGTGGCTACTTTTGAATATGCTCTGCCTTATGGCCACCTTCCTGTTGACTGGAGCCTGGCTGCTGCTCACAGTGCTGCAAACTGATTGAGATTTGCAGCAGAAAGCAGAGTTGTTGGAAGCATGGATAGATGTCCTGGAGGATGATGTGCAGTGACTATCCACTCCTGCCTCTCTCACCAGGGAAGATGACCAACTCAGTGGCGAGTTGGGAGAAACTGTTTATTTCCAGGCACAACCTGTTGTGTGTGAAAAATTGAAACACGAGCAGCCTATGGGACCAGACAGACAACTGGTGGGTGATGCACAGGTGACCTAGTTCACCACCTATATGTCCTGTATACCAAGGCTGAACTTGTTGACTTGATGGGTGCCATATAAACCCAAGAAAAGAGTGACTGAGTGAATGCCGTTGTTCAAACTATGGGCGAATGCTGCAGAACTGTCCGAGACTGTGAGTGAATAGATGGTGTAAGCCCAGCAGATTCAAGTAATTCGGGAGCCAGGGATGGGGCAGCTAGATGCTAATAGCCAAGACAATGAAAAGGCCATGAGGGCATTTCAGAAGTCTGGAAGGGTGCCCCACCCATCACAGTCCTTGAGGCCTAGGAGGACTGAGTTGTCCCAGAGGACAGACCTGGGGCATTGCTGCCCTCAGCAAACTGCTCCCTGCATCCCAGATGCTCTGGCTGGAGCAATCCTGCTTCAGCACCTCCGAAGAGCAAAAGCTGGAAACCTTGGTGATGTTCACGTTATGTTAAGTTTGCAGGCCAGCAGTATGTGAGCACAGTGGAGGCATGGCAGCATCCACCTAGATTTCAGAAGATGTGTGAAAAAGACAGGGGTCTCAGGTGGAGACCTGCTGCAAGGGTGGAGCAGAAAAGTGGGGTCAGAGCCCCCACAGATTACCCCCACCGAAGAAATGTCTAGTGGAGCCAGGATGGCAGGACTTCCACCAGGAGGCCAGAACTGTGGGGCTGCTAGCAAAGTGCAGAGCCGGCCTGGAAAAGCTGCAGGCACCAAGGTAGCCCAATGGTCTGCACTTGGTGGCACTGTAGGAGTGAGGTTGCCCAACGCTTTGGGGGTCCAGGTGCCCCAGTATGCTTAACGTTTGCCATGTTTGGGTTTTGGATTTGTTTGGGGCCTGTTATTCCTTTCTATTCCTCCCTTCTGAAATGGGAATGTGTACCCAATGTCTGTCCCACTGTATCTTGGAAGCAGATAAACTTGGTTTTGATTCTTTACAGGTTCATGGCTGAAAGGAGTTTTGCCTTTTGGTCTCAGATGAGAATTCGGACTTTGGACTTTTGAGTTGGTGCTGCAACAAGCTAAAGCTTTTTGGGACTGGGATGGAATGTGTCATATGTGAATGTAAGGGTCGTTTATCCTCACTAAGGAAACATTGCAGAAGACTCTGAACTCATAGATTGTATGGTGAGGGACCCTGAAGGGGTGGATTATTGTGAAAATAGAATAGTTTAATCAGGACCCCTCGCCTTGGGTCCAGTTGGGGGTGGTGCAGTGCATTCTTTGTAAGCAAATTGTGTGTGTGGGTAGAATTAGTGTGCATACATGGTGCTGCGACTTGGCTGGTGTCTGCCTCAGGCATCTACCCCGTGCAGCCATGCTCTTGAACCTACGGCTTCCAAGGACCTTTTGGCTGGTTACCTAGCTCATAGAACTGAGTGGGAGAGGTCTGGCGACCCAGCCTGATGTGTGAAGGGTTTGTGTTCCAATCTGGACAATGGGCTTGAGGGGTCTGTGAGCTCCAGACCCAGTCCTAGCTCAACAATTGGCCCAGTCTGCAGGATTATGGGCAGGTAAAAGAGCACGATAATTGGTGACATCGGCAGGATTCCAACATTAGCCTAGTCCGGCACCCTCTGTGAATTATTTCAAACTGCAACAATATTCCCCACCCCCACACTTCCTAACCCCCAATACAGAGCACTGGTCATTTTCTACCAGACTAATAGTTTACATATTTAGGCTGTTTATCATTTTTTCTCCCCTCACTAGAATATAAACTCCAGGAAATCAGAGGTTTTATATGTTCTGGTCACTGCTGTATCAACCATATCTACTATCTTGCTGATATGTAAGAAATGCTCAATAAATATTTGTTGAAAGAATAAATGGAAACTTCATATACATCTGTAAATAAAAATATATACAGTCCTACATCACGTAATGACATTTCGATCAATGACAAACAACATACATGACGGTGGTCAGAGCAATGGGCTATACCATATAACCTAGGTGTGTAGTAGGCTATACCATCTAGGTTTGTGTGAGAACACTCTGTGATGTCCCACAATAACAAGATTGCCTAACGACACATTTCTCAAAAAGTATCCCCATCTTTAAGTGACACAAGACTGTATATACTCTTATATACATAAATCAGTAGGGAAAAATTAAGACAGCAATTTATTTCCTCCTGGACAAAAATCTAAATCAAAAACCAAAGATTAAAAAAAAGAAAAGAAAGAACTCCAATTTATAGATGCTAAACAACTACTCTCTCTGTTCCCAAAGAGGAAGGGGTACCGACAAATGCATAAGTTTGTTAATTGGAGAGTAGCACCCTTTCTCAGTTAAAGAGGCCATTCTCCCTTGATGTGACAGTTTAGCTCAGGAGGTGGATGTGATGACCTTCTACAAATCGCCAGGGCAATTGACAGAGCAATTACTCATTTGGTCAGGATGCTGGCTAACAACTCATAATCTTGCAAAAAGCACCTTGGGAATTTTAATGACCATACAGGCTCAGCAATTTAGTTTCAATTCTCATCTGAAAAATATCCAATGCTATACCAATCTCTCTCTGTTATGATTCACATTTGAGCTCAATCTGAGTCCAGAATCACCTGGCTCATTATCAGGATTTCAGCCCTTTGCTTCCAGGAGTTAATCACATCTTATCCAAACCAACTACTGAGAGGTGAAAAATTAGAATTCATATTCTGTCCTCTTCCCATATTTGGTTTGGCAACATTTATCATTACAACAACAGGATGCTTTAGCCTTTGTATCTCTTCCTGTAAACTGTATAACATTTATTATATTTGTGAAAAAAATGGATAAAAGTAGGTTATGTCCTACCTATTGAAAACAGCTGACAGAATATGCAAAAAAGGGATACTGTGAGCCCTGCAGAAATAAATACTACTTATTTTTCATGTCTGACCGAGAAGATACACAGAAAGTAATTTTAAAAAGCAAGAAATTAAAGATGGAATACGAAATATTTCCTTATCTACCACTTAGAATATGAAATATGTAATCAGACAGAGACAAAAATAATAGCTCTGGTTTCACAGCACATGGTAAACAAACTAACCAGAAATAAAAAATGTATGAATCAGGAAAAGAGACCAATTCACTTTAAAGTATACTATACAGTATTTCAGTCAAGATGATTTCATCTTTTTATCTACGAAAATTATAAACAAGTATACTATAGCAAGGTTTTTACTTCTGTGGTGAAAAATGACCTTGGTATTATTTCTTCATTTAAAGAGCATGGCATTAGAAATTTTTTTTTTTTTTTTTTAAACAACAACTCCCTTTTCTGAGGCAGCAGTGAGCTCAAATTTGCCAAGGTCACTGAAGGAAGAGCTTCTGCCTTTGCTCAAGAGTTCACCTATTTATCACCAAGACCACACACAAACTGAGAGGCATATCCTGAGCAGGAAGACAGAGCCAGGACTGGGACTTAGGCGTGTGTTCTAGTCCTGCTACCAATGACAAACAGGACCAAGAAAATGACTTCACCTCTTAGAAAATGACCTCATTGATCCAAAAATGGGAGGGCTAGATGAGACGATTACGAAATCACTCCCAGTGCATGTTTTCGTATTTTTACAGGCTCTCTTAACCCTGAAAATTTCCAGAACAAAAGCAATAAAAAGACATCTTCAAGTTTATTTATGAATGCTTGAAATAATTTTTAATGTTACTTCAGTGAAGAAGATAGAGGATCAGAGTAGGCTCAATTTCAGACTTGACAGGGCTGGAGGCAGAAATGGGTATCACTGTGCTCAGACACCCTAGGGAGCCAGTGTCAATGAGTCAACATTACAAGTCTGAAATGACACAAGGAACGGAGGTCAGTGGCAGGTTGCTTCACACTTACTGCCTTACTCTAAACTCCAAATTTACTACCCTACTCAAAATTCTCTTTTACTTTAAAGTTCTTCCCTATACGACCTAGTTAATGCACTTTGAGGGGTTCTAGACTCTGCAGACAGCAGTGTTCATTTGAAACATGGAACAAACATCAAAATGAAGCCATGACCATGAAAGACAAGGACAACACTGAAAAAATGAGATTCCGGGAAACAAAACACTTGTGTAGTTTTTGTTACCTTGTTTGTTTATTTGTTGTTTTATTTATTTGTTGCTTATTTCTTTACTTAGGTGCAGATAAATTAATAAGAGGTAATCTCCCAAAATAACTGCCTTAGTTGAGGTATTACTGCAATCTCTGGTGTAAAAAAAGAGATCATCACTATCAGACTTTTTTTCTGTTCTCTTAAACTGAATCTTTAGTTCATAAATACATACTATAATGGTTTTTGTCATATATACAAATTATACTGTTTCTTCCAAAAACAATTAGGGCAGAATTTTCTGCATGCTTTACAACTGGAGTTTGCAACAACTTTTATTCTTGATTTCCCAAAAGGTAGTCACAAAACAGATGAGTGTATGATGTCCATACATCATACAGAGTGTGTGATCTTGCAGCCTTAGGGTCACACCAAAGTAGCACTGAAATCTGAATCTGCCTGATTTCAGTAAAGGACAGGTGCTGGTATGTCTGATGGATATACCATCCCTAGGAAAGCAAATTAATTATGGTTTCTCAATCTGCTAGTTTCAATAAATGTGAGTAGCGGGAGTCTATACAGTCAATACAGACCTTGGATAGTGTGCTATAGAATGCAGCTGCAAAGGCAGGGTTCTTTTGCAGGTTGCTGGGGGGGTTTTTTGTTTTGTTTTATTTTTTTAATCGTTATATCTCACACACATGTCTTTAAACAAAATCCATGGTCTGCAACCTAATGGCACGTTCCAGATTTTTCCAACAAGTGTACTCTCCCCACCCCACACCAAAAAATACACACAATATTTTCTTGATCTTTTAGGCTTAAGAGCAGGATGTACAGACTATACATTAAGCTTAAGGAGAAAAAAAAAAGGGGGGGTAGAAGGAAGAAAATCCCATATGGTGCCAAATGTTGGCAGCTATCTTCTTTCTTCCCAGACAAAACCCTTAGGTCTTGTGAAAACAACATTTCTTGTAAAGTGCCAAAAACAACATAGATAATTGTTGTGATGGCTCTCCTGCAGCGACTGCTGCAACCGACTTATTGCTTTAACTGTATCCACATCTAGCTTCTGGGATAAAATTAAGAGCCAACTTTAAATCTTAACCCTGAAGGACCACCTTTAGGAATGCCATCTCCCAGGCCGCTAAAAACAAATCTTTGCATTTTACATGTTTTCTGTTAGAACAGAAGAAAATGCAATTTGTATTTGTTCTCTCCCAACTCTCTGCTTACATTAGATTTTAAATATTAGCACAGCATTGCTAATATACAGTACAGTACAAATATACACTTACTATAGAAAATTTAGAAAATACTAAACGTATTTTAGGAAGGAAAATATCAACATCCCCTCTACATTCTAGTCCTTTTACATACATAGAAATATTTAAAAATATTTAAAATCCTATTTTCATCCTGCTTTTTAGTTAACATTAGAGTGCAAGTATTTTCTTGCGGGTAGATTGCATTTTGATCATTACCCTGTATCCCATGAGTAATGACAGTTCTGTGTAATTCACAGCAATTTTCATGGGAGGTTTATTGTTCTACTGGCCAGCCACGGGACCAGTGTTGAATTCACTGATGGCATGTGTAGCTGAAACATGAGAAAGGTGAGAAAGGATTACAGTGCAGAAGAGTGGAAGCCCAAACATCCATTTCTAAACACCTCCAGTTCCTTAGTGATTTCTTCAAGAAAAGAAAAGGTTCTCTTTTGTTAAGAAACAAAAGGAGATATTTTACTCTCTGGTCTTCTAATATTAAGTAGCCTTTGAAAGATTCGTGATTATTCCTTTGAATATTCAAACTATTTGTATATGTGTACAGTATAGAAAATGAGCCCTGTAATTTGAATAAGGGAGAAAAGTTAAATAGCATTCATTACTTTCTGCCTAAGGGTGTTATCTCCTTGATTAACATGCAAATTAATGAGGAAAGAATCTAATGCTCACTTGCTTTTTTTCCTTCAGAGCATTAATACCATTCCAGTTGGTCATAAAAGAGTAATATTACACACACTCTCTTCTCTTACTTTCTTTCTCTCTCTCTCTCTCTCTCTCTCTCTCTCTCTCACACACACACACACACACACACACACACACACACACACACAGTACTGCAATGTTTCTTTATAACAAACCAGTCTCAGGAAATTATTAATGAGAGGTTAGGAGGTTACACAGCAGCTAAGCCCAGAAGAATGTCTGTACAAAGAGAGAACTACCTATTCGGTAGGGAGGAGAATTGTTTGGGGAGGGCTGGCAGTTTGAAGGGAGTTCCTTTCCAGCCAAGAAATTGTCTATACTGTGCAAAGCCAAAATAAAATGAGTCATAACACTTCACATTTCCTAACTGTGTTTTACTAGATTGACCTTTGACTTTCTATGGAAAGCAAGGACGAAGGACCACACAAATAAAAAAAAAAAAAAAAAAAAACCTGTTTCCCCTTTCCCCTTCCCCCACCCCAATGTTTGAGGACATATCTGAGATGATAGAGGTTCAGTTCTGGCAGAAGCTAGTAAGAACTTTATGACATATTATTTGTTACTTTCAGCTTTTGCCCTCAGGAAAGGAAGAAGCATACCAGAAAATGAATTTAGTTTTCCTCAGAGTTACACAAGCACCAGCATGCCCAGTCACCACCAGCACCACCTATGACCCTTTTTGTGGGCTATATATGCCATTAGAGAATGTCAAATATTTTAACCAATGGTTATGAAGGAGTCCAGAATATACCACCCTAAAATATGTCACATTGGCATAAGGATTATTTTTAGCTGAAGACAATGGAGAATGAACAGGTGTAATAAAATTTCTCTGTTCTCCACCTCTCTGCCTAAAAGTAAGGCATTAATTTCCCTTTTGGAAAGTCACATAAATTCCCCCTTTTCTTACCATACCAGGATGAGAAAAGTGACCTTTACCACCAGAGACCTATAGATGACACTGAGAGGAGTCTGTATAAACAGACCTTATTAGAATAACCCTAACATTAGTATCCCCATATTTTTCCTGGTCACTTTTCCAAAATTGATTGGCCCTAGAAGCCCAAACCTCCTTTCTCGTCTCAGCATTTCTCCACAATTTATCACCTTTTGTTAAAACAATATATAAAACTCCTAGTCTAACAGCTTCATTAGATTTTCTGTTCCTTTCTGTGAAGTCCCTGTGCGTGTAAAATTAAAAAATATTAATAAAATTCACATGCTTTTTCTCTATTTAATCTGTTTTTTGTCAGTTTAATTTGCTGGTTCACTCTACAAAACCTAAGAGGTAGACAAAGTTTTTTTCCCCTCCCCTACAGTTCAATAAGCAATTTGAAAACAGTGTTAAAACAGAAAAAATACATTTGCATTCACAAATACATTAATCTCTGAAATGCTTATAACTGTTGAATTGCCAAATGATTACATATTTGTGAAATAAAAAAATGATAAAAAACTGTCAGAAATATCAAAATAAAAATGCCAATTGATATAACATTATAACAAATAAAATCAGCAGTTCATGTTGGTATAGATTTAAAATCCACTGATTAGTTCTTTCCATTTCTGAGTGCCTTCCAAGCCCTGATCTAGGCACTCTGGATACAAAGGTTTATATTCTAAACAGGGAGAAAAAGAAGTATACATTTCTCTTTCATCTCATTGTATTTTGTCTATAGAAGGAGATGCTTCTAACATTCTACATTCCTTAATCAAATAAGTTTGAGTACCTGCTGCCTGACAGATGAAGTTTTAGATACTAAAGATAAAGCAGTGAAAAGGGGAAAGAAAAAAAAAACAACTTCCAGTAACAACAAAAATCTCAGTCTTCATAGATCTTACATTCCAGTGACTTCACACAACAAGATTTTCTTCCAAAAAAGTATAAAGCAACATAGCTTATGGCTAAATTTATTAAGTCAGATTTCATTGTGAGGTTTCATTCCCTCTACATTCAATATAGACAAATAGTTTAAAGGAATGCACAATGTACATGTTTCTGTAGTTATATATGGTTGCTTGTGAATATGCCAGGATCAGAATTTTTTAGTTTTGAAATCACTATTAACCATGAAAGTTGTGATTAATAGATTGTGGGGTTCTCAATGGTTTTGTTTCTCACTGAAAAATCTGTTGAAAGGGCAGATTTCCCCTATGAGACTCCCACATGGGGCTGAAGTGAACCAGGACTCCTTAGTTCCATGTCCGAGGTCATGATACTAATCTATCAAATGTAATTCAAATGGTATATGTCAATGAAAAGAAGGCACCCCCTGCCTCTATTCCAGAGCCAGCATTAGTTTTCCTAGCCAGAGAAAGGTCCTTCTTAATTTAGTAACAATCTTGAGCCTAGAAATCCACATTCCATCTGGTTGGAAAGAGTGAAATCCTTGCCTTCTACTGAACATCATTGCACAAGGGGTCAAATTAAGTCTTTCCTAAATCCACAGATACACTCAGCCCCCAATATGCTCCCCATGTAGAAACTCTGGCCCATTTCAAGTATAAATTTTAGGGGCAAAGAAACTGCCAGTGAAATGTCTAAATAGGGGGAAAAAAAATTCTTCCCCCAGGAATATTCTTCTGCTTCAGACTTCCTTCCCCAAAATAGTACAGTGACAACCATTAGTCATATTATCTTATTTGGGGTGTAACCTGTTTTAATATGCCCTGTTTGTAGCAAAAGACACAACATATTTAGGTGAAGGGATGAATCTGCTGGATTTTAAAATACTGGTTATTTCAAATAAACAACTTTTTTTCAGGAGCTTTTGCTAAATATCTGATTCTACTAAGATCCTCTTTGCACCTAAATAAACTGAAGCAGCAGAAACAAGGAATTTCAAGTCACAAAGTAATGATGGAGTTAGCCTAAATTATATGTTAGTTATTACACAGACATATAACGATACTGTTAATTTTGTTAAGAAATGTAATATTTATTTGTTTTCATTAAATCACTGAGGTAGATAGCAATATTTATCATTATGTAGAAAATCAAATAGAAATCTTTAAGATCATTTTAATAAAAAATGTATTTTTTCATTACTCACTGGAATTATTGACAGCATTGAAACTAAATCTATGAATGTTTTAAAATTTGAACTATTCTTTAACCTGACATCTATTCTAGTACAAAGGCCTAAGTCACACACAAAATGTGAAAATCAATTTTGGCAGCTAGACTAGAATGTAAATAGCAAACAAGCCAATTCTCCCCAATGCCTAAGACATTTCCTGACGAATAAGATTCCTAACACTGAACACTCAATAAATTGATCTACTAATGGACTTCAAAAGCAAATTGTCTTCCTCAAACTTCTAATAATGACCAAGGAAATGTCCTTGGTATTGTTTACTAATCTACACAAGATTTAAAATACAGTGTTTTTGTTTTTCAGCACCAAATCAGTAAAAGATCTGTAATCATTTTCAAATTATCGAGCATAAAAAACATTGAAAAATTAATACAAAAAAATGGTAAAGGAAAGTTTGTTTTCTCTTTTATATATGCTTAAGACAATTATTTACAAAGAAAACATGCTGAATTTTGTCTTTTTATGGAAACAATAAGGGAAATCTTAATGATACAGTGTTTGGAATACCAACAAAAACCTAAGCACAATGTTTAAATTACTGAACCCAGTAAGTTAAATGACTTAAATATTTTGGATTCTATCCCTTAAGTAAAAGGATTTACATAGTCAAGCTTCATTGGTTCACGTGGGAATTATTTTTTAAAACTTTATTTCATCCCAGAAATGAAAAAGCCTCCCTCCTTATACAAAAGATCAGATTGTCACTTTCAGTCACCAATTGCTTTTTAAAACTTGCACTTGACACTGAGTTATAGGGCCATTTTGCAAAGAGCCAAATCAAATAGCCAACCAACTAAAGATACCTAGCAATCTGGTTTTTATCGAAATTGTTTTCTATACTAGAAAATCAACTAACGGTAACATCAGAAGGAATCTGGGAAGAGTCTAGGACGTTAAAAAAGATGATTAAGCATGCATTCACATTCAAATGTCATATCCACTAGCAAATGTAATATCTTATTTTCTCCAAACCTATTTCCAATAATACCACTGTAGTTGTAAGTTACTGTAACTTAAATTACTGTATATATTTGTCTTGTAAAAGCAGAGCAAAAAGATGTACTCCCAACAATGCTTCTGAATTTTTATTGTTCTTAAAAATTTACCAGATGGTAATACTTTAAAAGTTGTCATAAAAAGACATAAAATATGTCTTCTCACCAAAAGTATTTGTGTCTGGCTTTTTTTTTTCCCAAAGTGGTGAAACCCAGGTTTTCTAAGAGCATGAATAATGTACAAGACATGAAAGACAGAGACTTACCCATCTATCTAAGCAGTCCAAGTTAACTATCACTAATCAATACATTTAACTCATCCCAGCTCAGGAACTAAGAATATCAGGATGAAATTGCCTGAATTCATTACATATGAAAACACAAAGCCAGTCTGCATCGCTGCTAAATGCCATTCCTTCTAATCCTGGCTGACTTCAAGATGAATATAAGTGAAGAAAATTCACTCTCCCTCACAGAGAAAAATAAAACACATGTGAAAATAAATAGTCTGGTCTCTACGGGTCCTGAACATTTGTATTGTCTTAAATTTACTGGGAAACATGGGCATAAACTTATGCAGTCTGGGCACCATACTTATGTAAATAGCAGAGGTTATGGTTTTAATTTGGTGGTGACACCATAAATATTGGCATTGTGAACATGTGCTTACTGCCATTAATTTCGAACTCTCTCTCCGGGGTCTGCTTCTGTTTTGTCCACATGCCAGAACTAAGGACTACTTGCCCATAATCTCATATGATCAGAGCTGAGAAAATCAACTTTATTTCCAAGAAAAAAAAAAAAATATATATATCCTTTGAGAGACTTTTGTAAAAAATTACTTTTTCAAGATTTTTGCCGTCCAGGAGATAAATCATAGTTGTCAATCTCAACATCCCAAGGCGAATAAAGAAAAACAAACTAAAAATAGGAAAGCATGTGAGTTATATCTTATGTTAGCTAGAAAGAACAGCAAGGGGAAACAATTCAAAATAAAAGTAATTTAAAGTTATTGAAAATGGACTTTTGATAGTCATGTTCTTCTCTTTAATAAGTTGATTGCAATAAAACTTTACCATAAAGTTCCCTGTTTAAAAATAATATTCCTGGAAATGATACACTTCTTTTTCTTATTGAAGAAATAACATTCTAAGCAGTCATCATTATAATTGTGCCAATCAGGTTCCTTGTACATTAATTTTACTCAATCTAAGCAGAAAGATTGAGGCCCTCCAGTGCATCTTCTTTTAGTTCCTCAAATTGAGGCCAGACATTAGTTGCATCCTGTGGTTGTGAAATGAGGCATATGACTCCTTTCGAGCCCATCAATGATGATTTATGACACCAGATGCCAACTCCACAACAGAACAGGCTGTATTGGGTCTAAGTGAGCTGTTTTCACTTCACTTAAAAGATCTACCACTCAATGCGGCACCATGCTAAAGCTTAGTCAACATTTTATTCTCTGACACTTGAAAATTATGAGAGGTAAGACACATGTAATTAGAATCCAAGGTAGAAAGTGGCCAGTTCTGCACTATTATGGGAGTTTAGAGAAGGTAGATATGCCAGTCTCAGAGAAATAGGGAAGGCTTTGTGGGAGGGGGGCACCAGTCAGGTCAGGCTTTAAATCCATGTGGCTTTGGACATGCAGAGCCAAGGAGAGGCGACTGTTCTCCTTCCACTCTACACCACAGGCACCAGCTAAGTGGGCCATTTTCTCATCACCAGGCATCTGAACTGTTGCAAATGCCTTTAAACTGCTGTCCCAGCCTCTAGCTTCTCTGTCCTTTACAGCCATCCTGATGGATCTTTTAGGGGGAGAAAACAAAAACAAGTAGAAAACAAACAATTATATATTAGAAATGAGTTAAGAAAGTATATTTTAAAGGTTTTCACCATAAAAAAAAGATAACTATGTGAAGTGATGGATGAATTAATTAGCCGGTTTGGGGTAATCATCTCACAATGTATACATGCATTAAAACATGTACATGGTAAATATATTAATTTTTATTTGTCAATTATACTCAGTGAGGCTGGGAAAAATACTGTTTGCTAATGAAATAATATAAAAAATGTAACATAAATATTAAAAAATATTAATAATTTATTTTTAATAAAAATAAATTATTTTTATTAAAAATAAAATAAAAACAAAGAACAAATCTGCTTTTTCAATGAACATTTACTGTTCTGTTATGGATATAAAAATAAGAAAATAGAGGAAAAGATAGGCTCTTATCAAGAACTAATGCAGAAGGTTGTATACATTATTCATCAGCCAAAATCCTTCAGTTCTGCCCTAGGATCTTATGACATCTGAACATGCTCCTTAATATGTCAGACCAAGCCTTTCCTAATTAATGAACAATTTTCTCAATCTTATTTCCCACCATAAAGTGTTCATTTTTTTAATAGACTCTGTGCTCTCTCACAAGTGTATGCCTTCTTTCCCTCTTCCTTTTCTGGTGAATTCTTTATTCTTCAAGACCTAACTTAAATGACCTCATTAGAAAGCCTTTCCTACCTGGAAAGTAGAGCATCCTTGGGATCCTTTAACATTCTATGTATATCTCTAGTGTATAAACAAACCACACTGATTGCGAACATCAAGTACAGAAAGAACCATATTTTGTTTCCAAGATATGACAAGGTAATTAGAACAAAAGGCACTTGGAGTTTATTGGATTGAATTCTTGGTTAAAAGAGTTGCAAGGGCGATGTCATGGAGACAGGAAAATGGCAACCTCTGTGGTGAGTAGAGATCAGCTTTGTGCAATCTTTTTATTAGAAAGATTGAGGTGCGGTCACAGTAAAGAACCGTAAACTAGACTCTCGTTACTCAAAGTTTGGTCCTCAGTCCAGCAACATCAGCATGACTAGGGAGCTTGTTAAAATGCAAACTCATGGGCCCTACCCCAGACCTACTAAACCACGATCTGAATTTCAATAAGATCCCCATGTGATTGCATGTACATTACAGTTTGCAAAGCACCAATCCAAGCTTGACTGGAGTAGACACAACCAGAACTCTACTTCAGGAAGATATTCAGGCATTAACCTCTTATAAATGATTGACTTATAAATAAGGACACTTTTGCCACACTTCAGGCCATAGGTAACCAGCACCTGACTTGGGATAATGGCAGTGAGAATGCAGAAATCACAAACAATATTTATAACAAGTATAATTATTTTACCTAAAGATATATTTTATCTAAATATAGAAATGTTTATATTCACTCATTAGCTTGACAACACTTCTGTACTTTTTTAATCTACTGTGGTATACATTTTGAATTTCCGTAAAGGAATGATATTTAAGAAGAATAAAAGTTATTAGTTTAAAGCTGCATTTTCAGACTTGGAGTGCTAAAAGCAAGCCAAACTATGCGAAATAGGAAGCCCTCTAAATATATGTATATTTGAATGTTACAATGGAACCGAGGTGCTAACAAGACAGGTGCCAGGACATCTCAGTGACAATAAGAAAGCTATCTTCCATATGCATATTTTCTTTTTTTTTTTTTTTTTTGACCGGTAAGGGGATCGCAACCCCCGGCATGGTGTAGTCTGCACCACGCTCAGCCAGTGAGTGCACCGGCCATCCCTATATAGGATCTGAACCCACGGCCTCAGCGCTACCAGCACCGCACTCTCCTGAGTGAGCCACGGGGCCGGCCCCATATGCATATTTTCAAAGGAAATGGCCAGATGCTGTTCTGTGAATGCTGAATCCCTTAGACACATCAAGGATCCTATGTCCTCCATTCCACGGCTTCCCCCACTCCAGTTGGGAGCAGGCCCAGGTAGGCAATGAAGAGATCCAAGGCTGTCACATTGAGTGTTTTAGTTATTACAAAGGACTGGGCATTCTTGTTTCTGAATTGTAAGGGTGTTTATATCGGAAATTACTCTAGAACTCTATCACTTAAGAGCAAGCTAAAAAGCCATGGTCTTTCAGGAATATTCATCCTGAGGTAGGAAAAGATTTCCTCTGCTCAATAAAATTCAGGAGCTACAAAAATAAACTTGTGTTTTGATCATAACCCAAGGGTCTGGTTATTCAAAAGACCAGTTCCACATACATGTTACCAGTGATTATAGGAACATAAAGTAAGCTTATCCATGAAAGAAGCCCACACAATCCCAACTGTGCAAATGGACACAGAAAACAGCTGTCTTTGCACAGTGTGCACACATGCATACTGAGGTATGTTCTCTTGAGCAAATAATTGCTGCAACTTGGACCTACCCCAACAAATTCTATGTGGCTTTAATTACTGTTAAAACAACAAAAACCCTATGTAGTGCTCGCAACAGACATTAGAGCTTCCATAGCAGGAACCCAAGCAGGCTTGTGGTGGTTTTCTCCCTATCTTCTATGGTTCCTGAGGACACACTTGCAAGGGCATCAGAGTCAAAAAGGAAAGTAAGGGTCATTATAGCAGTCATATATTTGAATTTACATAGTTCCTTTTTAACCTCTGAAGCTTTTTATAAGCTCAAAGTCCTTGCTAATTTAGGTATAGACGTACTTTTTTAACATACTATGGACATGCCAAGCAAAAACACCTATTTTTGTTATCTCTCCTCTCATATTAATTATACCTCTACGGTTGTCTTTAGGCTGGACAAAAATATCATCGTAGCGATTTACCCAACTCCACTGTGAGGGAACCACTGCTAAATTTGCTCCTGCACCTCCTCTCCCTCCCTCCCTTGTCAAAAAATTGTCACAAGGCTCACTTCCTCCAAAACTGATGTCCTACTTCTCTACCAGGTGTGCTTAGTTCTCGTTGCAGTAATTCGACATGTTGCTTGTTGCTCTGCAGTTATTTCACCTGTCTTCCAAAGCAACTGTACAAGAAACTTGGAGGCCAGGAGTCTTCTGTCTTCCTACATGTTTAACCTTTTACTCTACTCGGGCTCCCCCTGAACCCACAAAACAAGCAAACAAACACCACACGTGTTTACCTCTTTCTTTCCCTCCGTTCTGGAACCACTTCTGTATCTCCTTCCCTCTTGATGTCTCAGCGCTTTATAACCATTCTTCCACATGGCCTCATTACGCTGAAGGTTTTGTTTTGGTTTTTATCAGTGTTTAAAAAATCATAGGCTTTTCCTTGAAAACATAGGCTGTTCACTGGTCCTCATTTTCTTGAATCATGTCGTGTTTTACACTTTGGGACAAATGCCTTGACTTTTCTGCTCTCCTTCCTTAGCATTCTCTACCACCTGCCTAAAGGCTGTTTTTCTCTCCTTCACTGTCTCCTCCTTAAGGGAATTTCTTCATGTGGGATTTCCTTTTCCTTCTATCTTTATTCTTCACTTTTCAGCAACCTCCGTTCGGACTCTGTCTGCTACACAATATCAGGAATCAGATTTTATTCATAATCTGGCTGCCTGAGTAGCTGGGATAGGAGAGCCAATAATGGACTTCATGACGAGGCATGAAGACTCACTTGGCTGTTTACTCAAGCCTAAGTAACCCATCGCTGTTCCTCTTTTTCTGCCTCCTATTTCCAGTGCCCTGCCCACTGAATCTCTGAGGTCTTGGTCAAAACAAACTACACCTTCGACGGCCAGAATTTCCCATACTTCCTTACTCTGCATATTTGCTCACCAGATTCCCATCTTCTAAAATCTTACCCTACCTTCGATTCTGCATGGACACATGTTGCTCATCTTTCTAGGCCCCTTTGTTCAAAATATACCCGTCCCCTAACAATTTATCTTGGCCTTTTCTAATGGCTCAGCTGTAAATAATCTTGCCTTTCTTGGAATTCCTACCAACCCTCTATCACTTTTTATTCTGCATTATAAGTAGCTGCATGTCTTATTTCCCCCTTTGACTATGACCTGCTTGAAGGCAACGACTAAGTGTAACTGGGCTGTGCACTTTCCACAGTGCCTCACAGTTTAAGGAAAGTACTTGTATCACTTTGTGGTATACATCTGAGTTCTGAGCATTTTTATTGAGGTACACAGCTATATAAAAGAGGTGAATGAGTACGACAGGTCTTAGGTATCTTCACAGACTTAAGGTCATCTAGCCCTGTTACTCATTAAAAAAAAAAAAAAAAAGGAAATAGCAAGTCACACATTACATAGAAACTGTAAAATCCATCATTGTCTGTTGTTTTTTAAGCCTGTGGAGCTGGAGCAGTTATTTCCGCTGCCAAACTTCCAGCTCTAACACTTAGAAGTTGCCAGTATGGTATGATGCCATCAGTTTTTAAAACTTAGAAAGGCCCATTGATTTTCACTAAAGATTTCTTACACAATCACTTCCTTTAAGGCCAAATGAGCTAACCATGATTGAGAGAAGTTACAGAATGAGTAAATGTTATGGTATAGACACAGAAATTTAGTTTCCCTTGATCACTTCAATTTACTTCTGCCTCCACTGCCACTAGTAATGACTACTAATGTGCAGCACTCCGTATATATTCCCACCCACCAACTCCCCTTTATTGAACTGTTCTGGCACAACCCTCATACCCAATTTCAGGGAAAGTAAATTAGTATCCTAATGCAATAAAGCACCTCCTCTAAAAGCAGGACAACTTGGGATAGGACTTATTACCTACTTCTCAAATACAACAAATGAATGTCACACTAGGTTCGTTATAATAGAGGTTTTATTGTAAGACTGGCAGAGTTACAATAACTGTAAATCATCACTGTTGTTGGATTTCTATTTTACATAGTTGTAGTTATGAGTCTGCTCTTGAAAACCAGAACAATTATTTTACAATTAGTTCAGACATGTCTGAGCCCAGAAGGAAAATTTCAATTTCAATCATCTTATTTTCCTTGAACAGAGACCAGTGCTACTAAAAATCAGGTCAACTTCAACTTTTCACATGAGAGTTTCTAACAATTTTTCAAAGCTGAACTGATTTTTAAATGTAAATGCTCAAAATTTTAGATATGTTTTCAAACTGCAGTGTAATATAGCAATAATGGGTTTCCATGCAGTAGACAAAAACAAACAAACAAAAAATAAGCTTGTAACCCCATTCTCAAGGTAGAACATGGCCACGGTCCTATAAAACATAATACACACCCCTGAATTTGGACTGCAAATCTATCACTTAAACATCTAGTAAATGACCCAATTTGTTTACATGGCCCTGTAGCTTTTTATGGCCTTTCCATAAAGAAGTTATTACATCCATTCCCTTTATTTTGTTTAAGAGTGTTTGAATGAGGCCCAGAACCACAAGCTAGTTAAACAAGCCTTCCTTAGATGGACGTGGTCTCATATAATTCACCACTACCGGGGAAATTTTCAGAACAATGTTTGTAGTTTTGAAACACCACACATTCCCACACACCAGAAGTATTTCCTGTGCTTTATGCAGTTCTAAACGTTTGGTAGATATATTAAAGAAGTCCTATTTTTCCATTTTTTCCAAGTAAAAGTGTGGCATTTTCACTTCTTCCAGAAGATTTGCACCTCTGAGTATTTTGCTATGGTAGGCTGGCCATTCAAAAATGACTGTAAATGAAGATTGCAAGGGCAATATGAAATCCAGACACCCTAATTGATTTCCTAGGATATAAATGTTAGTTCTAGAAGGAAACCATTTTAAAGTAGTTAGTTTAATGGTGTGCCCAACTGATGCCTATTAAAAGTTATTGGTACAGATTAAAGATACATTTTCCACCATGAAGAAAAAAAATTTAATAAACAGAGAGATGATTTAAATCCTAATTTTACATCCTTAATCGTGGCTTTAAACCTCAAGCCTGGTAATATTCTCAAGAAAACAGGGATGATAAACACTTTTTAAAGGGTTAGCATTTATCAATTAGGTATCTAAACTCAGCATCTTTCAATATCCTGTCAGATTCTGGCCTGGGAAACATCTTCTATTTTTAGATGACTGTTTTTTCTAGAAACAGTCAGAAAACTTTGACTACAGTAACTAACAGAAAGCAAAGATACAGTTGAGCCAATCATACATGTCGCTAATATATATAAAACTACATCTGAAACTATAAAAATGCTAGTGTACTATAAGGTCTAATCTCTTGTATGGTAGAAGCAATTCATTTTCATGTGTAGAGCTTCAGAAATTGTGCACATTTGTTTATAAATAAAAGTAAACTCAGTAACAAAATTCAGTTACACAGAAATAGCTGCTTATTGAATAGGAAGCATCCCCTAATGTCTACAACAGGAACATAGGATGGTTCTTCAAAAAATTCAATTAAAATTCAGAAAAATTGAAATAAAAGATAATATGAATCCTTCCATGAACTTTTTGAAGAAACCTCATATTTTCAGGAGAGGTGATCTGCCTCCAGGACGTCCCACCTTTGGCTATGGATGTACAGATCTATGCTTCTCATAACAGCATTATCCAACTTTTTTCTTGTTTTTATGGTGTTCACATATCCACCAATTACCACAAGAAATCCAGATGCATTTTATCTGTCCTTTGAATGGGTAATCCAATAGCAAATCACACTCAAGTATGAAAGAGTGTTTAGTATGTTTCCATAGAGCAATTTGAAAACACTAAGTGTTACCGTGTTTTTCCTATGTTCTTAAACTATCTGCACCCTACCTGTCATTATGTCTCAGATTTAAAGTAGGATAAATTAGAAATGAACACTGCGGGTTCCCTCTTTTTCCCAAACCCAGTAAGAAATTTCTAGTAAGGGAACTGAATATTTCTTTCTTCTCATTTGTTCACATCTTACATTTTAAACAAATGTTCCTTCTTAGCACAGTGATTTTAAACATTGCCTGCTGCCACAGAGAAAAGAAATGATAAAGCTTTAATAACTCCCAATTTGCATTTCTAATCACCCCAGACTATGAATATGCGTGGCAGTATGGGAAACAAGCTGTGATTTATTCCTCAATGGAAAAAAAAAAATAGATAAATAATATGACTGTTTAAAAGACAGATGTCATTATAAATACTCAGCAAAAAGTAACTGCCAGAAACAACATGAGGTAAGTACCATATTAAGTCCAATTTGTGTTGTTAATGGTTTCTGATCTCTGTAGTGACTCAAAAGGCAGGTGCAATGGCCAGCTGGGCATACGTAAGCACAGAAGCATATTTCTATCTTGCAAACACTGAAATGCTTAAAGTTATATTCACTCATGAACAAGGATTTCCTAGGATGCAAATAGCAGAGCTTCAAAAGATGACCAGGTATCAAGATAGCACATCCACCAAGAGAATTCAGTCATTTCAAATCCTTAAATACCTCAAAATATTACTAGCACTGTATACAAGGGACCAGAATGAACTTCACCAAAGAAATGATGTAGTTACTCGATGTAGACTAATCTGATAGAAATCAATTTTCCAGAACACTTGAAATCCTTTGCCCTAAAAATATGAAGTCTGTTTTCTTTGCCTGCAATGTAACAGCATCATTCAACTAATCCCGTGTGAAGGGAGCCGCCTCCTCCTATCACAGCCTCGTGATCTCTCGCCCTGCCTCCGCGTGCCATCCATTTTGTGAATGAAGTGTGAGAATAGCTCTTTGTTTACATAAAGAAGGCAACATTGAGTAGTGTGGACACTGGCAGAGCTTATGTGAGTGGAACTGAGGCTGTGCAGCCTGCCCTTTTAACCAGCTCAGAACTCCCAAACAAGCCTAATGACTTTAAGAGAATTCCAGCAATAAGCAGCTAACTACACACACCAAAGCAGAACTCTGCTACAGCATGACTGCTTAGAAAATTACTGAAAATAAAAGGTTCTGACTGAATCTTAAACATGAAGACAACTTCTTCTTTTGTTCTGTGTGTTAACTGCCAGCCCCGCAGGAAGCGCACACTGCGAACATCATCAGGGCCTTTGAACACAGAAGTCCAGGACACCTACCTAATTTTTTCCTACCTCTATTCATACTCAGTACTCTCAAGTTTTCTTGTCTCTCACCCATGACAGCCTTTTCATGCCTCAATTCTTTTATTCAGGCTGTTCCCTCTGCCTAGAATGCTTTCCTCTTTTTCCCTCTCAGACCCACTTCAACTTCACCTCCTCTTGGGGAACCTGTCTCCTTGAACTTCCTTTCCAGGCAAAATCAACCATTTAGTAAATCAACAGAGGATTTTTGAAGTGAAATAAAGCTCTCTATCTCCCCATAGCACTTTGGGCACAAAACCAATAGACCATGAGATAAAGGAAGGGTCTGCAATCCTTCTCAGAACGAGTTTCTCAAGGGCAGGGACTGCATCTCCTTCTTTGTGTACCCAGCACCTAGGGCAAAGCTTAGCAAAGAGCAGATGCTCATAAATATTTGCTGAATGAAAACAACGTTCTAATAAAACATTAAACCATTAAACTTACGAAGGAAGAGGCACGTGGCCCTGACTCCTGGCTTGGAGTCAGACCTAGGTCCAAACATTTACCAGCTGTGGGACCTTCGCTGAGCTACTTAGCCAGTGAAGCCTCTGTGTTTTTCCTAATACCCCATGGGGAGGTTATAAAGATAAACTGTATACTATCTGCAAACATTGAGCACAAATGTGAAATCTAAAAGGTAATCCTGGGGAGTCATGATTAAGCATTACAAAACTATAAAGCTCACTCAGAGCCCTTTAGACCCATCCAACCCCCAAAGAATGCATCCAAATGCCCCTGATGGTGTCCTTCCTGGTAGCTCTCTCATTGATTTATCAGTACAGAGTGTACAAAGTAGCAGGGCAAATCTGTATTGTTGCACGTGGCATGAATGTGCCTCTGCTCTCTGGGGATGTTGATTTTTTCTCAAGGAACCAGACTGCCACTTTGCTTCTGCCCCCAAACCCCAGCAACAACCCAATACACACCTCATTTGATTGAGAAATGACTCAACTACTATTTGAAAAAACCAAGTACAAAAAAAAAATCCTAGTTTGAAAACAAAAAAGGATTTAAGCAGAACACCAATAAAGCAAAATGAGAGAAGCCAGGCTGGCAAAGATGGTTTGGTTTAGAAATAAGGCTAATGTCCAGGGAAGAGGCTACTCAGTTACCAGGGGACTAGAAATACCTGTTTGAAGATGGCACATGAAGTCTAATGTGAAGTCTGATGACATAAAATTATATACACTAAATTTAAATGTATTCTCATAAAGTAAAACAAAATGAGTTAATGCTACCAAAATATCACCTGTAACAACTTGGCTTTAATGATAAGTGTAATTATTAAAGCTCCTCTTTATAATTTTTAGCTCTTTTTGTTCTCACATTTAGAAACTTTATAAACAAAATTTTTTAAAAGGTAAATTAATACTGTTTTAGGCAAGCCATTCAAGTCCACAGCTATGTATTTATTTTCCAATGCTTTTGAACTTAAAGACAAATGTAAACTTCTCAATAGAATATCCTATATAATACAGTGTAAATAAAAGTTAAGGTCACTCATTAAATTCATTTCAAAAGAATAACAGGTTGTGCCTAGAGTTCACTAAACATGATTATTTATTCATTTTTATGATTCTTTTACCACTGAGACACACTGCTAAATAAGATGTTGAAATTATTCCAAAAAAAGAGAAAACTCCTTTGTGGAATCCTGCATGCCAATGTCAAACATCCTCTGTATTATCATCAATTAATAAACCAAAATATTAAAATAAACATTCATCTTTAGACCTGGTATACCCACTTAAAATAAGATTCTAACACATAACAATTCTAAAGGTAGTATTCCCAGTCATTTGCCAAATTATTAGATTTCTACAGCAAGAGTAGTATTAAAAAATATATTAGACAGATTATCTGCTCCATTTAATTAACATAATTATTATGAGCTTGTTTTCCTTAGTGTTCTTGTAAATCATGTTTTAGGAGCAATGGATTCCCACCTTACCTCACAACCTGGAAAGCATGCAACCCCTTAACATAAAAAAAAAAAAAAAAAAAAACACTTCTATAAAAAGTGTCTGAATTTTGAAAGCAGAATTCCATTTACCTAATTGGTTCTCACATAAGGAAAAATATATCACCACTTCTGCAGTTTAAAACTGTTGCACTCAAGAGAGCGACCTTGACAAAGTCACTTCCATTCACTTCACTTCAATTTGCACTCCAGTAAGTAGAGGCTCTCAGGATTCTTCCATCTCTAACATTCCATGCACCATACTTGTTACTGACTTCTAGCCTGTATAAGTTATCCATGAGCCACAGTAAAATATGCAAAGCACAGGTTTTGGAGGCTTCTCATCCATTCACCATTCACCGTTCTCAAGAATCTTTGGTCCATATCACAAAACAATTTCTCATCTTCTGAAAATATAAGAGTATGCAGGGCAATGGCACTTTTAAGAGATTCACCACACCAGTTGTAGGAAACCTGCCCACTTGCTTGGTACATGCTCACTTGGTAAATTGGTATATTTACGAAGACTATAAAAGTAGTACCTTGACTGGCACATCCCACTTCTACCAATACATAACAAGTTTATCTCCCTGTGAAAAAAGTTCCAGTGTGGAAGTTCCAAGAGTAAAAAGACATCTTAAAAGATGGCTTGCTGTTATAGTAAACACCATAGTCTTACTCTAATAAGACACTACATCTAGAACCAATCAACAGATACTTATTGGGCACGCACTATGTACCATATCCTGTTCCTGGTGCTGAAGCTCCTATAGAGAGCAAGTCAGACAAGGCCCATGCTCTCAAGTAACTTAATTCTATTAAGGGTGGGGGTGGGTAGACAATTAATTAATTAGTTAACAAGAAGCAGAATATTAAAGTGTAATAAGAGCTATGCACTTATTTAACCTTGATGAAATAGTGAGAGGTGGCTAATGCAGATTAAGTGGTCAGAAAAAAGACCTCTCTGAGGAGGTGATCCATATACTCCAGATGAAAGAAAGTGCTACCCATGAAAAAGCAGCTGATCACTGTTAGCCAGAGAGGCAGGGACAACCAATTCAGGGTTGTTATCCCCTGCCCAGGGTGCCATGTCCACTTTCCCCATCTCTCATCCCAGGCCCCACCCTTGAGGAGCTAAAACCAAAAGAGCTACAGGAAGGAGGCTTGAAAGAACGCACACCCCTTCCTTATTATAGGTCCTTCAGGCCATGTGTCGGCCTGAGCTACCAAACAGGCAAGAAAAGAGATAAAAGTTTTAATGCCAATATGAACTAAATTGTCCACAACTAAAAGTGTAAAATCATTAACAATCAGTAGGGCAGGAACAATGGTCAATCAGGACAGAGGCCAGCAAGGTTGCACTGGTATCCTAGAGGCCTTGAGGTATGCTGGACATTGTAGTTTCTGGCTCATCAGATGGTCAGTCCATTTGTCCTGGAAGAGTAGCACTAGCTCCTTCACCTCTCATTGGAAATATTTCAATATTCTAACAATCAGTATGGTAGTTAGTACTGGTGCACACCAACTGAAAACCAATCACTAGAAGCACCCTTAGGAGATAGAAAAAGGAGAGTTGGAAAAAATCACAGTTGGAGGCACTGGTGGAGAAAAATAATATAACATAGAGATCATTCAATAAATGAGTGATATAGAAATTATATAGAGTTATATAGTTATTCTGGCTGTGTATAAGGCTTTCAAATAAAGCAATTGGAAACATTAAAATTAGAGTAAGTAAATGAAGGGACTTTGATTATGATCTCTACCATTTAAGTTAATGCAAATAGAAACCCATGGAGAAAATTTTAGCAGTCTTAGAAACATTTTTTTTGGTATGGACATTATGAATGTCTTGATTCGTTACTATATATTTAACATATCACATTATCATTAGAATTTTCTTTCTACAAATTGTGTGAAAGTTCGCAGATAAAACTTAGGATCTTAGCACTATAAAGGTTGAAAAACATGAAGTAGAAGCAAATATAAAGAAAATATGTAAGAAGATAGTTTCAAACAGATTGAGATAAGAATAGACAAAGCTAAGACTTCCATGCCTGAGACAGAGCTCTACAAGATGACATCACTGGGGAAAGTTTAGTGTCAGATCCTACCATTTATTTACAACTACTTAACAAATGATATACTAGTCCCTAAAGCTTCCTGCAGATCTTTGTACTTGCTGAATGCCTTTTAGAGGTAAATGCAGAGTAAATTAAATATAAAAGATAACAGTTGGTAAGGGAGAAAAAGTTACCATATAATAGAATGGGCCTTTTAAAATCACCTATTATGAAAAATAAAATTTAAATTCATCATTACGTAAGGATACTTTACTTATTCAGCTTCCTCAGCTATCTCAAACACAATAGAGAACCAGGGGGAAGTAAAAAAAAAAAAAGCGTCTAAACAACAAAAGTAAACGTCACAGAGTTCATGCACTAAAACTTAAAGAGAGACTTGCAGGAAAGTCCCTTCAGTCCTCTGTTAAAGCCTATTTACTGTTGAATACTATTTCAAAGGTTATCTCTTTTTTAGTAACATTAGGCTTTGAAGCTGCCCCCTAGAAAGGGCAGGGGTTGGGATGGGCAGAGTTATGTTATAGACACAGGCACACTGGCATTGGAAGAAAGAGAAACCTGCAACTTAAAAGAGACAGAAAATCCATAAACACAAGATACAGGCAAAAAGGCATTACTAGTGGTTCATTTGTCCCCAAAGCAAATTGCCACACATGCCACAAAAGCCCTTGAGGAAAAGAGCACATACAATAATTGATGTTCATAAGGCTAACCCTAACTAATGGTGGCATATTCCAAATCGAAACTCAAAATGGTTAAAGAAAATGAGAAAAATAAGAAACATGTTCCAGGTCTAGAAGGAAATTAAAATCACTCGCCAATGACACAAAGTAGAAGAGGCGTTACTCCACCACCAACCTTGTGATTGCCATCTGTATGGGTTATATGCAATAGACAAAGTAAGCTTTGTTTTGCTTTGTTTCTGAATGCTTATGATTCCTTCTGCTACAACCGAGAAGCACCATCCCAGATCTTAGTCATTTCATGGTGGGCACACTCATCTAAAATCAGTGAGCACAGATACTAGTTTTTTGTTGTTGTTGTTGTTGTTCCCATGGTCACGCAAAAAGTTCACAGGCTAGAAACCCTCTGAGCAAGCCCATGTTCTCTTATCTCTTTCTTTATGTTAAATCTGGAGACCCGTGTTTTATGTGTGAGACTTCCAGGTTAGAAGTAAGGTTAAGAATGAAGTACACGAAAGCAACTTATAATATTGGAGGATAAAGCTATTTTTACAGTAAAATAACAAGAACTGCAATCCAATAGTAGGTTAAAAACCAGGTAACTAATAATAGAGTAAATGACATTGATCCTTCAAAACTAATTTTGAATCATCTCCACATGTCCCAGTCTAACTCCATGTATATAGCATTGGCTATAGCAATCAATTTCCATTTAAAACAGCTCCTAGGACACCAAGTTAGAAATAGAGCAGTCTGAAATAGAGCAGTCCTAGGGATTTGACAGAGTAAACACCATTTGAGACTTTGGAATACTCAAGAAAAGAGAGTATTATGGGAAGGGGTCCTTGAAAACAGAATGAGCATCTATAAGTCACAACAGATCAGTTTGGGCATTTCATATTTGGCGCTTAGAAGACCTTTAATAAAATGACACAATGCACAGACTGGGTCAATAGAAATTTCTACATGGTATCCTCGGGAAGGGTTTGTATTTAAAGAACTGGACAACTGTCAAAATGGAGGGAGTAATAGGGCAATCAAAAATCAACTGTAACTCAATATGAGAGCGAAAAATACCCACATAAGGAAATGAAAACTGTGAAAGTCAAAAAAAAAAAAAAGAAGAAGAAGAAGAAGAAGAAGAAATAGTTGCAGCAAATCTGGTCACATTCCAGGGAGATCTTCTTCAGCACCCACCTGTTATCCTCAATTCTGGAAACTTTAATGAAGCTTAAAAATCAACCTGAGCATGTGCAGGAAAATAGCTCTATATTGCCCCCTAGTGCTGGCCAGTCCCACATCTCTGTAGGCTAAAAATTACAAGGTGAAGAGTTCTACTTCCAGTTACTTCCTGCTGCCAACCTTAACATAGTCCAACCCCCAAGCATAGCCCAATCCTCTGCCCACAGATTAGGAAACAACCAGGCTATTTTTAGCATCATGCAGCTTAGGAATGGAAATGGCCCAGCCTCAGATGGCAACAGAATGTGGTTGTACTGACTTAATGAACTCATCTCTCCTGAGAGTATGAACCTACTTGGTAAAGTGGCCAATGGCCACATGCTGCCACATGCTCTGGGGTCCATTACAAAGTGATGATAGCATGTAGATCACAAGAGAGAACTACAAGGAAAGGACAAAGAAGGACACAGATTGAAAGGGAATCGGGGAGATGTTAGGACAGGCTTAATGAGACAAGGCAACAGGAGAAATGATATGGGACAGGAACAATAACAAATAGGAGGCAGAAGCCGGGAATATTGTGCATTGTTGTCATTATGGAAAAGTTTGTCTGGTAAGAAGCAGTATTTTGAACTGCACATTTATTTTACATGAGGTAGAATAAAGGTTGGTCTGATCTGTTTCCTGCCAGGGTACAGCTGGTGCTGTAGCTCCTTTGATCACTTTCCCCCAGCCCTCTGCAGCTCCTGTGATTAGAGATAGATCCCTAGGCTGCCCTTTGATCAGCAGCTCAAGGAGCCTGCAGGTGCCATGTGCCATCACATTAGCAAGTTGTAAGAAGCAACCACATTGGCTGATAAATGTGATACTGTGTCTCGCTGAATAAGCAACAAATACAAATAATGTCTATAAAAATCTCAGGAATCCTTATTTTATCTGTTTTTGTATTCTAGAAATTTCTTTGCTTTCTTAAGAATGAGCATTTTATAGAGTTTAAATTCAAAGCTGAAGCTTTGAAACACCCCGATATGTAAAGAAAAAGTCACTGTTACTTAAAAATATAGTACTATCCACTCTGATTTTCTGATTTTCTACGTATATGGCTTGTGTTCATTTTGCCTTGTTAGTGAAGTGACAGCATCCATGCATTCAGAATAGATGACATACAAAGCAGTAAAAACATGTTCATTTCTTTTCAAGTAAGAATAAGAGCCACCAGTTGTAAACAGGGTATTTAATATTCCAATTTTAGACAGCCTACATTAACATTGTGGTTTCATGTGCAGTATAAAATTTCTATTTACAAAGTATTCTCAAAAATGACTTCATAATGGTAGATCAAGAGAAAAAGAGTTTAGAAATTGAATGATGTAAATCATATGGGGTTCAGAGGCTAAGCAAATTACACACCCTGAAGCTGCCCTGGCTTCATGAAAGGAGCCTTTCTCCAGCTCTGTGCAATCCCAGCCCAAGAGAGTTTGCATCTGAGAGTTTTCTAAACATTTCAGGTACACTTGAAAGCTGAAAGTAATTCTCATTTCCTATGCAGGATTAAGTCGTTTCCAGCACACACAAAATAGCAGTCATTCACCAAAACGTACAAAAACACACCACCAGAAAGGTAAGTACTTCAGAATACAAAGGCACGTTTTTGAAAAACTTAAAGCGCAAAAGTAAAACATTTTTGTAATTCTCCTAAAAACGCCCACTCGGCCTCTTAACCTCTGTATTTCCTATGTACTTATTGATTAATCGATGCCTTTCCACTTAGAGTGCTTCAATTAATGCGGCTGATACATTTCCTGAAGTCCCCATCCATCACCCCACCTCCCCTAGGGAAAAAAAAAAAAAAAACTCTGAGTAAACTTTAACATGCCAAGACTCATTCATTTTGGATTCGTTTTTAGATGCAGTTCTTGAACTTCTAACTCTGGCAATGAGCGATCCTAACGTTCACAATCGCTTCCAGAATGGCTTCTCTAGCTGCGGCTGCAGTGGCACGCACGTTGCCCGGTTAGAGCTTTGTAGCAGCTTCCGAAGTTGCAAACTACACGTAACCTCCAAAAGTCCATGCCAATGAACGGAACGGAGCGCGCACTTGCATGGAAAGAGCCACGATGATACCCTTGCAGCCTGGCGTGCATCACACGCCAACGCACAATGCCAATGTTAACACACACAGAGAAACGAGAAAGGGGGGAATGGGGGAGAGACTCACCGTTCTGTTCCTTGTTGTTGCTGCTGGAGAACTGGAATTTGCTACTCAGGTTGGACTCAGCCTGAGTCCCGTGTCTCTGGCCGGCCAGGGCAGATGTCAGCAGGAGAAGCCCGAAGAGGAGCATTTGGCTGACTGGGGCGAGAGTTCACTCACGGCGGGCACTTTGGAAGCAGCGACTCCCGAGTCTCTTTCACCGCCGCCAGGGGAAGGCTGCACTGGGGTGGAAGCGTCGAGCCTGCTCTGGCAGCAGAGAATCGCAGGGTAGTTTCCACATAATCCCATCCAAAACTTTTTCCTAGAGCCCTCTTCTGTGTCTCCAGTTTTTGAAAAGGATCAAAGCAAAACCTGGACCTGAACCAGTTTCCCAAGGTTTAAACAAATCCCGAGCTGTGCCGAAGTGGTGGGGGTGGGGGTGCAGGCGAGGGAGGAAAGAGGGGGTGGGGACGCGGGGGAGACGGGGGAGCGGCGAGAAGTCACCAGCGAGTTGCCGGGAGCACCTGTCAGTTTGGGGGACGCGACAGAGGCGAAAACTCAAGGGTCGCGCGAAGCGAGCCTGGAAGCCAAGTCGGCGGCGGCGAGCAGTTTCTCATCGATCACAAAGCTGCCAATAGATGCGGCTCTCCGGGCGCCCCTCTCCCCGCCCCACCCCCCACCCCCGAAGGGGGAGGGGAAGAAACAAGGCGACGGCGCCGCGGCCGGTCCCCCGGGCCGCAGCTCCGGAGCGGGGCCGGGGGCTGCGGGCCGAGGCCGCCCCGGTGGCGGGCGAGGGAGGCCGCGCGGCTGCCGCTCCCCAGCCCGGCGCGCAGCCTGCGCCCTGTCCCGACCTCCGGAGCACGGTTCCGGCACCTGGCCTGAGTTTTCCGCGACCAAAGTTCACCTTGCTCGGGCGCGTCCCCCGCTCCTCGAAGCCCAGGGGACTTCGGCAGCTCGGGGTCACCGCGGGGCTCCAATCGTCCCCCGTCCCCTTGCCCCACGCCTCGGGCTCGGCGCTAACCTCGGGGCTCCGCACGGCGTCTCCGCACCGGGTGGAGAGGGAAGGCCGGGGCCGCCCGGAGGATCCGGCTTGTCCCCTCCCCTTCTCCACCTTCCCCCAGCTCGGCGGCAGGCGGGAGGTGGGGGCCGTGGGCCGAACCGGGCGGAGCGCGCGGCGGGCAAGCGGGGGAGGCTGCGCCGCTGTCCCGCGGGCGGCCGCTGGGGCGGGGGGCGGGGGGCGCGACGCCTCCTGCAGGGGCAGCCGCGGGCCGCGTCGTCTCGCGCCGGCGGGGGCCGCCAACCGTCTGTCCAACAGGTGCCGGCGCAGCCAGGGGGTGCTGCAGGGCCGTCCCCGATTACCTTTCTCCAGGCGCCCCAACCCCAAGTAAAGAGCACGACGGGTGGCGAAAGGTGCTGCAAAAGCAAAACGTGGGCAAGAACTTCTTGCGACTGTCCTTCTCTTGTCCCCTGTAGCCGTGACTTGTCCTTAGTTTCCTAGGGAATCCCCATTCCCACAGGACTTTGCAAGGCCCCCTTGGCCTGAGTTTCTGGTCTGAAGGAAGAAGGGAAATTGAATTCAAAAACTTCCTTCCAATTTCAGCTGAAGCAAGATGGATGAAGCAAAAGTAAAGACAAACAGCCAAAATAATAACATTCATTCATTTAACAAATGCTGTATTGACTGAATGCCTAGTATGTCAGCTGTTTCAGGAGTGGGGCTGTAGCAGTGAAAACAGACAAAAGTCCCTGCCCTTGTGAAGTTTACAGTACTAGTTGGGCAGCATTCAAATCAGGTCAATATCTTATGGGGAGTGACTTCCTGGAGGCACTCAGAAAGGGCCAGAGTTTGACAAACCACCTTAGGCTGTCCTGCAATACAGCCTCTAACAAAACTAGGCTGCCCGAACCCCTGGTAATAGATTGTCTACCTTTACATCAAAGAAGTCGCAAAAGCACGGACATCCATATGTATGTAGCATGTGCCCAGGCCAGCTTCTAGGGGTTGGTGCTGTAGGACCTAAAATTCTTATGATGCCATCTAAAATGAAAAAACATGTCAGCAGAGCCTATGGTGATTCCATGTGTGCTAAATGTGTCCCTGACAGGATTCAAGTGTGCTTTCCTTATCAAGGAATAGAAAATCCTTGTGAAAGCATTGAAGGCACAAGCTCAAATTCAGAAAGCCAAATAAAAACATGAAGTTTTTCTGAGTAATAAAAAAAGAAGAAACAAAAAAATCAAACTGAAAAGAAAAAAAAATAATGAATGCCAAACAAGTGCCATGGCAGGCAAATCGGAAATATCACCCAACCTCTGGTTAAACAAGTCAATGCAAACAATTCAACCACCAGGGACACCTGGGCTGGAGCAGAAAATCAAGATAACAATGTCCCTACCACTGAGTGTCATTCAGGTAGGGACATACTCCTACTAGACCAAACCAGGAGCTGCCCCTTCCTCGGTCATGCTGAAAATGCTAAGCCGTCTTCCTATACTTGAACAATGACTGGGGCCAACCAACCAGACCTATCTCCTTGGGATATCTAGTCCTCTTCTTTTTTCCCTCTTAAAATTGTGCGAGGCGAGGCTCCTCTTTGAAATCTTTACACACTTCTCCTACTCAATCAGTCCTATTTCTTTACCACTTCTATCTTCAGAGTGCTGGATATAAAGCCAAATAAGGCCCAGTCCTGAACTGTAAGGAATTTACAGTTCAGGGGACACAAGCCTTGTTATTATATTCACATTAGCAGCTCCTTGACACCACTGTGAATCTATATTTGCACAATTAATATATTCCAAAGAGTTTTTGTAAATTTTTGAGGGAGAGGAGAGTATTCCCAAATTTAATAGCACTATGAGACTTGTATAAAAGACATGCCTTATGAATCCATTTTAACTATTTATGATAAAATTCATTACTCCCTAGTTTTTCTAATTTTGTAAGTTTAGTTTTCTAATCAGGATTTTTCTAAATGAGGCTGTTATATGTCCATGTAGTTGAGTTTCCTGACCACCCACAGAGAGAGAGAGAGAGAGAGAGAGAGAGAGAGTGTGTGTGTGTGTGTGTGTGTGTGTGTGTGTGTGTGTGTGTGTGTGTGTGTGTGTGTATGTGTCTGCACATTTCATCCATTTGCTCTCAGGAGATTGTAAGGGTGACGACTACTCTTTATTTTGTATCATTTCATATTGGCTAGAACAGAGCCTGGCACAGGGGGATAATAAATAAACACTCTTGACTGACTGACAGGTTTCTTTATTGGAGTCACTTACATTCTCCCTGGAATTTCGTCAGGAAGGTTGTATTTGAAAAGTTACAGATGATCTAGAATAGTACTCTACCTCTGCGTTTCACCTCATCCATATTCTACAGATTGATTTGACAATCGCCCTATAAATAAAACCAGCCGAGTGCTCCTGAATGACCCCTAGACAAAATCACATCCACATTGGCAGGTTTCCTCTCAGTGTACTTGTGTTGTCGTTTCTTGAACTGCTCTTACCCTTGACATAGTTGATTTTTTTTTTAACACTTTATCCTCTGCCTGTCTTCTTGTTCCATTTTGCTTATAAACCTTTCCTAGAAGAATGAAATCCTTGCATTGAAAGTAAATTTTATGTAATCCAGAGTCTGTGCAATTACTGAACAATGTATTTTGAATGAATATGGCTTTGTTTGGGCTTAAGGCATTTTCCTTGAGGAAAGGCATCTGTTCTGCCAACCAAGAGAAAATAATTTCGAACATTCTTTGTGGTTTTCATGTTTTCTTAAACCTTTGGAAGAAGTTTCCATTACTGCTGAATGCATAAAGAGTGCTACCTACAAACTCCTGTTGAAGAACATGGCAGAATGCACTTGATTGTTAGCAATAATAATTTGGGGAGAGGGTGTTGATGTCATTACTAAATTGTTTTTTTAAGTGAACTATTCCCCTGGTTAGTCACTTACCCAGAAGGGCAGGAACCATGGGGACCTATTTTTGCCTCAGAAAATCAAGTATCACAAGTTGTATTGCTCTTTCCTTGTCTGTTTGTATCCTAACACACGTTCATGTGCATGCACACACACATAAGGGCACACATGCAAAGTTACTTTGAGACTTTTCCCAAAATTGTTCCGTATTTTAGTGGCAGATGATTTAGCATGAGTTCCTAAAGTTCAGAAAGTTTGTTCTACCCAAATGCCCATTGTGTTTCCAGAATGGCTAACATGTAGCAACTATATATATATATATATATAAAAGGCTGGGGCTAGGGATATCATTAGTAAGCAAAGTACATGCCCACAGACCATGGCAGGAAAAAAGACTGCTCTAGGAAAAAAAAAGAAAAAACAAGCAAGTAAATGCAGAAAGTAGTGTGTCTTAGAGGCATCCTCTTCTCTTTCCACTTTCTCCAACTACCCCACCTTGAGAAACATGACCTTGCTACCTTTAGGTATCTAGGATGTATCAATGCTCTATTTTCCTAATCAAGAAATAATAAAACACACATTTTCTTACTTTTTATTTTTCTAAGATCAAGTACTCTTTACCTTCCAGTGTAACAACTGCTAATCTGAGAAAGGCTTACTTGCTGTGGCAGATGGTAGAGGGTTTTGCTAAGGCCCTGCCTGCTCTTGAAGGAGCAGATATGCTTTTTAATTTTGACTTTTTGGGGGAAGGGCATTGGAAGATGGAAAGTTAGAGTTGTGTGGCCTGGAAGAACTAGTGACAAAGTCTGCTCTTTAGGCGGCCCTTTGTGGCCTTTCCCATTGAAGTAAAGCTGCTGTTTCCTTTCTGAAATCATGGTTGAGTATGCACAGATTTTTCCAAAATCTCAGAAGTGCCTGTCTGACTCAGAACTCAACGGGAGTAAATAGCCAGAAATAGCCCCAAAGAAAGAGGAAGCCTAGTAACCTTTGAACCATCACAACAAAAGATCATTTCACTGGGAGATGGGAGACCAGGGGTTTAGTCTGGCTTTACCACAGACAAAGAGTACAACCTTGGCACACAAATCCTCTCTGCCCTTCAGTTTCTTTTTCCTTACATGAGAAACCTGCACTGGATTCTGTCTCTATCCTCTTACTGCTTTAGAATTCTTTAATTCTCTGAGCTATTATAGATAATGATGGCATTATTTTTTCAACTTCATTGTGCTTCTGTGATAATAAATGACTAGAACAGGAGTTTCCTAGCTTTAACTCAAAGAAGTTTTGTTGGCTGGCAAGAGCAATGATGAACAGGTGCTTCTCCCTAAACTTGCCCAACCAAAGTAGTTATTTTTATCTGCTGTTATTATGGTTTGGAAAGACAAGTTCTACTGATTACCAAAAGAAGGGAGGAAAAAAAGAGTTTGGAAATCATTGGCTAGGGCAAGTATCAGGAATTTTATTGAATTCAAGGAAACTAAATTATGTGCAGTATTCACATTTTAATGTTTAATATTTGGTTGGTATCACGGTAGTAACCAAAAGAGGCAAAGCATGGTCCCAAATGGAGTGTCAAGATAAAGAGAAATGGCTATTGTACATAAATGAGTTGGAAGTAATAAGAAAATAATATTATTAATGATATTAATAATTAATATTAACTAATAAGCAAATAATATTGTTAGTCAAAAACAGATGGCCGATCTCATACTGTTCATAGAGTCACACTGGTGGAATGTGAAACAATCAGAGAGCAAGGGGCATCCCCTAAAAATGTGGACAGCAACCAAGCACTATGTTGGGCCATATCCTAGTGTTTAATAGATGTCATTTTCCTCTCCCTTGAAATCGTTTGTAGGATATGAAGGCTGTTGTCCACATTGTGACCAATCATAATAAAGAGGTCAAGACACAGCTGCAGATCCTCTTTTCTCATATAGTGACCCTCTTATTTCAAAGGTCATGGGAGAAGGACCCTTTCACTTTGTGATCATTGTTTCAAATGCAGTCCTCTCCTTGGCTGCTAGCCTTTGTAAAAGTGGTGGATAGTCTCTGTCGACTACTTGGTAGTGAACATTAAAAAAGTGTTGCCTAGAAGAAAGGAAAATACAGCTTACCTAATCTAATATTAAAAGTATCTTCAATGGCTTTTGATGTTCAAAATAGATTAAGAGACCCCCCATCTATTATGAGTATGATTATTTTCTGTCTTTATCTTCTTTATAGTAATAAAAGTGCTTGTTCTTTTCTATTTTAAAACTGCTTTGGCAACCTTTTTAAGGCATCATTTACTTTCCTCCAAATTTATTTTTATCAGCACAATTCACTTCTGTTTCCCTCCTCTTCCTGTACCACCTTCTCTCCTTTCTCATCATCTGAGTCTTCTCTCAGTTGTCCTCTGTGGAATTAGGAGGGGGAAAAAAGCACGTTTTTCTCTTGCAGGGGCTCAAAACGATTTACAGTTAAGCAAAAGCAAACCGAGGAAAATAAAAATGAAGGGAGAATTATTCATACTCAAATTTATTTTTTGAAGCACCAATTATGTCCAGGTAACTGCAGATCCATTAAGATATATATTCTCATTTAAACCTCCCACCATCCTTTGAGGAAAGTCACAGTTTCTCCATTTTACTTCTGATGAACTTAAGCTCAAAGACGAGCATTAATTTCCCAGAGTGACACTACTAGTGACAGGTAGAGTTAATGTTTCACTGCAGATCTTTTCCTTCTACTTCTGTGCTTTCAGTTTGATACCTTTAGGCTCAGGACTCAGGAAAAAAACATTCTTACCTGAAGCTATCTTATGTTTCTCCTCTAAGTTTTCTCAGCAATGACTAAATATCTTTCCCTATGTTTAATTTGAGGTGATCTGTGGGCTATGGAGATAAACTTTCCCACATGTTCAGGAACACTAATATAATACCAGACAGCTATCTTTCTGGGATAGCCTAAATAAAATGTTAGAGCCAGATTGAACATGGGTTACTTGAGGCAGTGGTGGTGACTAAGGCCTTGGGCAGCTGGCCTTGGGGTTGAAGCCCACCCAAAGCGTGGGCTAGCATGAGTATTCCGTTGATCCTGGCCAATGTTAGTCACCCAGCTAGTGCCTTAGCCTAGATCATCTGTCGGCAGTTATTTCAAAGAATCTATCTCCTTGTCTTTGAGGACAAAGGGAATGAATTATCATTCCTCTTTTCCTACTCATGACTGCTACTGAATTGAAGCATCATGGCTAAGAAGAAATACACTTTTTTCCAGTTACTCCCTTTGCAGCATCAACTTATAATTAACTATAGATGTCAGAGTCTGGTCCTCTCTTTTTTGTACAAATCCTATGGTCATCCCTCCACATGTTTCTAATTTAAAATTCTTGGTCTATGAGTTTTTTAAGCGATAGGGTGAGGCAAATTTGCATCTTCATTGATAATTTTACAAAGGTATTTTTAGATTAGTTGGATTTATGCAAAGCACAAAGACTTCTACGTGAACTGCCTAGCACGTGTTAAGCCCTCAGGCAAGCAAAAGTCTTCAATTGAAATTCTAATTCCTTAGATAAATTCCATTTGTATCAGAAGGGATACACCACATGAAAGAATCCTCCCGGTGCCATTTTTATCCCACTGGACAGAAAATGGAAAAAAATTCTTTACTCTTTTTTCCTCATAAGTGGTTTTTAAAATACACATAAATATCAAATAGAAAAATGTGAGAACCTACTGATCACTTTAGCTAATGTTATTCATATTTATTAAGGCAAATGATTATAATGTGCATCTATAAAAAACGGTATTTTAAGAATTCAAAGCACTTCAGGATATCCTTTTCTTTCTGCCTATCTAGATTTTTTCTTTCTGCCTATCTACATTTCTGTGTTTGAAGATTATTATTACTGTATACACCCACATTCAGCATTCTCAGCCCTGCAAATGGAATGAAATTTTTCATTCCTCAGAATCTATTTAGTCTGGTATATGAATTAACTATTGCCTGGTCTGGGGCTACGGTAGCCTGCCTACTTTCATTTTATGTCTTGTGGAGCTAATATCACATTTTTAACCTTTTAATTGAAATATTCACAATGAAGTACTCTAAAAGGAATTCTGTACGGCTCATTAAACAATTGCTAAATTAACTATAAACCCTCTGTGTGTAGATATTAACAGAATCCCCCATTTTTAAGGTGAGAAACTAAGTCACAGAAAGATTTTGTAATTTGCTCAAGGTCACACAGTTTCCAAGTATGAAAGACAGTATTTGAATTCAGACAAGTGGTTCCAGAGCTGGCACTTTTAACTGTTACATTATCATTACTCCAAATCATCCAACACAGTTTTAAGTATACAGTGTCTCAAAAAACATTTCAAACTTAAGCATTCGGTGTTTATAACTCTGCACAATTCTAGTCATAAATATGTAACTTAAAAATCTATTGCCAACAAAAAAAAGTAAATTATCCTGATTTTGTCTGATATCAATAGACGGCGTCCCAAGCATACGGGAAGCAGGCATTTAGTCAATGAAAATGTCGCAATATCTTGATTGAATACTCATTTTAGTGCACCTAAAAATGAGAAATGAATGTTCTGAAACCATAGTAAGGAAAAAGGATGTGGTGCCCTTTCCTTAGCAACAAAACCTTGCCATAATATCACCATTAGATTGTTGCTGGTTCTGACAACTTATGATGAAGGAAACACATAAGGTGCATTCAAATATGTTTCTGAAAGACAATAGTAGGAAAAAGCAAACTTAGTGCAACCACTTACTGTTTTCTTGGTGAAGATGAGAATTGTAAGTGGGAGACAGAGTTTCTGTTAGCATTAACCTTGAGATTATCATGGACTTTATCAAAACAGCTGTTGGGAACATTAATGCAAGCTGCTGGGCCCTAGAAGTTACAATGTAAGTAAAACTACATTATTGGTGCCCTCAAGGAGTTCCGTCTTATTTTGTGCATCCAATACAATCTTCATTCACTTTCCTTTCCACCTCAAATATAACCTGTCTTCTCACACTATTCCCTGCACAACGGTGGCCCAGTGGCTCTCTGCCTAGTTAACTCCAAACTGTCCTCGTATTACCAGCTTTATCTAGTTAAAACACAAATCTGACTAAGATCCCCTACTCTAAATGTTTAAGCCCCCTTTCCCTGCAAGATAATACTTGTACTCCAAGCAATGATCTGCTCCTCCTTAGGCGTCCATGTCTCACACTCTTCAAGTGAGTATGTTGTAGTTTCCTGACATGCTACAGTTTATGTGCTCATACTTAACCGGTTTTTGCTTCTATTCTTATGGTCCTTCACAATTATACACAATCCGGTACAGAATTTGTTCTATTCTATTTTGCTTTACTTTTCTTATTTTTTCTCCTAGCACTGAACATATTGCATTTGTCAAATATCAGCTAACTCTTCCTATCTGCCAGGCATTGTTCTAAGGATTTCATGTACAACAACTTCTTTACTCTCACAAAAAGCATATGAGGTAGATATTATAAAAACATAAAGATTTTATAGCGAGGAAAGTAAGATACTGAGTGACTAAGCAGTTTGCCCCAGATCATGCAGATGATAAGTTCCAGAGCTGGGTTTTGATCTTGAACAGTTTAACTCTAGAGTCCATGCACTTGACCATCACATCAGTCTGCCTCATTTAATAGAGGATATTCAGTCAATATTTGGAAGTAATGTAGACTCCCAGTCAAGATAAAAACACTGCAGTCATATATACAAGCTAACATCTTAGCCACTTACCAGCTGAGGAAATGTGTATTCCTAGCATTAGATTGACCATCACTATAAACAGATAATAACAAAATCCACTTCAGAAATCTGTGGAATAAATGAGACAAAGTGTGTAACCCCTTTGGCATAATGCCCTGCATGGTTTAAACATGCAGTACCTGTTGTGTAATTGTATTTTCTCAATTATGAGATAAACTCTTGTTTCCTGTTTTAACATTTCTTACATTTAATATCAGAAGAAACTCAGCAACCATTTTTTTCTCCCCAAAAGGCAGTTATTAAGTCAACAGAAAATTTTATAATCAATGGTGTCTTAAAATTTAGATCATACTAAATATATATATATATTTTTTTTGACTAAATAAAGAAATCTTTTCCTATCTTCTCTTATTTTTTTTCACCATCACAAAGTACAGTACCAGGATAGGCCTCTCTAATCCTCCTAAAAATTTGGTGGGACAAATCTTCAACCTCACTGCACAACATTAATGATTATACTTTTTAGTTTTATTGATATACCCTCCCTGCAACTGATTATAAAGTTTTTGATGAAAGAAATTTTGCTTCCCACTTTTTTTGTTTAATCTGCTAACCATTCCATTATCTAAGGCTGTATGTGTGGCGTTCCATGTTTAACATATGCTTTGATATTTGTTGAGTGAAAGTAACAAAAATATGAAGTTGCCAAGTGCGGATACACCCATGTTAACTCTTCATGGAATAAAAATAGAAGGAAGAGCAGCTTCTTCTGACATAATTAGGATGACTGGAGCCATGTGGAGTTCATTTTCTTGCTTGGCTGTCAGTCAAAGTTGGGGATCTTGCAAAAGGAAGCACTAAATTATGGAAAACAGCAGTCAAGCTGTACTGAATCTCTAAGCTCACACCTAAGTGAAAACTATGTACATAATTTTATTTATGTGGTGAGCTGGAAAGACGACCAGGTAAGCACTTTCCAAAATGGAAGTAATGCTGCATCTGTCTTTTCACAAATATGTGTTAACATTCATTCCAATATGACCACGTGATTTCTAAGGCCTGGCAAACAGCCCATACTCATATTGCCTGACTGGCTTAAATAGAGTTAATTCTTTTTGATAGAGAAATCTTCTGTAATGGGTGGTTCTCAAGTCTACTTAATAACCAATCTTTTATATCCAACATGTCATCATTTGGGAAAATAACTACTATGAAATTATCTTTTTCATGTTCTGAAAAATGCAATATAAATGCATTTTTTTTTTTTAGATTTTGAGGTGTATATGTTACAGTTTAAAATGCATATTCGTGTGTGAATATGTACAGTTTTTAAATAATACTTGATGACTGCTGCTGCCTGAGTAGAAGAAATTTAAAGGGCCACCAAACTAAAATGGGATATAAAGTGTTGCAGTTTTATGACTATTCATGTCTAAAGCAAATTAACTAAATGGCAATTCATTTTGAATTTCACGTACTTTGAGAGATGACTTTTACTAATAAATCTTAGACTCCAGTTCTAAGTTTTTAAGATATTATTCTTAAAAAAATAAATTACTATTGAATGAACCAAACATGCCACTATTTCCCCCTATCTGACACCACCTAATTACTTTAAAAACAGCATCTATGCTGAGATTTTTATTCTGACATGAATCAATTAATTCATAGCACAGTGATAAACTGCCTTAATAAGATCTCAAATAAAACATAGTTACTTAAATGACTCTTCAAGCTCATAAACATTTATTCTGTTTAGTGTGATATAAAAATGCTGTTTAGGATGACATTTTTCTTATCCCTTAGTAGGTCTTATCTGATAGATTTTATATGCAGAAATGATACATTTGCAGCTGACAAGGTGTAGAGTTTTCAACCAATAATCCATTTAAACGTCCCTCTTTAATTAATCAGGCAGATAATTTTATAGTATAAAAACAGCACATATTTTTGAAACTAGGAGTGAGTTTTCATTAGTAATTTAATTTTAAAAGTTTAAAAAAATGTTTAAAATATACCAATTATTGGTCAAGGATGTTAATTTATTGTAGGATACCACAGTCCAGTGAAAAGTGCTCACAATCAGAAATTCTGTGTTCTACCACAATTAGACATGTGACATTAACAGTAGAGGAGGGGGAGAGGGGAGGGGGGTAGGACAGGGGAGGGGGAGGGGAAGAGGGGGAGGAGGAGGAGGAAAAGAAGAAGAACAGGGAGAAGCAGAAGAACTTCACTGGTTCTTCATTTAAATAACCACAAAAATGAAATTTACCCTGGTTGATTGCAAGATACCTTTCATTTCCAACATTTTCTGATTCAATATCTGGTTATTTTCTTTTCTACCGGAATAAAATAGATATAGATAGAGGTACAGGTGCAGATATAGATGTAGATATTCTCATGTTCTTTCTTGTGGAGAGATCATTGCTAAAGGCCCTCCTAGCTGGTTCTTAAAGACATTTTGGCTAGAAGCAGAGTATAGATAACTCTAAAAAGACTAGTAATTGTTTAAAACAAAGAAACAAAAATGTATTCAGGAAGGAGGGAAAGAATGTGGAATCTAAGAAAGAAGGATAGGAAGGAAGGAAGGTCCCAAGAGAGGAAGATAAAACTCTTCTAGTCATAATATCCATTTTTTAAGAAAAATTGATTATAGCAGTTATTCTTCAAGTGTTTAACAATTTAGGATTTTTATGGTGTCTTTAATCATTATCTTTTTATGTACATATGAGTTACAAAATGTCAGTGGCCAGTTTTGGGTTTGGCCTGTGCTGGTGGTTCTGCAGTTATACATATGACTACATTGTTTGAATGCCGCAGAGTAATGTAAAAGGATGTTGATTGATGGCTCTGTCTTCTATACATATGCAAATTATATCTGCATTAAAGTTAATATGTTCTAGATGCAAAAGGTAATATTTCCTTTATAATTATATAATAATACAATAATGAATATTAGTATTTTCTAGAGTTAAATTTAAATTAAAAACACTACAGTTATTAAAACTTATAATGTGCTGCTAGGAATGTGTTCTTTGTCTTTCCATAACTCTGATATTATGCTGTTACACTGATAACACCAGGAGGCACATAGAGTAGACTCTGCACCTTCTACTATGGTGACGATTAGGCATATTTTAAAAGGAGGAAAACAATCATGTAAGCATAAATTTAAAATATTACTGTCCACCTTCTTTAAAATTGTTGACAATTACACGTCACATTTAAAAAGTTGTTTTGAAGTCATATGCTTCCCATTGTTCTCAAAAACATTGTTAATATTCAATAATACAGACAAATAAACTGAGTTTTAAGGATAGTAAACCACAACTTGTTTTATTCTAAAAATACTCAAGTCATTTTTAAGTATATAGTCTCTCGAGACAGCCACATTTGGCTCAAATCATTAGCTCTGCAACTTATTAGATGTTTATTGCCATCTGTAACAAAAAAAAAAAAAAGGAGTCATAAAGAGGAATTGGGAAAAAAATGGATATGTTTTATTTGAGACTTACAGAGCTACCAGTGTGCAATGCTATCCTGTGAGAGGTAAAGCATGGTCTGAGACCAGGAAAGCCATAAGAGTGGAGCTACTTGAGGACTTGGTAACCCAACCCCACATCAGCATGCAGAGGGCATCAATCTTGGAGTCAGGGTGTATAATTCTTCAGCTTTAAGATTTGATGCCTGCCTTGCTGGATATCAGACTTGTCTGGGACTTGCTAACACCTTTCTCTTAGCCTCTTTCTCCTTTTTGGATGGGAATGTGTACCCTATGTTTGTTCCACCATTGTATCTTGGAAGTAGATAACTTGTTTTGATTTCACAGATAGGACTTTGGACTTTTGAGTTGAAATAAGTTAAGACTTTGGGAATGAAATGAATGTATCTGTATGTGCAAAGGACATGAGGTTTTTTTTTGGGGGGGCAGGGGTAGAATGCAGTGGGTTGAATGGCCCTCCAAAGTCATTGATGCTTAATTCCTACTGCCTATTCAGCTCCTTTGCCCATTTTTTAATGGGTTATTTGATTTTTGGTGTTAAGTTGTTTGAGTTCCTTTTATATTCTGGATATTGATCCTTTGTCAGATGTATATTTTGCAAATATTTTCTCCCACTCTGTTGGTTATTTTTTACTCTGTTGATTGTTTCTTTTGCTTTGCAGAAGCTTTTTAGTTTGATATAATCCCATTTGTTTATTTTACCTTTAGTTGCCTGTGCTTTTTGCATCCTATTCATGAATTCTGTACCACTCCTACTTCCTGGAGTGTTTTCCCTACATTTTCTTTAAGGAGTTTTATTGTTTCATGGTCTATATTTAATTCTTTAATCCATTTTGAGTTGATTTTGTTATATGGTGAAATGTATGGGTCTAGTTTCATTCTCCCACATATGAGCATCCAGTTTTCCCAGGACCACTTGTTGAAAAGGCAGCCTCTTCCCCATTATGTAGATTTGCTTCCTTTGTCAAATATCAGACAGCTGTAGGTGTATGGATTGATTTCTGGGTTCTCTATTCTATTCCATTGATCCATGTGTCTGTCTTTATGCCAGTACCAACCATGCTGTTTTGGTTATTATAGCTTTGTAGTATAGTTTAAAGTCACATAGTGTTATGCCTCCAACTTTTTTTTTTTGCTCAGGATTGCTTTGGCAATACATGGTCTTTTGTTCTTCCATATAAATGTCTTGATAGCTTTTTACAATTCAGAGAAAAATGTCATTGGAATTTTGATGGAGATTGCATTGAATCTGTAGATCACTTTAGGTAATATGAACATTTTCACAATGTTAATTTTCCAATCCAAAAGCATGCGATATCTTTCCATCTTCTTGTGTCCTTTTTAATTTCTCTCAACAGTGGTTTGTAGTTCTCTTTGTAGACATATTTCATACCCTTGGTTAACTTTATTCCTAAGATTTTTTTTTTTTTTTTTGGTGGCTATTGTAAATGGGCTAGCTTTCTTGATTTCTTTTTCTGCATGTTCACTGTTGGAGTATAGAAATGCTACTGATTTTTGTGCATTGATTTTGTATTCTGCAACTTTGCTGACATCATTTATCAACTCTAGGAGTTTTTTTGTAGAGGCTTTAGGCTGTTCAATATATAGGATCATGTCATCCATAAACAGGGACATTTGATTTCATGTTTTCCTATTTGGATGTCCATTATTTCCTTCTCTTCTCTGATTGTTCTGGCTAGTACTTCCAACATTATGCTGAATAGGAGTGGGGAGAGTGGGCATCCTTGTCTAGTTCCTGTTTTTAAGGGAAATGCTTTCAGCTTTTCCCCATTCAGGATGATATTGGCAGTGGGCTTATCATATGTGGCTTTAATTATGTTGAAATACTTTCCATCTATGCCTAACTTTTAGAGAGTCTTTATCAAGAAAGGAGGCTGAATTTTGTCAAATGCTTTTTCAGTATCAATAGAGTTGATCATGTGGTTTTTGTCTTTGCTGTATCACATTTATTGATTTGTGTATGTTGAACCAACCTTGCATCCCTGGGATGAATCCCACTTGATCATGGTGTACAATTTTCTGTATGTGTGGCTGTATTCTGTTAGCTAGTATTTTATTTATTATTTTTGCATCTGTATTCATCAGGGATATTGGCCTGTAGTTTTCTATTTTTGATGCGTCTTTGTCTGGTTTTGGTATCAGGGTGATGTTTGCCTCATAGAATGAGTTTGGGAGAATGGCCTCTGTTTCAATCTTTTGGAACAGTTTGCAGAGAATTGGTACCAGTTCCTCTTTGTAGATTTTGTAGAACTCTGTAGTGAACCCATCTGGTCCTGGGCTTTTCTTTGTTGGGAGCCTTCTGATAACAGCTTCAATCTCTTTTAGTGTTATTTGTCTGTTCAGATATTCTATATTTTCTTGGCTCAGTTTTGGTAATTTGTATGCATCCAGAAATTTATTTGTTGGCATGTAGACGTTTATAGTAGTCTCTAATGATTCCTTGTATTTCTGAGGTGTCAGTTGTAAGATGACCTTTTTCATTTCTAATTTTTGTTATTTGGGTCTTCTCTCTTCTGTTTTTAGCTAATCTTGATAAAGATTTGTTGATTTTATTTATCTTTTCAAAAAACCAACTTTTTGTTTCATTGATCTTTTGTATTGTTTTTTGTGTTTCTATTTCATTTAGTTCTGCTCTGATCTTAGTCATTTCTTTCCATTTACTAACGTTAGGTTTGGATTGCTCTTGTTTTTCTAGATCTTTAAGGTGAAGTGTTATGTTATTTATTTGCCATCCTTCCATTCTTCTGAAGTAAGCATTTAATGAGATAAATTTCTCCCTTAATACTGCTTTTGCAGTATCCCACAGGTTTTGGTTTGATGTGTCATTATTTTCATTACTTTCAAGAAATTTTTTGATTTCCTGTTTAATTTCTTCTTGGACCCACATGTCATTAAATAGAACATTATCTAACGTTTCCATGTTTTGTATAGTTTTCAGAGTTTCATTTATTATTGATTTCTAATTTTAATCCATTGTGATAGGAAAAAATATATGGAATAATTCCAATTTTTTTGAATTTGTTAAGACTTGCTTTGTGACCTAACGTGGTCTATCCTGAAGAATGTTCCATGTGCTGATGAGAAGAAAGAATATTCTGAGGTTGTTCGATGGACTATTCTGTAGATAACTGCCAAATTCAATTGGTCTAAAGTACTGTTTAGATCTTGTGTTTGTCTGTTGATTTTTTGCCTAGATGATCTGTCCAATGATGAGAGTGGATTGTTGAGGTCTCCTGCTACTATGGAGTTAGTGTCTGTCTCTTTCTTTAGATCTAATAGTGTTTGCTTTGTAAATCTGGCTGCTCCGACATTAGGTGCGTATACATTTATGATTGTTATGTCTTCTTGATAGATAGATCTTTTTATCATTATACAGTGGACTTCTTTATCTCTTTTTATGGTTTTAGCTTTAAAGTCTATTTTATCTGATATGAGAATAGCTACTCCAGCTCGTTTTTCATTTCTGTTTGCATGATATATCTTTTTACATCCTTTTACTCTTAGTCTATTTGTGTCTTTACAGGTCAAATGAGTCTCTTGAAGACAGCATATTGTTGGATCCATCCTTTTAATCCAGTCCGTCTGTGTCTTTTGAATGGGGAATTTAATCCCTCTGCATTTAGAGTTATTATTGAAAGGTGCTGATTTACTCCTAGCATTTTACTGATTTTTGTTTAGATGTCTTAAGTATCTTTTGTTTCTTTCTGTCTAATTTTCTGTTTGTCTTCTGTATTTGTTGGTTTCTTGGGGGTGATAGATAAAATATCTTTTTTCTCTTTTGTTAGCATTTTTGTTTTGCTGGTAGGTATTGTTCTTTCTTGTATATTCATGGCAGTGATGGTTGTTTTTGTGGTATCAAACCCAGTGCTTCCTTGAAAATTTCTTGTAGGGCTGGTCGGTGGGAGTGAACTCCTACACTTTTCGTTTGTCTGAGAAATATACTATTTGTCCTTCATTTCAGAAGGATAGTCTTGCTGGGTAAAGTATTTTTGGCTGGCAATTTTGTCTTTTAGTGTTTTGAATATATCATCCCATTCTTTTCTGGCTTTTAGAGTTTCTGATGAAAAGTCTGATGTTATTTCTGATTGGAGCTCCCTTATAGGTGACTTGCCGATTCTCTCTTGCAGCTTTTAAGATTTTGTCTTTGAGTTTTATCAGTTTGATTATCACATGTCTTGGAGAGGACCTTTTTGGGTTGAGTGTGTTTGGTGTTCTTTGGGCTTCCTGAATTTGAAGATCTGTGACTTTCCCTATACCTGGGAAGTTTTCTGCTATAATTTCATTGAATATATTTTCAATGCCATTTCCTTTTTCCTCCCCTTCTGGAATACCCATGATTTGGATATTTGAGCACTTAAGGTTGTCAGTTGTCTCTCTCAGACTTTCTTCAATTTTTTTTTTTATTCTTTTTTCTGGTCTGCCTGTATCAATTCAAACAGCATGTCTTCAAGGTCAGAAATTCTCTCCTCTGCTTGTTCAAGTCTGTTGGTTAAACTCTCTGTTGTGTTTTTTATTTCGTTGAATGAATCCTTCAGCTCCACAAGCTCAGCTACATCCTGTATATTTTTTCTTATTTCATTGTGCTGTCTAACTGAGTTTTCTCATATCTCCTTTAGTTTCCTTAGAATAGTTACTCTAAATTCCTTGTCTGTCATTTCAAAGACTTCCTGTTCTATACGATCTAGTGCTTGAAAGTTATTAGTTTCCTTTGGTAGTGATGTACTTTCTTGATTTTTCATATTTCTGGTATCTTTCCTTTGGTGTTTTTTCATTGTGGCCAGGGGTATCACAGTCCACTTGTTTCACCCTGATGTCTGGCTTGGATCCCGAAGGGACTGCCACTTCTGCACAGCAGAATCTTGCCTGGGCCTGAATTCCCACCCTGCCTGCCTTCTCCCACACAGTTGACTCAGGGTGTGGGGTCCCTAAGCCTCTTTGTACTCTCCTGGTGGCAGGGACAGCCTGGGCCAGAAGCTGCACCCTGCCAACCTTCTCCAGCTGGGCTGACTCGGGACACGTGGGCCCAGAAGCCCTAAAGTCTCTCTATGCAATGGGGAGCAACCTGAACTGGGGTTCCATGGCAGGTGGCTTCCATCTGCTCCAGTGCAGATCTCAGGTCCTTTGTTGCTGCTCCTCAATAGCTACAAGTTGGTCACTCTGTGGGAGAGAGCGACCCCAGGAACCAATTACTCTGCCATCTTGACTGGAACTGTCGAAACCATTTCAGAATGAGGGACAGAGAAATAAATTTACTTTGCAATATGTACTTGATTTCAAGTGTCATTACTAACTTCTTAGAAAGATATTTATTTTCAGATTGTGAAGCATAATACCGTATTGATATAGATGTATTCTGAGCTTGTATTTTATTTATTTCATATACTCCTTTTTTCAAAAAATATCAACTATGAGTATCAGTTACAGTGCTAGGTCCTGAGAGACAATGGAGAGAGAGTAGGTGGAGAAAAGAAAACAACCTTAGATTAGCCTTGAGAATCTCTAATATGCAATCCTTTGTTAGAAAAGAATGATTGAGAAAAGGGACTAAGAAAAGCCAACCTTATGAGATGTAACAAAAACAGGAGAGTAAAAGCTGAGAAATAGAGATTATCTTCAGTGGCCAGATGTATGGAATGTGGCCAATGGATAGAGCATAGTGAAAGCAGAAAAAGAATATAATAGATTTGGAAACATGGATGTTATTGGTGACCTTGACAAAAGCAGTTTTAGTGGTAAGAAAATAAGACAAACTAGAATAGGATGAGTTGAAAAGTAAATTGCAGATTTTTTTAATTAAAAAAATTCATTGAATTATAATTTATATACAATTAAATGCATGCATTTTAAGTGTACAATTGTATAAATTTTGTCAGATGTATACACAGATGATAAACAACATTTCTATCACTTCTAAACCTGTCTTTGTGTCAATTTATTGTCCTTACCTCTCTTTACCCCATTCCCAGGCCATTACTGACCTGCTTTTTGTGACTATAGATGACTTTACATTTCTGGAATTTTATGTAAGTGGAATCATACAGAATGTACTCTTGATTATGGCTTTCTCCACTCTGCACGATGATTCTGAGATTCATTTATGTTGCTGTGTGCAGTAATTTATTATTTTTTATTGCTGATTGATAGATATTTTTATTGTTATATCATGTCATGCTCATTCGTTCACCCATTAATGGAAATTTTGGTAGTTTCTAGGGTTTTTTTGGTTATAATAAGTAAAGCTGCTATGACATTCATGTAAAACTCTTTGTGATCCAAACAGAAATACCTTCTGTTTGGAATTGCTAAATTGCATGGTAGATATGTGTTTAACTTTTTAAGAAATTGCTAGTTTTTCAAAGTGGTTGTACCATTTTATAATTATACTAGCATACTAGCAGCGTATGAGAGTGTCAGTTGCTCCAAAATGGTATTGTTGATATTTTTAATTTTAAGCATTCTAAAGAATGTGTAATAATATTTTGCCTTTCTCTAAGATTGATATTGTTAAAAAGGCGAAAGATTTATGCAATCTGAAGAGAAACCAGAGTGTACTAAGATTGATATTGTTGATCATTTTTTCATGTTCTTATTGCCATTTATAATTCTTACCTTTTGAAGTATCTGTGCAAGTATTATGGACTGAATTGTGTCCTCCCAAACTTCATGAGTTGAAGTCCTACCCCCAGAACCTCAGAATGCAATAACATGTGGAGAAGGTCTTTAAACAGGCGATTACATTAAAAGGAGTTCTTTAAGGTGGGCCCTAATCCAACCCGACTGGTATCCTTATTAGAAGCAAAATTTGGACACACTGAGAGACACCAGCAACATGCGTAGACAGAAGGATGACCTTGGGATGACAGCGAGGAGACCATCTGCAAGCCATGGAGGGAGGACTGAAAAGAAACCAAACATGCTGACACCTTAATCTTGAACACCCAGCTTCCTGACTGAGAAAATAAGTCTCTGTTGTTTAAGCCACCCAGTCTCTGGTATTTTGGTATTTTGGTATGGCAGCTCCAGCAAACTAATATGTATGAGGAAAGGTTAAAAAGTCCATTTTTTATTGTTGTTGTTCAGTATAAATATCTATTTGCTCCAAAATCACTTGTGAAAAGAATTTACTTTCCCCACTGAATTGCCTTGGCACCTTTATTGACAGTCAGTTGAACATACGTATGTGTGGATCTATTTCTAAATTATTTTTTTAATTCCCTAGATTTTTATTTCTATCTTTTTGCAAATACCATGCTATCTTAAATCTTGCAGTTTTAAAGTGAGCCTTGAAATCAAGTAGTGCAAGCCCTCCAGGTTTCTTCCTTTTCTTTTTTAAATTGCTTGGACTATCCTGGATAATTTGAATCAGCTCGTCAAATTCTACCTAAAAGGCCTCCTGGAATTTTGATAAGATTACCTTTTATTATTATTATTATTGTTGTTGTTGTTGAGATTAACAGATTTTTTTCATTATTTTTATTTTTTTTAATAAAAAGTACATTCTGAAATGTTAGAGGGTGGGGGAAGGGGGGGCAGGCCCACATCTGGCTCCACTGGCTTGGTTGCAGTTGGTGGTGGGTGGTGGGGCCGAGGCCCTTGGCTCCCCACCTCAGGACCCTGGGGGCTTCTGGCTGCAGCTCCTCTGTTGTTGCTGGCCTGGTTGTAATCAGCAGTGCTTGGGGCTGAGGCCCATGGCCCACTGCTGCCTCAGGACCCTGGGGGCTTCTGCTCAAGATTACTTTAAATCTATAGATAAATTTGGGGAGAATTAACATCAGAGTAGTATTGAGTCTTCTAATTCATGAGCATATTATTTGCTTCCATTTATTTGAGACTTTAGTTGCTGTCAGCAGTGCTTGACAGTTTTCAGTCTCCAGATTTTGTACATATTTGTGAAATTTGCCCTAAAGTATTTCCTGGTTTTGATTGCTATTATAAGCAAGATTGTATCTTTTAATTTCTTTTTCCCAACTGTGTGTACCTAGTAAATTAAAATAATATCAATTTTTGTATATTGCACTTTTAACTAGCTAAATACACTTACCAATTCTAATAGCTCTTTTGTAGATTCCTTATGATATTCTATGTGCACAATTGTGTCATCTTTTCATGGGTAGAATGTGTCCTCCAAAACAATACTTGAAGTCCTAACACCTGTTCATATCCGTGCACGTGACCTTATTTGGAAATAGGATCTTTGCAGATTTAATCAAATTAAAATAAGGTCATTGGAGTGGGTCTTAATTCAATATGACTGGTGCTTTTCTTCATAAGAAGACGGGCATGTGACAACACAGATACACAGAGAGAACATCATGTGAAGATGAAGGCAGAGATTAGAGTTCTAGAGCCACAAGACAAGGAATGCTGAAGATTGATGGCCACCACCAGAAGCTAGAATAAACAAGACAGGACCCTTCCCTCAAAGTTTCAAGGGGATCATGGCCCTGTGAATAGCTTGATTTTGGACTTCTATTATTTTTTTTAATCGCAGTAGAAAAATTTAATACTTCTCTCAGTAATAGATGGATCGGGGCACACACATACACACACAAAGTGAGAACATAAACAATTTGAATAACAAAATTATCAAAAATGTCCAAATTGACATATGTAGAACACTACACCTCAGACTTCAGAATATACATTATTTTTAGTGTACATAAAACATTTACTAAAATTGACAATATGCTAAGTAATAAAGAAAATCTCAACAAATTGGAAAATACTGAAGTCATAGAAAGAAGTTCTGTTCTCACAGTAAGATTAAGCTGGAAGTCAATACCAAAAATATTCTAGCCTCCAGAACTTTTACTGTTATTTTAAGCCACCCAGTTTTTGGTACCTGGAAAAGCCCTGGGAAACTAATATTTATCTATAAATAAAGACAGCTTTCTTTCTTTCTTCTCAAACTCTGAGCCTTTTATTTCTTTTTCTTGTGTTATTACAGTGACTAGAATATACAGTAAGACATAAAACAGATATGAGGAGAATGTACATCCTTGCTTTGATCCTGATCTCAGAGTGTATGAATTCAGACTTTCACCACTGCATGCAATGTTGGCTGTGGGGTTTTTGTAGATGCCTTTTATTAAGTTGAGAAAGTTCCCTTCCCTTCTTAGTTTGCCAAGAATTTATTAACTTTTGTCAAAATGCATTTATTTAGATAATAATATAGTTTTTCACTTCTATTACTCTAAGATGGTAATAGATTTTCAAATGTTGAACCAACCTTGCATTACAACACTAAACCACATTTTGCCAGGACATATTATTCTTTTTATATGTTGTAATTCAGTTGGAAAATACTAAATTTGCTAAAGATTTTTATGTCTATAGTCTGTAGTTTTCTTTATTTGCAATGTCTTTTTTTGGATTTGGTATTAGTTTAACACAACCCTCATAAAATGGTCTATTTGGGTGAACACTGAAACTTGAGAAGAATATACATTTTGCAGCTATTTGTTAAGGAGGTTGTTAGTTTCATTCAGATCTTCTATAGCCTTATTGATTTTTTTGTTGAGTTGTTCTAGTAAAGCTCACAATGTCTCGTTTATTAAATCCTACAAAACACTGGTGAGACAATGGGCATATGATAATAGAATCCACTGATCTTGCCATTTATAGAATGGTCTGGAAGCTGTTGGTCTGATAGAATGTTTGAATTTCTTCATAAAGATGTAGGTAAGGTAGGGTTGAGGCTCTGACAAGCAAGATACAATATATATCTTAAACCTATAGTCATTTTATGAAGCTGTGTCCCTAACAGCTAAAATATACACTTTCAGAATCAGGGAAGGAAAGGCTCTACTGTATTAGAGGTCCTGGTTCCTGGGTATTGGGGTAGGGAAAATCATCTACCAGAGGCAATGTTAAGAGCTCTCTATGACTACCTCCTGGTAAATTTTGACTTATCATGCCCACATAACAGAGTAAAAGAAAGGAGTTTCCTGTACTAACTAGAGCAATTGATACTAATTAGCATGAGGAGATAGGATTGATGCTCCATAATGGAGCTGGAAGGATTATATCTGGAAGTCTGAAGATGCATTCTGGTGCATCTTAGTGCTTCCATGGCTCATGATAACAGCAAATGGGCAATTGCAGCAACTGCTATTCGACAAATAAACAGTAACCAGAGGCTCTCATGCCTCAAGGATGAAGTCTGTGTTATGCCACGGAGAAAGCAATCTAGTCCAGCAGAAGTAATGGCTATGAGTGAAGAGTATTTAGAATGGATGGAAGTAAAAAAAGTAGTTGATAAGTATTAGTTGAATCACTAAGCCTGACAGATGCAGCAGGGACTTTATCTGGTAGCACAAATCCTGCTGCTATAATTCTTTTCATGGTAAGCTGTGATTGTGCAGTACCTTGAGGAAGCAGTGACAGGACAGAGTAAACTTAGCAGGGGCACAGGCGGGTCTGAATGGTGCCTGCAGCCTTATCCCCAGTCTTCCCAGGAGTAACTTCTAACTGCCAGCATATGCAGCTTTTAAAGTATCTTGGTGGTCAGAACTGCATGGCAGGCCAGAAGTGCTTGGGAATTGACCTACATCAGGAGAAGTTCTTCACCAATGACCAGTGGGAGTTGGTGAATAAACATTCCAACTCCCTTGCCCTTCAAGTGGACCAACATGCGTCTCAAGTTCAAGCTTTATTGGCTTCTTGAGTTCCTCTGGGATAAAGCTCCACTTATACTGAATAGTGGTTTGCTTGTAAAATATCCTTATTCAGTTTAAATTCTTTATTCCCCTGCTGGTGATCTTTGGGATCCCTTTACAGGTAAACTTGTTGCACTTTAAGCCTTGTCCAGTTTGGCTTCGAGGAGAACATAAACTACGATAATATAACCTTTGGAATGGAAAGAACATCACAGTCTGCCTCAGACCACTGAATCCCTAAAACTTCAGTAATGTTCCAGGCCCCTGGACCTTTTTAGGTTTTATGCATGGGCACAAGAGTCTTACCAGGGCATCCAGAGTACTTGGCAATTCCTTCTCACTAAAATCTGATTAATTAGCTCCATCATTTTATATAACAAAGCACTCTTTATTACTTTCATCTAATATAAAGTTTTGTGCATGCATCTTATGTCAAAGGGCGGAGGGGTTATTCAAAATATTTAAGAACTTGTACAGCACCTAAACATTGGCCATAGTGTTGGAGTAGATTCATGGAGGTCCCATGCTGGGCCATGGGTAACTCTTTGTTACAATGACATGACGAGGCTCAGGGGCTCCTGGAGAAGCCATGGGTTGTACAGGGCAGACACAGGGCACTTCATTTGTAGGGCTCAAATGGGGACTTGGTGGGGTGGCAAAAAGACTAAGATATGCCATTTGAACAGAAGCAAGAGCTACTTCTGTACTTTTTAGTCTGTTTCTTTTAAAGTCAGTCTGAAATGGGTTATCTGTCACTCATAAAATTAGTTATTGTAGCTGGTTTATCACCCAAGCTACAGTCTAAGAAATCATCCTTAATTCCTTCTCTTTCTCTCATAGCCAAGATACTGCCAGTTTTATCTTATAAATATTTCTTCAGGAGCTGGAGGCTCAAGACGGCTGACTACAGGAGCCCAGCTCTTGCCTCTGACACAAAGAAAGCCCAAAGCAACAAACAGATAATCACACATTGAATAGAATATCTGGGAGATAGATAGCACTGAAATTCATCAAAACATTGAAGAAGACCCCCTGTGGTTCAGAAACTCTGGATGGGAGCAGAGAAAGAAAAGTGAAACGCCTAACTGGGATCTGCTCAGAGCCAGGAGGGACTACTTACTTTAGCAAATAGGCAAGCAAAAAAATCCCCAACAGTCTTCATTCCCACTATGAATTCTTGCAATCCTAGCTACAAGAGACACACACAGCCCTTCCAAGCCATGAGCCCAGTATGGGTAGCTGCTTACAGCCCATATGACTGCATTATTCCAGAGAGGGGATTCATACTGAGCTCCCCCAACCCCCAGGACTCAGGTTGCCATAGAACATTGCCATTTTGAGATCAGAGCCAACATCACAGTGCATTCTGCCCTGGGGTCCAATAGTCCAGTTCATCATAGTGGGGAGGCCACCCCCAAGACAAAGGGAACCAATGTTCACACTTACCAGAGCCAGAGAGCCAACCAATCCAACCAACTGGGGCTATCTGCCATAGCCAGTGGCCCTGCTGTCTTCAGTGTGCCTCTCCCAGGGACACATAGTTCTGCTATGGCTCCGGTGAACTCATCCAGAGCCACTTACTCCAGCTGATGAGCAGCAGAGCACCCCAGAGCCTCTTCTGGGAGTGCAAATTCCCACCCGTGGCCCCAGTGACCTTGCCCAGAAGTTCCCATTTCAGAGGAGGTGCAACAGAGCCTCCCAGTAGATCTTCTGGGGATGCAGGGTCCTGCTTGCAGCCCCAGTGACCCTGCCCAGAGTAGTCCACTTCAGCTGAGGAACTACAGAGTATCACTGCATCTCTTTTAAGTCTGAAGTCCAGGCTGAAGGCCCAGCAATACTACTCAGGCTTGGCTGATTCCGCTGAGGAGCTACAGAGTGACCCAGAGCCCCAACTGTGGGCCTGAGACTTCACCCACAAGCCAGTGATCATGCCCAGTGCCATCTATTCTAGCAGAGGAGCTGCAAATTGCCCCAATGTCTCTCACGAAACTCCAAGGTCCCAGCTTCAGCCCCAGCAATCTCCCCCAAGAGTTGGCAACTACAACTGCACAGTACCCCAGTGCATTTTCCAAGGCTCTATGGTCTCACTCATTTTCTCAGAAACACTACCCACTTTGTCTGGAGGAGCAGCTAATTGCCACAGCATCTCTCCTGATACCCCAAAATCCTAATTGTGACCCCAGTGACTCAGTCCAGTCACTTCAGCTGAGAAGTCACTGAGCACACCAGTGTATCTCCCAGCAGCTCAAGTTCCCACCTGCAGCCGCAGCAATCTTGCCCAGTGTTACAACTCTAACAAAGAGCTGCTTAGCACCCCAGCACCTAGGCCATGAAGGCAGTTACTAACAACTTAAATGTTGAATTCCATTAAAAAAAAAATCACACAGATAATACATTACTATATTCACCCAGAACCAAACCTCAAACACCCTACTCAACTGACACTATATAGTCTCTCCCTTCAAAAGTTACTCCACAAAATTAGAAGAAGTGTTTGTTCCTCCAGAATCTCAAACATTAATGTATGGACACAAGAAACATAAAAATACAAGGAAACATGACACTCCCAAAGGAATACAATAATACCAGTACCACCCCCAAAGAAAAATAAATATATAAAATGTCTGAAAATGGATTCAACATGATAATCTTAAGGAAATTCAGTGAGATTCAAAGGAATACAGATAGACAATTCAATGAAGTTAGAAAAACAATTCATAATCTGAAAGAGAAATTCAAGAAGGAGATATGTACTATTAAAAAGAAACCAAGCAAAAATTCACACCTGAAGAATTCATTAAATGAAATAATAATAATAATAATAATACACCTGAGAGCTTAAACAATAGGCTAGATCAAGCAGAAGAAGGAATTTCAGAACTGGACGCCAGGTTTTTTTGAAATAATACAGTTGGAGAAAAAGACAAAGAAATGAATGAAGAAAGCTTACAAGATTTATGGGAAAATTTTGTGTGCATTGTGAGTGACCCAGATAGCGAAGAGGTGGGGAAAGGCATTACGAATCCATTTAACAAAATATTAGCTGAAAAATTACCAAGTTTGGAGAGAGATATGGACTTCCAAATCCAAGAGGTTTGAAGATGCTCAAACACACTTAACCCAAAAAGGTCCTCTCCAAGGCACAGTATAGTGAAACTGTGAACTTCAAAGACAAGGAGAAAATTGTAAAAACAGCAAGAGAAAAGCATCAGGTTACCTATAAGAAAAATATACCTATTAAACTAACAGCAGATTACTCAGCAGAAAACCTAACAAGCCAGGAAAGAATGAAATGATATATTCAAAGTGCTGAATAAAAAAAACCCTGCCAGCCAAGAATACTATATCCAGACAAGGAATCCTGCAGAAATGAAGGAGAATTAGTGTCTTTCCCAGTCAAACAAAAACTTAGGTAATTAATTACCACTAGACTGGCACTACAAGAAATTCTTAAGGGTGTCCTCCATCTAGAAGCAAAATAATAACTACCATCATAAAAACATGTGAAAGAATAAAACTTACTGGCAGAGCAGGTACACAAAGGAGAAAGAGAAATGAATCATATGTTGTCACTATAGAAAACCACCGAATAACAAAGACAAACAATAAAAAAAGAAGAAAGGACAAAACATTTCACAAAACAGCAATAATACAATTAATGAAATATCAGGAGTAAAGCCACATTTTTCATAACAACCTTCCATGTAAATGGACTAAAGTCCCCATTTAAAAGCTGTAGACTGGCTGAATGGATGAGAAAACAAGACCCAACTACATGCTGCCTTCAAGAAACTCACTTCACCTGAAAAAAACAAATGTAAACTAAAGTTAAGGGATGGAATAAGATATTCCATGTCAATGGAAACAAAAATGAGCAGAAGTAGCTATACTTATATTGGATAAAGTAGACTTTAAATTAAAAACTATAAAAAGGTACAAGAAGAGCATTAAGTAATGATAGAGAAAACAATTCAACAAGAGAGTGTAATAGTTGTAAATATAGATGCACCCAACATTGGAGCACCCAGAAATATAAAGCAAGTATTTATTGACCTAAAGGGAGAGATAGAACCAAATACAATTGTAGTTAGGGACCTTGACATCCCTCTGTCAGCATTAGAAAGATCATCCAAACAAAAAATCAACATAGAAACATTGGATTTAAACTGCACAATTGACCAAATGGATCTGGCAGACATTTACAGAACATTTCATCCACCAAATCCAGAATATACATTCATCTCATCAACACATGGAGCATTCTTTATGATAGACCACACATTAGGTCACAAATCATGTCTTAACAAATTGTAAAAAATCAAAATCATATCAAGTATGTTCTGAGACCACAACGGAATAAAACTAGAAATCAATAAAAAGAGAAACTTTGGAAAATGTACTAGTACATAGAAATTAAACAACATGCTCCTGAATGACCAATGGATTGAAGAAGAAAGTAAGAAGAAAATTAAATAATTCCTTGGAACAATAAAAATAGAAACACAACATACCAAAACCTATGGAATTCTGCAAAAGCTGTACAGAGGGAATTTTATAGTAATAAGTATTTACATCAAAAAAGTAGAAAGATTTCAAATAAACAACTTATTGTGGCACCTCAAGGATCTAGAAAAACAAGAAAGATTCAATCCCAAAATTGGTATATGAAAAGAAATAATAAAGATCACAGCAGAACTAGAGACCAAAAAATGATACAAAAGATTGACAAAAACAAATCTTGTTTTCTGAAAAGATAAACAAATTTGACAAACCCTTAGGTATACTAAGAAGAGAGAAGACCCAAATAAATAAAATCAGAAATAAAAAGGATACATTAAAACTGATGCCACATAAATACAAAGAATCATTAGAACCTATTACAAACAACTAAATGCCAAAAAATTAAAAACATAGAGGAAGTGGATAAATTTATGGACACACAACCTATGAAGACTGAACCAAGAAAAAACAGAAAATCTGAATAGACCAATTCCAAAAAAGATTGACCCAGTAGTAAACTGTCTCCTAACGAAAAGAAGTCCAGTACCAGATGGCTTCACTGGTGAATTCCATAAAACTTTTAAAGATGCAATACCAATTCTTCTCAAACTATTCCAAAAAATTGAAAAAGAGAGAATTCTTCTGAACTCATTTTATGAGGCCAGAATCACCCTGATACCAAAATCAGATAAGGACACAACAAAAAAGAAAACCAATATTCCTGATAAAGATAGATGCAAATATTCTCAACAAAATATTAGCAAACAGAATTCAATGGCATATCAAAAGGATTATATACCATGATCAAGTGGAATTCATCTTAGGGATGCAATAATGTTTCAGTATATACATATCAATAAATGTGATACACCACCTCAAAAAAGCGAAGAATAAAAACCGTATGATCATGTCAATAGATGCAGAAAAGCATTTGATAAAATTCAACATTGCCTCATGATAAAAGCTCTCAACAAATTAGGTATATAGATATGGAATGAAAGTATCTCAATACAATAAAATCCATATATGACAAACCCACAGCTACCATCATACTGAATGGGGAAAAATTGAAAGCTTTTCCTCTGAGAACAAGAAAAAGACAAGGATGCCCATTTTCACTACTCTTATTCAATATAGTAATGGAAAGCCTAGCTAGAGCAATTAGTCAAGAGAAAGAAATAAAGGGCATCCAAATTGGAAAAGAGGAAGTCAAATTGTTCCTGTTTGTGGATGATATGTTCTTATATGGAGAAAAACCTAAAGCCTTCACTCAAAAACTCTTAGAACAGATAAAGGAATTCAGTAAAGTTGTAGGATACAAAATCAACATACAAAAATCAGTAGCATTTCTATACATCAATAACATGCAAGATGAAAAAGATATAAAGGAATCAATCCCATTTACATCAACTACCAAAAAATTAAAATACCTTGGAATTAATTTAATCAAGGAGGTGAAATATCTCTGCAATGAAAACTACAGAGCACTGATGAACAAAAAAGAATATACAAAAAATTGGAAAGACATCCCAAATTCATGGATTGGAAGAATTAATATTGTCAAAATGACCATACTACCCAAAGTGATCTGCAATACCTATCAAAATACTAATAAGATTAATCAAAGAAATAGAAAATATAATCCTGAAATTCATATAGAATCACAAAAGACCCATAATATTCAAAGCAATCCTGAGCAAAAGGCACAAAGCTGGTGGCATCATACTACTTGACTTCAAAATATACTACAAAGTTAAAGTAATCAAAATAGCATGGTACTGGCATAAAAACAGACACATGAGCAAGTGGAATAGCATAAAGAACCCAGAAATAAATCCATATATCTGCAGCCAACTGATTTTTGACAAATGCACCAAGTGCACATTGGGGAAAGGACAGCCTCTTCAGTAAATGGTGCTGGGAAAACTGGATATTTATATGGAGAATAATTAAACTAGACCCCTAACTATTACCATAAACCAAAATCATCTGAAAATGGATTAAAGACGTAAATATAAGACCTGAAACTATAAAACTACCAAAAGAAAACGTACAGGAAATACTCCAAGACATTGGTCTGGGCTAAAATTTTATGGAGAAGACATCTAAAGCATGAGCAACAAAAGCAAAATTGGACAACTGGGATTATGTCAAACTAAAAAGCTCCTGAACAGCAAAGGAAACAATCAATAGAGCAAATAGGCAACCAGCAAAATGGAAGAAAATATCTACACCCCCATGTTTATTGCAGCAATAAACAATAAGCAATAGCCCAGATATGGAATCCACCAAGGTGCCCACAGACAGATGAATGAGTAAAGAAAATTTGGTATATATACAGAATAGAATACTACTTAGTCATAAAAATAATGAAATCCTGTCATTTGGGGTAACGTGGATGAGCCTGGAAGACATTATGTTAAGTGAAATAAGTTGAGTACAGGAAGATAAATACCTCACATTCTCACTTATGTATGGGAGCTAAAAAAAGAAAAAGAGTTGTGTTTATAGAAATAGAGAGTAGAATTGTGGTTACTAGTGGCTAGCAAGGGGGCAGAGGAAGATAAGGAGAGGTTGGTTAAGGGATACAAAATTACAGCTGGAGAGGAAAAAAGTTGTGGTGGTATACAGTGGTGGTATGCATCTATAATTAGTAATAATTTATTGTTTACTCTTTACTGGCTAGAAGAGAGGAAGGCAAATGCTCTCATCAGAAAGAAATGATAAATTTTTTGCAATGAAGAATATGCTTATTACTCTGATTGGATTGGCACACAATGTATACATGTATTGAAATATAACTCTCTCTGTACCCCATAAATATGTACCATCAATATGTGTCAAAAAATTTTTTTTTAACTTTCTTCAAATCATTCTCTCCCTTCTAATGCTACTAATATTGCACTGTTTAAGGCCTAAATATCTTTGCCTGAGATATTTTAGCTGCCTCTTAGTTGGTCTGGCTGTTTCTGGTCTTATCTTTCTCAAATTCACTCATCTTCTTTCCAAATTTGACAATGTTCATTCTCCTTCTTAAAATTCTTCAGCTGCCATCCATCACTACGAAATAATGTGGCAAAATTGCCTATCAGATAGTCTGCCTCTTTTCTTTCATCTCTCCTGCTGCTCGTCTTCAGGTCTCAGTAGTATCAGACTGCATGTATTTCTTCCCATGTATCATGTTCTTTCTTGCTTTTATGCTTTTCTTATAGTTTCCTCCTCCTTTTTCTCCTCTCTGGCTAACGACCATTTACACGGCAAGTTGCAGCCAAGGCATCATCTCCCTCTGCTAACTTTCTACAAACCGCTGGGTTGAGTTAAATGATTCTCCTCTGTGATCCCATTAAGAGTTTGTGAACATCTCCATCATTTCACTTCCCACACTGTGTTGTGATTATGATCATGTGTCTTTTTAAAAACTAATTATGTTTGTTCCTTATTTTGAATCAGTTTCAAGCTTACAGAAGAATTTCAAGAATTGTGTATAGAGCTCCTGTATATCCTTCCCCTAGATTCTTCGGTTAACATTTATAGGTCCCTTCTCCATCTCACACACACACTCACATACATGTGCACATACATCCTTTTTTTCTCAGTCATTTGAATTTTCAAGTTGTTGACAAGATCCCCTATTACTCCTTAATTCTTGTGTATATTTTCTAGAAACAGGGACACAATCTACATAACCACAGTACAACTATCAACATCAGAAAATTAACATTGACACAATATTATCATTTATTCATAGACCCCATTCCATTTCACCACCAGTGAAAGTGGGCATCCCTGTTTTGTTCCTGTCTTCAGAGGAAAAGCTTTCAACTTCTCCCCATTCAGTATGATGGTAGCTGTGGGTTTGTTATATATGGACTTTATTGTGTTCAGATACTTTCCTTCTATACCTATATACCTAATTTGTTGAGAGCTTTTGTCATAAAGGAATGTTGAATTTTTCCCAAATCATGATTTTTTTAAAAAAAGTAAATCCAGGATTCATTCTAGGATGACAGGGTATATTTATTCGTCATTTCTCTTTGGTATCTTTCATTCCAAGAAGAATAGCTTGGTCTTTCTTTGTCTTTCATGACCTTCACATTTTTTAAGAGTATAGACCAAATACTTTGTGGAATGTCCCTCAGTTTGGGTTTGTCTGATGTTTGCTTATGATTTATGATTTACACAGAAGTGGTGCTGTGTTCTTAGTAATTCATATCACAAGGCACAAAATATCAGTTTGTCCCATAACTTGTGGTGTTCATTTTACCACTTGGTTTAGATGTTGCTTACCATGTATCTGTGTTTATTAATAAGTAGTTAAAAGTGTTGGAGAAAAATTGAAACTATATCAATAGCCTTTTTTCTAATCTTTCACTTACTTATTTTACTACCCATTGATGATTCTTGCCAGAATCATTCATTACTAAGATGATTGCCACATGGTGATTTTTTCTAACTCCATCATTTCCTCTATGTTTATTAGTTGGCATTCTACTTTAAGAAAAAGCTTTCACTTTTCTCCCATTTATCTATATCAGCATGGACTCATGCATTTCTATTTTATTCAATGGATTTATAAGCATGACTCTCTTTTTTCTGTTTAAGTAACAGACATGATTTTTATAGTACTTTCAGATTTGTAGAAAAATGAGCAGAAAGTACAGGAAGTTTGCATACTCCTCCACATGCACAAAGTTTCTCCTATTCCTATCTTACATTTGTGTGGTACATTTATTACAATTACGGATCAATATTGACACATTAATATTAACTAAAGTTTATATTAGGGTTTCTTCTTTGTGTTGTACAATTCCATTGGTTTTGTCAAATGCATGATGTGATGTATTCACCATTACAGTGTCATGCAGAATAGTTTCACTGCCCTAAAAATCCCCTGTGCTTCATCTATTCATTTCTCCCTTCTCCCCTCCTCCCCTGAAACCCTGGCAACCACTGATATTTCTTTTTTTTCCCTTCCATTACCTCAAGCATTTATCATTTCTTTGTGTTGAAAATATTCAAAATCCTTTTTCTATATAATTGAAAGTATATAATAGATTGTTAATTATAGCCAGCTTACAATGATATAGAACCCCAGATCTTATTCCTCCTAGCCAGCTGTGATTTTGTATTTGTAAACCAGTCTCTCCTTATTCCTCCTACTCCCTACAAATTCTACTTTTATGCAATTGACTTTCTTAGCTTCCCATATAAGAGAACATGTGGTATTTCTCTTTTCGTTCCTGGCTTATTTCATTTAACGTCATGTCCTCAAGCTCATCCATGTTGCCACAAATGACAGGATTTCATTGTTTTTAATGGCCAAATAATATTCCATTATATATTCCACACAGTGGAATATTATTTGGATATATTATGGATATACATATATTGGATATATTATGGATATACATATATATGTATATACATATACATATACAATATTATATACATATATCATGTTTTCTTTATCCATTCATCTGTTGATGGACACTTAGGGGGATTCCATATCTTGGCTATTATGAATAGTGTTGCAATAAACATGAAAAGCATTCCTGAGCAAAAGGAACAAAGCTGGCGGCATCATACTACCTGACTTCACAATATACTGCAAAGCTATAGTGACTAAAAGAGCACAGGACTGGCATAAAAACAGATACATAATCAAACAGAACAGAACAAAGAATCCAGAAATAAAGCCATGTATTTACAGCCAATTGATTTTTGACAAAAGTGCCAAGAATATTCACTGGAGAAATGATAGTCTCTTCAATAAATGGTTCTGGGAAAACTGGGCCTCCATATGCAGAAGAATGAAATTAGATCCCTATCTCTCACCATATACAGAAGTCATCTCAAAATGGATTAAAGACTTAAATGTAAGACTGGAAACTATGAAACTACTAGAAGAAAACATAGGGGAAAATCTTCAGGACCTTGGTCTGGGCAAAGAGTTTATGGAGAAGACCTCAAAAGCTCAGACAACAAAAGCAAAAATAGAAAAATGGAATAATAATCAAATTAAAAAGCTTCTGCACAAAAAAGGAAACAATCAATAGAATGAGGAGACAACCTGCAGAATGGGAGAAAATATTTGCAAACTATGCATCCAACAAGAGATTAATACTCAGATTATATAAGGAACTCAAAGAACTCAACAACAACAAAAAAATAAACTGATTTAAAAATTTGCAAATGAACTGAATAGACCTTTCTCAAAAGAAGAAATACAAATGGCCAATATGTATATGAAAAAATGCACATCACTAGTCATCAGAGACATGTAAATCAAAACCACAATGAGATATTATCTCACTCCAGTTAGAATGGCTATTATTAAAAGAGACAGTAAATAACAAATGCTAACTAGGATGTGGAGAAAGAAGAATTCTTACACATGTTGGTGGAAATGTATATTAATACAGCCACTATGGAAGCCATATGCAGATTTCTCAGAGTCCCACAAATAGAACTACCATGCAATCCAGCAATCCTACCACTGGGTATATACACAAAGGAAAGGAAATCAGTATGTGGAAGCTATATTTGCACTCCCATGTTTATTGTTTATATGTCTTTCTCACCCCTTTTACTCACCAGGTTCTTGAGATAGGAGTTGTGTCCCAAAGTCAAGCATATAGCACATGTTCATTAAATATTTGCTAAATGAATAAATGTGTATACATGTGATCAAAACACACAAATAAAATATGCTTTAAAATATAGGGACCCCAAAATATGTTTTGAGCAATGTCAGCCGTGTTGGTATAAGTGACTGATACCCCAAAGACCCTTTTGAGCATAACAAAGTGCTTTTGGATAGATGTTTGTTAAAAACAAAATTACCCATATTAGTTTATGGACATAGTTGTAGGAGAAACATAAATTAAAAAGTAAATTGTTGTTACATCATGAAACTACTAGAAACATAATTCTTGAAAGCACAATATGTAACAAGTATGCAAATTGGAGTCACTCTTGTTTTACTACCCACTCCATCCCATGTGGCAAATACAAGAGTTGCTAGGAATGTTTTTGATGAAATAGCAACATTTTTTCAACAACTGTTGGGTTCTACTCACATGGGCAGGAGAAGATATGTTTTCTTGGAAGCTCATTGCATCAAGTCAAATGTTAACAGGCCCAATTTTATAAATGCATCCAAAATCTAATAAACTCCAAATAAGAAATACCTATCACTGAGCCATTATATTCCCTGTTACCAGATGCACAGCAATGTAAGAAAAATAGCAATATTATCTAATATTTTGGTAGTAAACATATTTTACTTTAAGATGCATGCTAATGTACCCACAAAACACTGAAAACACTTTCTTTCAAATGTTAATTAAATAATTATTATAGCTTATAAGGCATATATTAAGAGGTCAATAAATATTAGAATATGGTGAATTAATATTTTTAAAGTATTATTAATAAATTCTTTTCCTCACCTTTCCCTTTTCATCAATAAAAAGGTATATAAAAGACAATACATTATTGCTAATATCATATAATGGGATGATTAGACCAAAATTTAATTCTTACTTTATATATTTTGCTGAACTGTGGTTCATAACACATGGATTTTATCAAAATTTTAAAAATGCACTGATGGAGGTTAGCCACTAGAGGGATCACTTTTCTGAAAGGAGTATTTTATGTAAGGAACATTAGTAAGCACTTATTTGAATGCCTACTATGTCAGTCACCCAATACCAAAATGAAGAAATATGTTTAGTTTCTTATGTGTTGACAGTCTTGTGAGAGATCAGATTCATAGCTAAATTTTTAATAAAATGTAGACATTCTCTAAGAGAGAAATATAAATAACTGTAAGAACCAAGATAAAGGTCCTTGCATGTCTCTGATCAAATGAAGACTGAGATAAAACTCTATAGTTGTAGAAGAGGTGTTGGAAAATCGACACTATGTATCTGTTACCTGTTATCGGAAGGCAAGAATCTCAATTCTTTTTTTCTTTTTTTTCTTTTTGCAGCTGGGGATCTGAACCCTTGACCTTGATGATACCAGCACCATGCTCTCAAGTAAGCTAACTGGTCAGCCCAAGAACTTCAATTCTTGATTTTAGTTTCAATAATCAAATATGTTCTCTAGTAAACCCTATATTCAACCATTCACTAGTGTCTATGGAATGTCTAAGGGTGCCAGGCATGTACTAGGTACTAAGAATCAAAAAGTGAAAAAAGGCTCTCTGCTCTCACAGAGAAGGTGGAAGAGGCAGGCATGCATACAAGCTACACAGGGTGTCAAATAATATGAGAGAAAAAGCAGAGGCATCTGAAGAACATGAAAGAAAACTTAACCCAGATCGGGGAGCAGGAAAGGCTTTCCCAAAGGGACATACTTCTAAGCAAAGATACAGAGAATTTACAGGAGATATTCAGGTAAAAATGGAGTGAGAGAAAATTCTAATAAAGTAAAGTAAAATAAACGTGTGTTAAAACCCAACGGCAAAAGAGAGCATGGCTTATTGAGAAAATTAAAACAAAGATATATGTGCTATTAGGACTATGGAAGGGGAGGGGTTAACACCAAGGTTGGAGAGTTAAGCAGGGTTTGCAAGCCTAGTGTATAGATGGGACTTTCACGTAGGGACAAGAATAAATAGGAAGAATGACTTGGTTTGAATGGTTTTAGAAAGATACACCAGTTGAAGGATGGAGACTGCATTAGAGACGGTCCAAGAAGGAAAGCAGGTGGATATTTTGGCCTATACAAAGTCCAAAGAGAGAGAGAGAGCTTTTCAAGTGGTTGCAGTTTGTTTCCACATGGTCTTTATTTCAGTCTCCAGATATGAGAGCTCTATTCTAGAAGTGTCACTTGCAGCAATTCCTTCCCTGGCTGTCCCTTTCAATCTCTTTTCCTACCCATACCCTGAATCATCTGAACTCTTGACAGCAGCTCTTCTGGCCTCTGGCCATACCTCCTTCCCTCTGACTGTCTCAGTCTCCAAGAGTGGTGGAGAGGAGGAGTTAGGACCAAGAATTTCAAAATTATCTAGCCTCTCGATGGACTATTTAAAAGAAAATCATACCTTAAATGCAAAATTTAACCTCTGGCTAGAACACCTACAACACATGCTTCCGGTATCATGTTAAACAAGTGTGTGTCCCTTCCCCACCTCCAATTTATTTTTGTAGGTATCCCTTTTATCACATTTTATTTCCTTCCCACCCCTTTTTTGCCCCAGACTAGCAGTGGATGGACAGTGAGGAGTCACTGGTGAAGGATGTGGTTGAGGAGGAGGAAAAAAATCCTCCCTCCACACATCAACGTATGAATTAAACTAATATTCTCAAATAATTAATGCCCCAAATTTATTAAATTTTTTCTATTTCAAAAGGCAAGTCAGAAAAGAGAGAAAACTTCAATATCCTACCGGGCCATGAAAAGAAGAACTTCCCCAACAATTTAAATGAACTCTGTGTTCATGGAATGATGTGAAATTCAAATCATAAAATGGGACATTTCTTCACCCAATCCACACCTAACTGTGAAGAGTGACCAGCAAAGGGCAGCGTATGTTTCGACAGGAAAGTTTGCTGTGACAACTGAAGTGGGTTGATAAAATTAGCTGTCCTCGGTAGGGTGCAAGCTGAAAACAACTTTTTCCCCATCTCATCTCTGCAGACCCAGCTTCTGGGCTCTGCTTCCCTGCGTCTGCCCAATACATTGGTCAGAGGTTGCAGCCTTCAAGTGTCTTCTGGATATGAGCACAGCCTCATTTTTAGTTATTACAATGTGCTCTAATCTAATGTCATAATTCCAGTCTGTCAAAGCTTCTCCCGTCCCAGCTCAGATGCAGCCTGGAATTGTGCAGTCGGGCATGGAAGGTAGTAGGTTGCCTGCTTGCTGCTCCATTGGCCCTCTCTCACCACGCTGCCACTGGCGCCCCTAGGATGAGGAAAGGGTGGAGGAATGAGAGGAAAAGGACAAGTTCTTAAGGGCCTGGTGCTCTGACAATTTGGGATATGGGTCTTCTGTCATGGCAAATGCCCAAATGATGTTTCTCTCATTGGATCTGGGAACCTCTCACTCCCATCTCCACCCCTCCTCCTCCTTCTCCAACATCATAAGGTTCCCTAACCCAAGCAATGAATTTTTTGGCTAACATTTCCTTATAATTGCCACTCAACTCTTGCCCCAGCAGTATTCACAGAGGAGCAATTGCTGGGGTAGCGTTCTTTCCAGATGACTCACACCTGGCTACCTTCCAGACTCTTGCCTCTGGCTTGGGAAACATTACACTTCTTTTGCCTACCAATTTCTATAAGGACTGGCCACTCCCCTGGCAGCTGCAATCTTTGCTGATTTTTAGGCAACGCTGACTTTGATTTTTCCAGGGAAGAATCAATCACCAGTGTTACAACCAACTACTCACCCCCAAGGCTTGGGATCACAAACTCCAAAGTACCTTATCACTGTGTTCAGAGAAAAGGCCTAAATTTCTGCAGCTTAATAAGTACCCAGCTGGGTGCAGAGATGTATTTCTATGTGACTGGCAAGATGACAAGCACCCCATTCTATGCAAGTGACTATCTTACATCACTGACTTCAAGGGTTCCTATCATGCCTTGTCCTCAGCTTTGGAACCTGAGCTCAAACTCGGAGACAATAAGAAAAGTCTCACCTTGACATCTTACTGCACAATACATGAGTTACAGTAACTTTAGAAGAGCATATTTAGGATGGTTTTCATGGTCCTAAAGCTCCAATTCATATACAAAGCCAAGATCTAATTCAATCATGAGATTGGTAACTCTGGGTTGAAATTCTCCACAGGGCATCTGATCCAGTTCTCTAACCAATAATTTAATCAATAGTAAAAGAATCTGTTGGGTTCTGCGAGATGGAGAAAAGACAGAGACACCCAAGCCAGGCGCTGTTTCAGCCAAGAAGCTTTATTCCACCAACATGGAGGAGAGACTGAGTCAGATCAATTCCCCCAAACAAAGGAAGCAGGGGTTTTATAGGACTTTGAGGGAGGGTTGTGGCAGAGTAATGGGCAATTTCAAAATCAGTGCTGTGCAAGGTGACACAGCCCTCACGATCTGATAACATCTGGTCGGTTAGGGCACAGGCTTCTGAAGCATTCCTTCCAGCCCAGCCCAATTGCCTTAAGCTGGCCACGAAGCCCAATCTAATCTTAGTTAAGATTTTGTCCAAACTCTGCTTGAATACCTCTTGAAACAAAGAAACCCCTATATCTCAAAGCTGACCGAACCATTTCTGTGTAGTTCTAATTGTTAGAACGTTTGGATTCACACTGAATCGAAATTTCTCTAGGTGTTAATTTTACCCAATATTTCATATTTATCCTTCAAAACTCATGAAACCTGACCTGAGCTTGGTTCCTTAGAGTCAAAGCCTAAGAGTGTAGTTGCTTGAAAATCATTGCAAAGATTGCTGTCATAAAACTCACTTTTCCTGCGTTTGTTAAGCTGCAGAAACTCAGGCGTTCTCTCTGAACACAGAGACAAAATACCTGGGAGTTTGTGACCCCAGGGGTTTGGGAATGAGTGGTTGGTTGAGACACTGGGGATTGATTCTTCTCGGGAATTGTCGAAGCCCAGCATTGGAGTTTCTTGAAAATCAGAGCAAAGATTGAGTCATAAAACTCATTTTTCCATATAGTAGCCCTTTAATTTTCTGAGAACAATGATCATTTCTCTGTTAGACTATTCTCCTGTAAGCTAAATTTTCCCCAAATTTTCAGTTGTTCACTGTATGAGGTTCTGGTGATGTTTTACTATTTCGGTGATATTTCTGTTATTATTTTCCATCTTTTCCAACATCCTACTTACAGCATGTTAGCCAGAATTTCCAACAACACCAAGAGGAATGAAACAGGAGACTCACTTCTGTTAAAAGTCAGTTTTTAAAAAAGAGTAAAATCATGACTCTCATACAGATATAAAAATGAATATATGTCAAAGATTTTGTTAAACTTATAATCAGTGAGGAAATCATGCAGACATTACAACTGGCTCAAAAGAATTCCAAAAAATGGACCTATTTATAGATCAGGAACACTGAAATAAATGCACAAATGGAGGAAAAACTTTTTTCCCCCCCAGTATGGTGGGGGGTTGTCAGCTGAACCTCTACTGGACAGGACAGAATTTGCACATATATAAACAAGAATAATCTTGTGCTGCTACCAGTTATCTACAATTTAAAAAGTTGTAAAATAGCTCTCCTAACTTCCATAGAATCAGAATCAGACAGCCAGGAAGGTATTATATTAGTCAGGTTCTCCAGAGAGACAAAATCAATAGGATATATATATAAATACATGAGAGGGGATTTTATTAGGGGAATTAAGGCATGTGATTATGAAGGCTGAGGAGTTCCTCAGTAGGCCGTCTGCAAACTGGATGCTGATAGCATGGCTCAGTCCAAGTCTGGAAGTCTCAGAACCGGGGAAGCCAATGCGTATGATTCTCAGTCCAAAGCCAAAGACATGAGACCCAGGGTGCTGTTGGTGTAAGCCCTGGAACCCAAAGTTTGAAGAGTCTAGAGTTCAGATGTCCATAGATAGCAGAGAAGAATACATCCTAGCTCTAGCAGATAGAGTGAGCAATTTGCCTTTTCCTGTGTTTTTGCTCCATCCAGAACCGCAGCAAATTGGATGGTACTCACCCATACTGAAGATGGAACTTTCCCACCCAGTTCTCTAAGGCTTACATGCTAATCTCTTCTGGAAAGACCCTCACAGACACATGCAAAAATAATGCTTTGCCACGTTTCTAGGTATTCCTTCATCTAGTCAAGTTGACAGCTATAAAGAAACATCATAGATTTCCTCTAGAGTCTAAACCACACAGAGTTTTCCATTGAAGCACAGTTTTTTCTCTACACTTCTTTTGCTCTGGATATTATTTTTCTTTTAATTCAGCAAAATAATGATAAATACAGAATCAAACACCTGTATAATCATAAAGTTGACAAAGAAGTTTAAAAATAGTTCCTTCATATTTACAAGGATTAACAGGATATCCCAATAAATACTGAGGTTGGCCTTAGCTTACTTAAAAAATAAAAAACAGCAAGCAATGAAAGTTTGTTTGTTCATGAGTATGTCTTAAATAAGGTTGATGTCACTAGTTTGCTAATGGTGTTCCCCCTCTAAAGTTTTCAACCTTTCATGGTCTCTTGTGTCAGTTCCAAGTCAGTTAACGAATTCAAGTTAATTTAAAAAATGCCAACTTAATTCACAAGCCTGCTGTTTGCATGACAAATAAGAGGCAATAAAAGTATAGATTTGCATGCAAAGAAATTATATTTTAGTTGAACAGGGCAAGGGGAGGACATGTATAAATATAACCAAGGCAAAATATAACTCATTTAAAGGCAAAAGATAAGCTTTTGGATTTTTAAAAATGAGTTAACATTTTAGGTTGGAAGAATCGGAAACAATTTAATGGGAAGATTGCTTTCCCACAAATTAATGACAGGGTACAGAATATTCATGAAAAAGGAAACAAAAAGAATGGATATTAGATTAGAATAATTGAAAATATCCCTGGATCATTCAAGGCTCTTGAATATTCGGATGAAAAATTTATATTTAATTCATAAACAAAGGAAAATCCTCAGAAGTTTCTGGAATTTTTATTTACATGATAAGAGTAATATTGTGATCTAGTCTAACAGAGCAATAAACGTTAGATTGGAAAAGGCAGAGGCTGAGGTAAGGAGACCACTAGGGAGTAAGCATTCTTTTTTTTTTTTTTTTTTTGCCGTGGAGCAAGAAGAGGATGGAAGTAGACAAAGGAGAGAAAGAAATAAAAAAAAAAAAATGATTCCAATTTTTCTAGTTTAGGTCAAAATCTCTATTATTCTAGGGCTGCTGTAACAAATGACCACAACTAGGTGGGCTAAAAGAAATGCATTCTCTCACTGTTCTGAATGCTAGAAATTCCAAAATGAAGGTGTTCGCAGGGTCATGCTCCCTCTGTAGGCTCTAGGGAAGGATCTTTCCTGGCCACTTCGTAGCTCATGGTGGCTCCTGGCCATCCTAGGCATCCTTTGACTTGTAGCAGCATGACTCCAATCTCTGCTTGTCTTCACGTGACCTTCTCTGTTTCTTGTCTCTGTGTGTCTTCTTCTCTTTTTAAAAGGACACTGGTCATTGGATTTTAGGGCCCATCCTAATCCAGTTAGATTTCCTCTTGATTCTTTACTATCCATAAAAACCCTATTTCCAAATAAGATCACATTCTGTAGTTCTGGTGTACATGAATTTTTGGTAGACACTATTTAACTATTGTGGATTACTTGGAGAAAAGTGATACCATTAATGCAAATAAAGGTTCTGTTTGTCTTCTTGGAAAAGCAGTTATCTGGGAAGGTAGATTCATTTTGAGGTTCTGGCAGCCAGAGTTGTGAACGGGAGAAGCTAAAGCAGACAGATTCTTGGCTACAGAGAGCAGAGCCAAAGATAATGAAAGATGTTGTCAGCAGTGAAATTAAAATTATGAAAAAAGAAAACATTCCAAACAAAGCTTGTATCTAAATAGTGTCTTGGCTCCCCAAATATTACCAACACGGTTCCACCCTTGCAGATCTTCGGCAGTGTCTTGAAGCAGCAGAAGGTAAGGTCAGACTTTATTGATGATGGGAAGTTTGGTTTAAGGTGGATCTTTGAATACAGGGACTTGATTAGGCTAGGATAATGGTCACACGTAACATCCGGGACTGCTGGAAACAGCAACTTGAGGATTTTGAGGAGAGGGATTCACAGAATCTTCACTATTGATGCTTTCTGTTGAAAAGTTGATGGGTCTTTCAGAATGTTCTTAGAATAAACAAGCAGATCATATGCCTGGGCAAGAGCCTCCAGACAGAGTAAAAGAAAGCCAATGAAGACAGTGGAATAGCAAATTCCTGTTAATATATACAGTAAAGTGTGGTTTCTGTTCTCACTCTGTGTCCTTTCTGAGCACAAGGGTAGATAGCTTTAGTTCTCCACAGGAACAAGGGACACCAACTCAAAGCCAGTAGGTTTGGAATGAGGAGCCAGAAAAAATATGTAGGTGACTTCCTTGAGGTACAGACCTCAGAGGCCAAGGTAAATTTTTCTTTTCATTTTTGTTTTTTTTTTAAAAAGATGTCTGGAAACTTGGCCAAGGGCTAAAAAGGAGTTGTGAAAATACACAAATTTTGGAACAGTAGTAATAAATCCAGGAAGGAACTAACAATAAAATTAATAAATATAAGGCATTAGGAAATATTGTTATATTTAAAAATAAAAAGGTCAGTTTCCAGAAAGTGGTATGGTAAACATTACTAAAGCTCCCCACCCTCCCAACCAATTCTCTTCTTTGTAGATTTGTGGAAGTTTTCACTTACCAGCCCTCTTGCAAACATGCAAAGTCATGCGATTAGTTATGGTAAATGAACTGAGAGTGGAAATAACTTCTGTGTGTCACTTCTGAACCGAGGCAATGAAAATGTGTTGCATGATCCTCCAGCTCTTTCTCTTCCAATCTCTAAGACTGTAGTGGCTGGTGGCTGTATTTTGACATTCTGGAGCCACAAGACAGAACCTGTCTAGATCCCTGATTTGTTGGGACGGGAGCTTCCCTGGAGAGCCACTTGACTTGCAGCAGACTTTCTGTAGGCAAGAAATGCACTCATCGTGTGTGTGTGTGTGTGTGTGTGTGTGTGTGTGTGTGTGTGTGTGTGTGTGTGTGTGTGTGTGTATGTGAATCCACCATAGTTTTGAAATTTATTTATTTTTGCAACATAGTTTATCTTATCCTAACTGATATTTATGGTAATACTGTATGCCAAATTGTAAGAGTGAAAGAAATAAACAAGTGATAACAAAGTGGGTGAAAAATATATAGATTATTGTTTAAAGGACTTTGAAGCTTTAAAAAAAAGGGGGTGGGGGAGTTTTCAAGGTCCTAAAGAAAAATACATTTCTGATGTTTTATCTAATTTTATAAAATCTGAATAATAAAGCAGAATTAAGAAATTACAAACTAATTTTTAGATTTTCAGATCGTAAAATAAAGCTCTTCTCATAAGATAATGCCACTCTTTACCTCTGGTCCCCACGTTTGGTTGGAAATTCATAACAGAATTCACAAATATGGTGATTTACCAAGAATTTGACCTTATTGTCAGGAATTTGATCTCATTGAAACTAAGGGCCTACATTCAGTCATTTCGTTCTTTCCAAAAATTTCTCTGTCATTGTATCCTCTAGATTACCGAAATATATTTAGACAGCATATGATATAAGGAATACTTTAAATTGTTTTTAATCTATCATAGATTATTTTCTTAGGAAATTGTTTTTATACTTCTTTCACCAGTTGCCAGTTAAGTACAATGTGTTCTCATAATTCCAGGAAGTAGTGTTATGGCTGTCAAAAATGATGTGTTGCACCATCAGTAACAGTAAATAGGCAAATTCTTGGAAGCTATTCCTGCTGGAAGGTGTATAAGAATATCCACTGGAAAGAGCCAAAGCTTACCTGCCAACAAATGAAAACTAGGAGTTGAAAGAGAGAGATAAATAAGGAAATGTGTTATAACTGTCTTGAAATATTGAAATATTAGACTGGGCGGGCATTGTGAAAGTACACAGTGATCCCATGTTTTATATGGCAAAGTGTTCTGGTAGGAGAGAAAGTTATCTGTGATTCACTCACTTTTACTGCTAGGCATGAGAATGTTTTGTAAAAATATGTCAGTATGAAGGAAAGAGAACCCTCTGCTCCCCAAAGCACAGGGCATGGCGGGTACTCAATAAACATTCGATAACAAGGGAACTAATGAATAAAATAATTTAGTCACTGAGCAATTGGTCTAGAAAATGAAAAACTATCCTTTAGTAAAATTTAGAAAAGGTTTTTCCCTGTGGTTCTAGTCTTCATTTTAAAAGCTTAGATTGTTAGTGGACAATCTCTTCTCCTGGAAAAAATACAGCCAGAGTGTTAGATTTGGGTTTACGTAGTAACTAAGTGGGCCACTTGGGGATGGGAGTCTGGGTCTCATGACCGTAGGCCTAAGTCGCGGAGCCAAGTTGGGGCTATGATTTGAGAGGCAGCCAAATCAGAGGTAAGGCCGATGTCCAAAAGAATCACCAGGCATTCTCTTCTGAAACAAAAGATCAGGTTAAAGCAATGAAGCACAAACTAACAAAACAAAACAAAACATAAGAAGATGGAGGCTGAGACCTAAACAGATTCTTGAAAATGACGGGCAATAATGGTGATACTTCTTATAAACTAAGGTAAATATGCTGTGGAAGAGATTGCTAGCAGTTTATCAGTATTAAGTCTCCTTACTGTCTTAGTAGTGACAATCTTAATGTCTTATGTACATATTGCAGTCCAGGAAAATGTGAGGACATTCCCCACTCCTCTTGTATATAGTTATGGCCAAGTTACTAAATTTCAGCCAATAAACTGTAGCAAAATTGTTGTGTCTACTTCTAGGAAATATACTTTAAAGGAAATTTATATATATATATATATATATATATGTATGCATGTATGTATTTATATATATATTCTCTCCCTGGGTTTTCCTCTATCCTGCTACATGAAGTGCATGTAGGATGGCTAGTGCTCTAGCAGCCGTGTTGGGTCATGGTATCACTCTGGAAAAGGCAGAGCAAAAAGTAAGAAGAAACCTGCCTCTGTGAGGACTATATGATGCTGTCATACTAACCCTGAATTGCTTATCTATGGAACTGTTTTACATGAAAAAAATTATCTTATTCAAGCCACTGTTATTTGAGTCTATTTCACAGCTGATATGGAGTCCAATCGGCCTGGAAAGTTACAACTATTCCTCATTTTCCCTCTACAAAAGGAGTCTCCTTGAGTACGAAAGAAAATTTTTTGAGTTATAACTAAATGGGAGCTTGATAAACACTAATACTGACTGATAATACTAAGCACTCAGTAAGCTGTTACAATACTTGAAATTTTTAATGGGTTTTGTGTCACAGTGCAAAACAGAATTTATTTTGTAATGACGGTTTTTATATATTTTGGTGGATTAATGGTAATTGTCCTGTGATTTTGTAACAATGAGAAACTCTGATCAACCATCTAATTTTTCAGTTGAAGAGATTGATTAAGGTCTTGACCAAAGTAAGAACAAAGCCTAATTCATAGTAGAAATAAGACTAGCAAGTAGGTATCCTGATTTTCAGTCTAGTACTTTTTACTCGACTACAATACTAGTATTTCAAAAGGGATAACATGTCCTCACTTCTGTCAAAATGTAATGGAGTAAGTGCTCTTACGGAAAATGAATTTTTCTTTCAAAAAATACACAAAATAGTACTAAAATTTTTTATTTTATTTTAGTAATGTTACACAAATTTACATTTTCACAGGAACTATATTCTCATACTAAAATCTTAAAACGCAACTAACACTCCATATTAATATTTTCAAAGTTTTCATGCTGGCGTGTGTGCCATCTAGATGATGCTAGCGTATATGTAGAATCAGGAGCTGATGCAGATTTTGTGCAGACCTATCTAGGGCTTTACAATCTGGGGCATTCTTTTTTAAGAGACTAAAACCAAATTACAAAAATGAAATTGGATACTAACCTTAATTTTTATTTAGAATGCAAAATCACAGTAAAATATACATTTTTAAAAATGATGAATTTTAAATTATATTATATTTATTTTTAAATCATATACAATTCTAATAACTGATTCTTCTTTGCATTAAGTACCTCCTATATTATTTTGATATGGAGTCTAATTCACTTCTTCTTGTGAATTCAATCATCTAATTTCATCTGCTAGAATAGAGAAATAGTTATAAAGAATAGAGAAATAGTTTCTTCTTTTTTATGGCATGGTGGGTCAAAATTTATTTTTTATTATTGATGGTTTAGGAATGATTATTCCAGATTTTCAACTTTTTATTGGCGATATGTTGTGAATATAGGGTTGTGGTCATATTTAAGAACAACTTCATATCATTTATTTCAAATGTGAGCCATATGATTTTAGGGCATGTCAAGTTTTCTTGTGCCATGACTCACCTTAACCAGGATGTCAAGTTATTCATTATTATGTCAACCCCCTCACTGTCCTTGCATGATGTGAATTGTATATTATTTTCTATTGATGCTAGTGTTTCATGTTAAGTCAGCAAGAAATTAACAAAATCCTGAATAGATGTGACACAGGCAAGCTTATCACAGGCCAAGGAAAGAGCATGAACAAAGGGAAAGTCTGGCAGCTGGAAGGCACCCAGTTAGAACAGAATGTGGTGCAGAGCGGGGACCACTGGAACAGTCCATCAGAAAAGTGTGTTGGAGCCAAGTAGGGAGGTGGGACGTAGTATCAAATGTGGGTAAGTAGTTGTGAATAGACTGTATTGTCTGTAAGTTAAGTAATTAAAGGCCTGTTAGTAGATCACAAAGGCAACAAAAGGTAGTATAATGTATTGTTAGTATTATGAGAAAGTGAAAAATGGCTTTGCTGGCGGTCAGCCTATGATGTTCCTAACTGACATAAACGATGCTCAGACCAGGGAAGTTCACCCTGCAATTATAAAAGAGACTAAACATCCCTCTCTTCTGATCAACATGAGAGATTGCTGTTCCTTTACAAGGGGTACTCTATCTCTGCTTTCATCCTCCTGCTTTCTAGATAAGAAAGTGTTAAGATACCTGTGGCAGCCATGAGTGGACATCACTTGGATCGTCCTGGCCTGCAGCCCCCTCTTTGGGATCAGTCATAGTGTTCACAATGAAGCCACATTCTCCTGCGCTACTCCCAGCCAGTGACTCAGCAGGGCAGGGGTACAGGAGTTGGGGCATTTCTGCCTGATGTGAAACTCTTCTAAATACACTATCTGGGCTTCCCCTCTGGCCTGGCCAGGACTTTGTCATAGCAGCACTGCCGTCAAAGGCTCTTGCTACCCAATCCTACCCAGTCTCCTTTCACAGTTGTCAGATTTACACAGTGGTCTGCAGGCTCTCCCTGCCTACTCCTGCCTCCTCTTCTCTTTATTCTTCACAGACGTTTCCCCTAATAAATCTCTTGCATTTCTAATTCTGACTTGGTGCCTGCTTCCTAGAGGACCTAATCCTACACACTTGGCTTTGCAAGTGGACTGAAAAGGCAGGAAAAAGGATGGGATTTGTCCATGGGCTCACTCATCACCTGACTGGCAAAGAGGAAACGGATCCAAGTGGGGTGAGGGTTACAGATAATCCCTGGCGCAAGGTAGCAGCCCAATAGCTGAAGATTTCACCGGTGGTGACCTAGGAAAAGAGCCTGGTAGAGGGGAATGTCCCTGCCAGTGTGGTGATTCTGACATTTGAAAGGTTTGGAGGAACAGTGCGTATATGAACACTGATGCAGAAAATCTTCCCAATGGGTGAGGCTGGGAGCGATGGAGCTAGGCATTCACTTTTGCGGAAGGAAAAGTAGCCCAGGGAGAGAAGGTGTACAAACTTTCAGGTAGTGGCTAATGTCCCAGCCAGTTGGGTCAGGGGCCTGGAAAGAAAAGTACTAAAAAATCAGAGATCTGGAAATAGGAGGTAGAGCCATGTAGGTGGATATATTGGAGTGAACATAAAATGTGAAGTTATTTACTTATTTTTTTTAAAAAAGATGACCAGTACGGGGATCTCAACCCTTGGCTTGGTGTTGTCAGCACCACGCTCAGCCAGTGAGCACACCGGCCATCCCTATATAGGATCCGAACCCGTGGCCTTGGTGTTATCAGCACTGCACTCTCCCAAGTGAGCCATGGGCCGGCCTGTGAAGTTATTTTTTAAACCACATGTTCATGCCCACCAGAAAGAATGCACCATGGAAAAGGCACTGAATAATTCTGTTGACTAAATGACTTTGCCAAACCTTGCCATCAGCCATCCAAGAACTGGTACAATGGTGACATAATGGCAGAAATGGAGATTATGCATGTGCCCAACTGTACGGATTCCCACTTACAAGGCTGCTCCACGAACTGCTGCCTCTGATCGAGTCCAATGCTCAGCCCTCAATATGATGCTATTTCTTGAAAGGCCACTGTGCACATGGTGGAAAATCATCTATATTGGCCTCCACCTGCCCTGGAAGGGCCAGAATTTTTCCTTATAGGAATAGGCACCTATTTTGGGTATGGGTTTGTCTTTCTCATCCTGAGAGCCTCACTCATCACCATGATTTGGGTGCTTATAGAGTGTCTGATCCACAAGTAGAAAATTCCACCTGACATATCATCTGACAAGTGAAGGGAGGTGTGGTAGTAGGACTGTTTTCATGGAATCCACTGGTTGTGTCACATAACACATCAGCCAGAAACAGCTGGCCTGAAAGACCATTGAGATGGCTTTTTGAAGGTGTATACCTGAAATATCAGCTTGGAGGCAATAGTCTGCAAGGAAAGGGTGTCTTTCTCCAGGATGTAGTATATGTATTAGATTAGACACCTCTACATATAGTTCTTTATACCCAATAGGAAGAATACGTTGGAGTGGGAACCAAGTGGTGAAGGCAAAAGTGGCCCAACTTACAATCCCTGCTGACGTCCCAATGGGGTACTTTGTGCTTCCTATTCCTGCAACTCTAGAGGTCCTGCTCCCCAAAGGGCAGGCACTTTTATAATAGGACACACAAAAAGGGTTCCATTGAACTACAAGCTGTAGTTGCTGTATCCAGGGTTTATCCAGCAAGAAGAAGAGACGTCGTGATTGATCTTGATTAGCAGGATGACATAACTGAGGCAGAGAGAAATATACGTAGAATCCATGGGACACTTGGCCATCTCTTGGTACTCTCTTATTAAACTGTAATGGTGAATGCACACGTACAGCAGTGCTGGCCTGACAAGGGTACGATTTCTAAGAGTGCAGACTCTTCAAGAGTAGAAATCTACATCACACTACCAGAGAGGCTACCGAACCCTGCAGAGGTGACAGCAGAGGATGGGGAAAGTTTAAATGCATACTGGAGCAGGGAGGGGATGAGTAGCAACTGTGGCTCTGAGGTCAGCTGCAGCCATTTGGGGGCTATTGTTATACCAATAACTCCTTCTTCCAAGTTTCCCCTTTTCTGAGACATTCCATGCTCCCTCTGAATTGCATTTTCCCTTTCTGCAACTAGCCAAACACAACAACAACAACAAAACCTTCTGACTACTAATGCTCTTGTAGTCTTTGGAGTGGGCTTCAGGAATGACTAGTGTTAGACAAACTTCAGTTTGATTCTCAATTCTGCCACTTGCTAAACTGTGAATTTCTGTAGAACTAATTTACCTATATACAGTAGTGACCAAGACTCCCATAATAGATTTTACTAAAACTAAATCTAAACTAAATGTATGTACCACCCTTTAGATGGATCCCCAAAATATTCGTGGCCATTCCAGCCCTCCATCCACAACTCTTAATATAAGGGAATATATGTTGGAGGAATATTCAGAATAAAAATACATAGTACTATTAAATGATTACAGAGAATATCTAATATTTTCAAATTTTACAAAAATTTATTATCATCTGAACATACTGCTAGGGCTCTTCCCAAGGGTCCTGAATACTAAGCTTTATTATCTTTAATAAAGATATTAAATGTAAATTAGCTTTATGTATGTTAGCTTTATGTATAAAAGAATAGATGATTTTGTTCATCATAAAATCACAGTCTCCTTCAAGAAAAGCTAACTCTACTTGGCTTTGAGGCTAAGGGAATGAGAGAGAGAGAGAGATTGACAGAGACAGAGACACAGAGAGTCTTGGAAACTTAGTGAGCACCTGCTAAGAAACCGGGAAGAGAGAAGCCTAAGGAGTATTTGTTTAGGAAGCTTTATAATATGACGTGTGGCCAACCTCAGTAAGATCTATGTTATTATTAAAATTTTTAAATTTGACATATTTGTTTTTATTTGTTTATTAATATCACAGTATAGTCCAGGTTGGCCTAGTTATACTCAGGCTACACATGTGTGCATGCATAAGAGGAGTGAAAATACAGACAAGAATATATTGCATGCTTACTTTGTCCAGGCATCGTTAAAATAGCTTCACATGCATTATATCATTTAAGTCCCACAACAAATGTTAGAATCAGGTACTATTATTATCACCATTTTACAAATGAGGAGTTGACACAAAGAATTTTCCTAACATGCCCAAGGTCACACAGCTATTAAATAGTGCAGCCAGTATTTAAAAAATCTAGCCTGACTCTGGAGCCTCTACTGTCATTACATTACTGGCAAGAAGATACATAAAACCAGCAGGACTATCTCCTTAACTCAAAGAACTGTGTTCATGATAAGGGCTACCCTCTAATCTGCCCTAGTGCAAGGAGAAATATACTAGATACCATTTGTTCATCACAAATTAAGTGAAGCAGGGCAGATTATGTTGTTCCTTACACTAATTAGTTTAGTCTTTCTCTCCCTTAAATACAAATCTCAGCTCTGTGTGCAGAGAATTCATGAGCTTTGGAGGCAGACAAGACCTGAGTTTGAATTTTGGCTGTTACTTAGGAGCCATGTAAACTGCAGTGGGAGATTATTTTCTCATTTTTAAAACCAGTGATAAGAGTTCTTATTTTACAAGTTGTGTCTAGATTAAGACAAAGTATATGAAATGCCCAGTATATATGTAACAAGGACTCAATATATAATAATTTTCTTTGCTTCTTTACCAGGAAATCGGCTAACACCACTTTCCTAATATACTATATTATGCAAGTTTGTTTATATCAATATTTTTATTACCTTAAACAATCATTCTGCCTAAATATTGATAGCTTGGATTTTTTTTTGATAAATACTTTTCTATACTTAGGCAATTAGAAAAGTGCCTTGTAATAGGAAATAATTTGTGCAAGAATTGGTAGTATATTAATATAGAATTTTCCCATGTGATTTCTATAGTAAGATTATTTCTCTTTTAAGAGTAATTTGATTTGTAGCTATTTTCTACTCCTTAATTCAAAGCCTATTGTTTTTAGGTGCTATTCCACCAAAACCATAAATATGTGACTTCTCTTTGGTTATTATGACTGTAGAATATTATTATTTCTTAACTCAAAATTACCCAGTATAACAATCTTTTTAAAAATAATTTTTATTAGTTTACTCCGTTCTATGAATGGGATTATAAAATTTTTAATCACTGCTGTAAATGGGAATTTTAACATAAAAAATCCATAAAATTTTATTTAGAAGTTGATAATTTTAAGGAACTCACAGCTATGAAAATGCTGTTTTCTTTAAACAAACAAAACAATATATTATTGCAAATCCCAGATAGATAGCTACATATAGAGAAAGATCTTGTATGAATCAATGAAAATAATTATTTATTGATATTTTACAAAATAAGACATCACTGCACTGAAAAAAGCCCAACAAATTTGGTTGCAACAAATTACAAATGCAACTTTATTTTTATAGGCCATCTAAATCATTATTAAATATTAGTCTCATTTATTTTAATAAATTGCTAAGAAGTCTAGCAAAATTCTAAAATAAAAATATATAAACACAAAATTCATATAACATTGCTTAACAGATATTTATCAAAAGAATGTTATGTTTGTCCATAAAAGAACGATATCAATGCAAATTTGTTTTCTTTTGATCAACAAGATAATATTTTCATATCAAGGGAGTCAGTCTATATAATTTATCAGCAATTTAAAACATTCCTGTTTGGGTATGAGGAGCAAACTACTGATGTGAGGAAAGTTCTCTCTTGGTCTCTCATGTTTCTGAGTATCTTATAAGCAGTGGCACTGACAGCTTTTGTTGTGGGTTATCTTTTCACAGATGTGTATATAGCAAATAGCCTTGGAAGATAGTGATAGTATGTCCTTCTGGCACAGGGGGCAGGTTTGTTTGTTATTCACAATAACATCTTGTAGTCAGGGAATGACTCATTGCTAAGTATGTTGAAGCCAAAGATGGACAGTGGTCGAATATACAGATAGAAGAGTGGGGTTTGCAAAAATTGTGAAGAGGTTTGCAGTTCTGTTTCTCCCAAACACTTGGCATCTAGTAGATTTTCATTAAATGTTTGTTGTATGGAATTGTATTTAAATCTTCAGAGTTTGATGTTCTTCCTATAGGCAGTGGAGCCAATGGGGTAAAAAAGTATGGAAGCCTTTTACTTAAAGGAGTGACAGGATGAGATATGTGTTTCTCATTTATAGTGCTCTGTGGATAACATGGGGAAGGAGGTGGAAGTGGCTAAGGATAGAAAAGCTATCACAGATTGGTCTGTGGCTTAGGAGGCTATTGAAATAGCAGATAGACATTTGGCCATATTTTATGCAAAGTTTGCTACATGTTTTTAAATAGTGTAATTAAAAATATTAATATTTCACTTTGAATTATTGAGAATCTGATAAAATTTTGAATATTCATCTAGATTACATAATTTCAAAGCTATCAGGCAGACCATACTACCCCAAACAATCTACAGACGCAATCCCTATCAAAATACCAATGACATTCTTCACGGAAATAGAAAAAACAATCCTAAAATTCATCTGTAACCACATAAGACCTCAAATAGCTAAAGCATTTCTGAGCAAAAAGCACAAAGCTAGAGACATTACACTACCTGACTTCAAACTATATTACAAAGGTATAGTAATGGTACTGGTATAAAAACAGATATGTGGACCAATAGAACAGAAAAGAGAACCCAGAAATAAAAGCACCTATCTACAGCCAAATGATCTTTGAAAAAGGCAACAAGAACATACACTGGGAAAGGACATACTTTTCAATAAATGGTGCTGGGAAAACTTGAAATCCACATTCAGAAGAATGAAACTAGATCCCTATCTCTCACCATATGCCAAAAACCAACTCCAAAAGGATTAAAGACTTAAATGTAAGACCTGAAACTATAAAACTACTAGAAGAAAACATAAGGGAAACACTCCAAGACATTGGTCTGGGCAAAAATTTTATGGAGAAGTTATCTAAAGCACAGGTAACAAAAGCAAAAATAAACAAATGGGATTATATCAAACTAAAAAGCTTCTGCACAGCAAAAGAAACAATCAACAAGGCAAACAGACAACCAGAAGAATGGGAGAAAATATTTGCAAACTATTAATCTGACAAAGGATTAATATCCAGAATATGCAAGGAACTTAAACAACTTAAAAACAACAACAACAACAAAAAATCACCAAATATCTGATTAAAAAATGGACCAATGATCTGAATCAGCATTTCTCAAAAGAAGGCATATAAATGAACAACAGACATATAAAAAAAATGCTCTACATCACTAATCGTCAGAGAAACGCAAATGTAAACCACAATGAGATATCATCTCACCCCAGTGAGAATGGCTATCATCAAAAAGACAAAAAATAACAAATGCTAATGAGGATGTGGAGAAAGGTGAATTCTTCTACTTAGTGGGAGGGAATGTAAATTAGTATAGCCATTATAAAAAACTGTATGGATTTTCCTCAAAAAACTAAAAACAGAACTACCATATAATCCAGCAATCTCACTGCTGGGTATGTATCCAAAGGAAAGGAAATTGTCATTCCTAGAGATATCTGCATCCTCATGTTTCTTGCAGCACTATTCACAATAGCCAAGATATGGAGTCAACCTAGACTTCCATCAACAGATGAATGGGCAAAGAAATGTGGTACATATATACACAGTAAAATATTACTCAGCCATGAAAAAGAATAAAATCCTGTCATTTGTGGTAATATGGATGAACCTGGAAGAAGACACTATGTTAAATGAAATAAGTCAAACACAAAAAGATTAATACTGCATGTCCTCAGTCATATGTGGGAGCCAAAAAAAAAAAAAAAAAAAAAAAGTTGTATTCTCAGAGTATAACTCCTGAAAGTACAACTTATAGTGGTTACTAGAGGCTGGGAAACAGAGGCGAGAGAGGAGCTAGTGAGAGGTTGGTTAATGGATGCAAAATTACAGCTGGATAGAAAAATAAATTCTAGTGGTTTACAGTTGTGCTAGGCATCTAAAATTAATGATAATTTATTGCATGTTCTCTGATGGCCAGAAGAGAGAGCTCAAATGTTCTTATCACAAAGAATCGATACATTTTTACAATGATGAATTTACTAGCTTCCCTGATTTGATAATCACACATTATATACATGTATTAAAATCTAACTCTTTAGGCCATAAATATGTACAATAAATACATTTCATTTAAAAGTAAATTCAAAAAATGTATGATATTTAAAATAATGTTCGAACAAACTATAGTTTTAAAATATAAAGCTTTTAAACACATAGAAAATTTTGTGTCAGTATTCACATAACTTCTTTTTAACTTTTTTCTGAATATATCTCGGATTGTTATGAAATAAAAAATAATGCGTAATGAAATTTATTTTCATTTATAACTTGTGGAATCATTTCAATTAATTTTAACTCATGATGCCATATTGTAACCTAATTAATTCTCTTCATAGCTCCCTACCATAATTTTTTTTTACATTAATAAACACATTTTTGAGCAGGTTTAAGTTAACAGAAAACTTGAGTCAAAAGTACAAAAAGTTGACATATACCTCCTCATTCCCCACAGTTTCTCCTGTTATTAACATCTTTCATTAGTATGGTATATTTATTATAAGTAATGAGCCAATATTGATACATTATTACTAACTATAGTCCATAGTTTGCATTAGGGTTCACTTTTTATGTTGTACATTGTGTTGTGTTGTAAATGTATAATGACATGTTTGCATCATTACAGTATTATACAGAATAATTTTACTGCCCTAAATATCCCACGAGCTCTATTTATCCCCCCCCCCTTCCTTCCCCTGAAGTCCTGGCAACCACTTATCTTCTTGCCGTCTCCATAGCTCTGCCTTTTCCATTACTTCACATAGTTGGAATTGCATAGTATGAAGCTTTTTAAAATTGGCTTAGCAATATGCATTTAATGTTTCTCCAGGTCTTTTCATTGCTTAATAACTCATTTTTTAAATTGCTGAATAATATTCCATTGAACGGATATATTACAACTTATACATTCATTGACTGAAGAACATCTTGGTTGTTTCCATATTTGGGCAATTATGAATAAAGCTGCTGTAAATATTCATGTGCAGGTTCTTGTGTGGATGCAATTATCAGTTCATTTGGGTAAATACCAAGGAGCTGCCATTGTTGGATCATGGTATGTGTATGTTTAGTTTTATAAGAAACTGCCAAGCTGTCTTCAAATGTGGCTGTACCATTTTGCATTCCCACCAGCAATAAATGAGAGATCTTGTTGTACACATTCTCACCAGCATTTGGTGTTATCAGTACTTTGGACTGTAGCTCTTCTAACATCAAGGTATGTAGTGAATCTTTTTAGATTTTTATTTCACTTACTTTATTCTGTCATTTGTTTTCAGATAAGAGTCCTCCATTACATACAAAAAGAGGAAGAAAATAGTAGAGAATTGGAGTTTACATCTGAGAATTCAGGCTTAATGTATTTGGGTATGAGATCACCTTTGGGTCTTAGACTCAACTTTGATTTATGAAGGAGACTTCAGGTGAAGAACGTGTCTCTAAAAATCAGAATTCTGTGCACAAATTTACTTCATCTCTCACTCACTCTGGTATGTTCTGGCTAACATCCCAGTGCGGGTTACACTGTTGTGATGAGTAAATGAATTGACATTGTGGCCCTGAAGAACAGAGGAGGCAGTCCCAACCCTGGAACTAATGGCCCCACTCTACACCTTGAAAGTAGTTATACTCCTTATGAATTTGAGCTTGTTATAAAATAACAGGTGGAAAACTGACATCAGCAGCTGGTATAAAATTCCTTTAGAAGCACTGAATCTTTTACCCTTATCCATACAGTTATAAAATCTGACAGATGGATAACATAATAGTCACAAATGGTTGAATAGTAGGACACATGAACAAAGCTAATGGCATCGATATAGTTGCTTATTGAAAAGCGTCAGAGATCTGTTAACATTCTGAAATAACTATCAAGTGCTCAGTGAGATTTTTTAAAGATGCTGAGAGTGTATGAGCTAAATTCCTCATCAGAGAAGTGTATTCTGCCTGTACTCACACTTCCCTTTAGGCAGTAGGCTTGAGGATGACTGCTCTACGTCTGACTGTTGTATGTGAATATTATCTAAAAGATAAATGCTGAACATTTTTATAATTCAAAAGAATTCTAAACTCCCCACTACTGATGCAGGGAGAAGGAGAAAGAGGATTGATGGAGGAGAAAGAGGATTGATGGTGGAGAAAGTTTTACTTTATGCCTGGTTCATGTTTAAAACTTATTGTTCAAATGGAGAGCTGGAGCGGCGCCGCTGGTGTAGTGGTATCATGCAAGATCCCCCAAATGGAGAGCTGGGGTAAACCTGGTTGACAGGCAAAATGACAATATTATGGTAATAGTAAAAGGCAACATACTTGCTAAATATACTTTGATGTAGCCCTATGGTAATTAAACAAGATTGAAATTTGTCCAAAGGAGTGATACATTCATTTGTATATGTTTTTCTATTAAAGAAATCTCTGTCCTTTCTCACCGCTATTCTAATTCTGAATTACATGTAACTTTTGTAGTACTAAACTTAAATGTCATTATCGCATGCTCATGCACTTCAGAAAATAAGAAAATTAGCACACTATTTAAATCAAAACATTTATAGAGAGTAAGGAGTAGATGTGTTTTAGCTTTATGTAAAAATAATAACTAGTACATTATTAAAACTATCCTACGAATACCAGAAACAAGAGATATTCTGCATGTAATCATTAGAGACATAATATGAATACTTATACACTTTCCCTTCATTGAGTCACATCATAGTAAAACCAATAAAAGTTTGTCAACTT